>NW_027185877.1:3873374-3948948 GCF_028583685.1 Petaurus breviceps papuanus
CATCCATCCATCCATCCATCCATCCATCCATCCATCCATCCATCCATATGTGTCCCGAGATAAAGTAAAATGGAAAATGAAGGGTGAGGCTGCAACTTAGCATGAATGAATGAATCTGTTGTATTCTGTGTCTCTAGGGATGAACGTCTGTTGTATTCTATGTCTCTAGTGATGAAAGTCTCTAATAAAGGGAAGGATGGAAATGAAAGCTTCAATGGTTATAGGCAAATGGGATGGAGCTGAAAAAAGGACCTGTATCTGTAAAAAAGCTTTGCCAAAAAGTCTTTCCAGTGACCTGAAACTGTGCAAACAACATGTCAAGTAGCAAACAGGGACTATGAGGGAATAAGTCATTATATAATTGTAGCATTTAAAAGTTGTCCTGCTAGCTTTACTCAAAGGAGATAGGGATAGGAAAGAAACATATATTCACTGGTATAGGGAGCCCCCAAGGAAAGAAAGTCCTTCTACCAACTCACGTCAGCACCTTCTCTGCAACTCACAATCTTAGATATCTGTGGCAGTAAGATGTTGAATGACTTGCTCAAGGCCACAAAGTCAGTTGACTCTGAGATCCGTTCTCTAACTACTGCACTGTGTTGCTTCTCAAGTTCAATTGATGACTAAAATCAATGCCCCCTACAATAAACTGATACCTAGACATAAATTTTCACTTGAAAACCTTCAGTGATGTGAAATTTATCAACTCCTGAGGGACTCCAGGCCACTTTTGGACAAACACTAATTGACAGTATCTTTTTACATCAAGTCTAAATTGGTCCTTTTTGCAGCTCCTATTCTTTGCTCCCATTTTTGCCCTCAGGGCCAAGCAGAACGATCTGATCATTCTGCAACACGATTGCCTTTGCTCTTATCAATACTGTGGCCCACACCAACTCCACAGGACTCACAATGAAAAATGTGATCTAACTCCAGAGAAAGGACTAATGAACTCTGAGTGCAGATTGAAGTCTATGTTTTTTCACTTTATTTTTCTTGCCCCCTACTCCCCTTTTCCCCTCCCCCACAACATGGATAATGTGGAAATAGGTTCTGCATATATCTGCATAATATAAAATAGGTATATGTATTTCTGGGGCAGCTAAGTGGTGCAGGGAATAGAATATTGGGCTTGGAATTAGGAAGACTCATCTTCTTGAGTCTTGGACACTTGCTAGCTGTGTGACCCTGGGCAAGTCACTTAACCCTGTTTGCCTCAGTTTCCTCTGTAAAAAGACTATAGAAGGAAATGTCAAACCACTTTAATATCTCTGCCTAAAAAACCCCAAATGGGGTCACAGATAGTTGGACATGACTGAAAAGATTAAACAATAGCAAAAGCACAAAATAAGCTATTTTAGAATATTATATTTTATATAAGGTAGTGCTTATAAAGCATCAAAGTAAGATTCAAACCCCTACTGACTTCAAGCCTAACATTCTATCCCCTAGACCACATAACACATCACAAAGTCGGATATTGTTGTTTGTTCTTTGTTCTTGAAGAGGACCATGATATCAAGAAGGTGATGCCATGACATGCAAGTGAACTGGATTTAAGTGAGGGAGGGCTGTGGAGTCACCAGCCTCACTTTCTCCTTCAGAGCCATTCTGGGTCCAGCGACCAGAAATAGACCAGATATAGATCAACTGGAGATAGCCTAGGATGCAGTGGCGAACCTTGGCCTTTTAAAACTAAGGTCTTTAACAAGTCTTAGTTTGACTTAGGCAACACCCATTCAGTGATTAAGGCTAACTAAGAAATGAGGCGGAGTATTTGATAACTTAGTTCAAGAAATGCAAGGGGCAGCTAAGTGACAGGGTGGATAGAGCACAAAGTCTGGAGTTATGAAGGCTTATCTTTCTGAGTTCAAATCCTAGTTGTGTGACCCTGGGCAAGTCACTTAACACTTGTTTGCCTCAGTTTCCTCATCCATAAAATGAGCTGGAAAAAGAAATGGTAAATCACTCCAGCATCTTTACCAAGAAAGCCCCAAGTGGGGCTGACAGAACCGAAATGAATAAACAGCAGCAAATATATATTTCTATGGGTATGTTTTTTTTGCCTTAGTACAGGGATGGAGAGAATTTGGAAATGTAAAATAAATAGTTTAAAAAAACAACCAATTTGATCACCTTAATAATTTTTGAAGACAGCCAGCATATCCCCCTTGAGTCTTCTCTTCTCTAGGCCCCAAATCCCCATTCCTAAAATAGGTCCCAAGATGGGATTAACTTGATGTCCTTCATCATCCTGTCTGCCCTACTTTGGATGCTCTTCATCCTAAAATGGGGTGCTCAGACTGAAACACGAGACTCCTGAGGTGGTCTGAAAAGGACCAAGTAAAGTCAGACTTGCCCCTCTCTGCCTTTCTTAACATAACTCAAGACTGCACTGGCTTTTTTGGCTGCAGACACAAAATGAGATCCCACTGCCTAATTCTTGAAACTAGAAGAGGCAGCCAAGAACCCTGAGCCTCAGGTATCCCCATGCTCTCCATTACAACAAGGCCTTTTGGCTTTTCCTCATTTTAGTCATTGATACAGACTTCTGAAAATGGAGGTTTCCCCATATGGAAGCATCTCTACCTTTTTCTATATCTTTTCTTGATTTGCTGTGAGTATTTTTAAACTCAGGCCAAATTTCTTTCTCATGCTGAAGAAAATGGAAGAATCTGAAAAAGCCTAAGAACAAAAAGAGTCAGAGGCTATTTTGTTCCAAGGCCTTTGTCACCGTGTTGCAGGGAGGCTCTGTTTGGCAGCCGCCCAGCCTAAGATCCTGAAACAGACACTGGAGGCTGCTTTGTGTTCTCTAACATCTGAAATCACCTTTCCAACATTGAATCACGAGCATTCTGCTTGTTTTATAACCAAGTCAAATGTGGCAGAAGATGAAGTCATTTGTTTTTCTCCTCTCAAGTCTTGGCTCTAAGAAGTTTGCAGCAGCATGAATCATCTGATGACATTTTTTTCCCCCTCTTTTTCTTAATAAAGTTTCTTACTTTTCTTTTCTTTGGACTTACTTCCAAGCGAAGATAGACTTTTGCTCCTTGGGACAGAAACTGACTTGTTTTTCAACTCAAGGTTTACTATTGTGTTTATCCTTAGCATACAGGAATTATAATGATTTGACTGTAGATAGTTACACATAAATGTCTACCTATTGTTAATTTTTGTAGCAATCATTTTGGGGGATTAAATGCTATTTATGTATCTTTTCCCTTTCCCTTCCTTCCATTCTTCTTTCCATGTCTGTCCACTCTCCTCTCTGATTTCAGCTGTATAGAGAGGGCTTGGTTAGGAAGTCGTTCTACCACTGCAGATTGGCACTAATTAAAGAATTGCCTGGGAGTACTGAGAGGTACTGAAATGAAATAAACTTCATTTTATTCATCATTCTAAGAAATCATAATCCAGAAGTTTTCAAAAATTTTCGTTAAAATAGAAACAACAAATGTTGCGGAATTTTCTTTCTTTTCTCCTTGCTCCCTCCAAGATGCCCAGCTCTTTTTTTTTTTTTTAAACAAATCCTTGACTGAACTGCAGGTTTAAGAAGAAGGGCAAACAATGAAAAAGCTGGCTACCAATAAAAAAATCAAGGGACTTTTTTATGTCTGTACCTGTGCAAAGAATCATAAGCCATACTTGATATTCCCAATCACCCTCTCACATACAGGTAAAGATCACAGGCCAATTGTCCTTTCTGGAACTCGGACAGGTTTCATTTGACTCAAGTGAAACTCACAAAATAATCCCCTTTATCTCACTGTATAAGCTGAGGCTTTCACATATTCTGCAAATACAATATACTTAGAGGATTTAACCTTTCTGAAAGTGTGCTACCAAATGCCCATTAAAATCTGTTCTGAAGCAGCTTTTTAAAACTGCTACAAGGCTAACTAATAAATTCTTTACAAGTCTTCATTTCTGAAATATATTGGATGCATCTCTTTGTTAAAGTTCACTTCTCTTTAGGTTTCAATCTCTAAATTTACCAGGGACCAATATACCAGCCTTTTGCAAAATTCAGTGCCCTTTTCAGAACTCTTTTCTATAATTTCTTTGTAGCATTGGACACTCTGGATCAACTACTCTTCAACTACTACAGCAACCTCCTTGCTGGCCTACCTGTGTTAAGTATGTGGCATCCCAAATCCTTAGATAGGTTACTAAAAAAAATACAAAAAACTCCCCAAAACAAAACAAAAAACAAACAATAACACCGTTACTTTCTAATGACTTCATTGCTGCAAATAGTGCTATCCATTGAAATAAAAATGTACAGCTAAGTAAAATAAATCAACACATTAGTTAAGTTGGAAAATGTATGTCTCATTTTGCACCCATAGTCCACCACCTTTTTGCCAAGACATTTGAGGCATTAATCCTCTGAAATTATGATAGATGGAATCATGGGATCTTTTATTTAGATTTGGAAGAGACTTTAGTTCGCCTAATCCAACCTCTTTATTTTATAGATGAGCAAACTGAAACAGTGAGAGGTTGTGACATGCCCATGGTTGTTCAAGTTATATGTGGTAGAGTTAGGATTCAAAGGTGAGTCCTCTAACATTCAATCTTGCACCCTTCGATCATAGTTTTAAGTCTTTGCTTGCTATTTTTCTTTGTGTTGATGTAGTCATGGTGTGCATTATCTTCCTGGTTCTGCTCACTCTGCAAGAGTACATACAAGATTTCTCTGAATTTTTCATACTTTCCATTTCTTTTGGTGTTACCATTTTACACTATATTCACATGCCAGAGGCAGCTTGGCAAATCCACTAGAGGTTTGTCTCAAAGTCAAGAAGTCCTTCCCATAACACATAGCTGCTGTTTCATTCTAGGAAAGTCGCTTAATCCCTAGGAAAGTTTCTGAGACTCCAAGTTGTAGAAAAGTTACCAATCTGCATTGGAAGAGGGAGTTTCTTCAAATTAGGATTTCTTGCAAATTCAAGTTCAGTAATGTCCAACTCTTTGTGACTCCATCTGGTGTTTTCTTGGCAAAGATACTAGAATGGTTTGTCATTTCCTTCTTCAGCTCATATTACAGATGAAGAAACTGAGGTAAACAGGGTTAAGTGGCTTGCCCAGGGTTACATGGCTGCTAAGTTTCTGAACTCAAAGAAGATGAGTCTTCCTGATTCCAACAGTACCACTTAGGTTCAGTATCTGGACCTATCAGCTGTCCATATACCACAGTCTATTCAGGCATTTCCCAACTGATGGGCATTCGTTTTTCTTACAGTTCCTTGTTACTTGACTTTGCTATACTTGCTAGTATTCTTTGCAAAAAGTATTGCTAAAATGTTGTTATATATGCGTGTATATTTTATACATATGTGCATATATATGAGCATGTGTATATATGTGTCTTTATGCACACACATATATGAATGACCTTTCCTTCTATCTTCAACATTGACTAGGTATATGCTTATTAGTGGTATCATGGGGTCAAAGAGTCTGTGCAATTTAGTGATGTTTTAATTAGTGTAGCTCCAAACCATCTAAACTGAGATGTTCCCCTAGTCCCTCTAGTATTTATCATTTGCATTATTTGTCACTGAATAGATTTTCAAAAGTCACTTGTGAATTGTCACTTTGAACCCAGTCTATGGATTCAATCTATTCCCTCCTCTGCTTTAGAAAGGCCATTCTCTTTACCGTCATTCCTACTCTCTGCTCTAAGGATTGGGGATGTAGAAGTTAAAAGAACATTTAAGGTAATTTGATACAGCCCACTCATTTTGTAATTGAGGAACCTGAGGCCAAAAGGGATTAAGTGATTTGCCCCAGGTATACAGACAGAGTGTATCATCTAAATCTAGGTCTTTGGACTCCCAAGTCTGCAACTCTGGCACTGTACCATGTTCCCTCTCCCCTGCTGTACCTCTGTTATGTGTCAGGGAAGTGAGACTACCTTCCCTTCCTGGCCAGTAATTTTCAATTGAACAAATGTTTACTAAATACATGAAAAGCATTATGTTAGGTAGTGGGGAGAAAAAGACAAGAATGGAAGGCCCTTAAGCAACTTACAATTTAATGAAGGAAGAGGGGTATGGGGTGGGGGGAGATATAACTTATGCATAGCACAAGTGGCTGGAAAGTTTATACAAATTTATTCATGAGTATGCTAATGACTGAGAAAGATCTTATGTTTTTGTTGTTGATAGGTGGCACTGTGGATAGAGTGCTGGGCTTAGAGTCAGGAAGACTCATCTTCCCAAGTTCAAATGGGAGCTCTAGCTGTGTGATCCTGGGCAAGTCACTTAAATCCTATTTGCCTCAGTTTCCTCATCTGTAAAATGATCTGGAGAAGAAAATGGAAAACCACTTCAGTATCTTTGCTAAGAAAACTCCAAATAAGGTCATGAAGAATAAGGTGCATGACTGAAAAACTACTGAATGGCTGAAAAGGAGAGAGCGCATTCCAGACATATTATGACTTGCCCTGTATAGACACAGCTAAAAGTTTAGCTGGAATTCAGTGTCTGAAGGGGAAGAATATGAAGTATGACTACAAAGGTAGGTGGGAGCCATAAAAAGAGGGTTTTAAATGCCAGGTAAATGATCTTGAACTTTATCCAAGTGGCAAGAGGGAAATCAGTGCAGATTTTTGAAGAGGGGAATACTATGGTTAGATATGTTTTTGAGGAATATTGGTTTGGCAGCTGTGTGGAGAATCAATGGAAGAGAGGTGAGCCTGGACTCAAAGAAACCCAATTTATGGCTCTTTTAATAAGTTGTTTATAAGATGCTGGGTTGGTGGATCTTTACAAAACATAACTTGCAAGTACTTTCAGGGAAATTCCTAGTTCAGGACAAATGTGAATTTATAGAAATGCCTTTTGTAAAGTGAAGAGAGAATTCTTAATAATAACCTTAAAGCACACAGAGATTTCCGGAATAAAAAATGTGGGGAATTAGAAGATCTTTTCAGGCGCCTGCTGCTCTGACCATCAGAAAAGAAGCCAGAATTTCACAAAAGAGAGCTCTGGCCTGTGGCAAGAAGCCAGAGAGAAGGGCTCATCCAGGTGCTTATAAGCCCACTAGGGAAGAGAGACAGAAAAAGCTCTCCAGAAGAGAGAATGGCACTTTACTGCTTTATTCATCAGACAGAAGGGCAAAAAGACTGTTCGCATCCCTGGGTCCCTTTCACCATATCTCATCTTGGCAGGTAACATTCCTTCTTCCAAGAGATCTTAAGATCCCTTTCAACATTAGAAATAAAACCATAACATCTTCTCAAACTCTATGGTGGTTCTCAGCATCACTGGGGACACTGACCTATTTTAAGTAACAGGTCAATTTTGAATCATGTAGATCCAACTTAGTTGACTGGAAAAATCTGCCTCCTTAAACCAGTCCCATGACCCACTGTTACCCCACTTTTGAAGACCTATTCTCTTTTTGATGCTAGCATTGGGTCAGTATCCTTAACCTGATTTCTCTTAACAGTAACAATATTGCAAAGGATAAACATAAAGGCTTCTAGCACCTCCTTACCATCCTTCAACTGGAAGTGCCTGTCCTATTTCTTCTCTTTTAAAAAATTAAGTTAATTTTAAAAATAATGAAACATGGATTTTATCTACCTCCCATCTTGCCCTTCATATCATTGGAAAAACAATTAAAAATCCTTATAACAAATACGTAGTCAAGCAAAACAAATTCCTGCATTGGTCATATTAAAAATGTCTTATTCTGCATCCTTTGTCCATCACCTGTCAGGAGGTGGGTAGCATGTTTATCATTGGTCCTCTGGAATCAAGGTTATATTGCATTGCTTAGATCAGAGTTCATAAATCCTTCAAAGTTGTTAGTTTTGCAGTATTGTTCATATTATATAAACTATACTCCTGATTCTATTCACTGCACTCTGTATCAGTTCATACAAGCCTTCCCAGGTTTCTCTGAAAACATCTTTTACCATTTATTTCACTTCATTCATGTGCCACAATTTGTTCAGCCATTCCCTGATCAAGGGGTGCCCTATTAGCTTGCATTCCTTTGCTACTACCAAAAATAACTTCTATGAATACTTTTGTACTTCTTCCTCATTTAAAAATAATTTTGGGGTACAGGACTAATGGTGGTATTATTGCTGGGTCAAAGGATTGTTGTTTTGTTGTTCTTGTCTGGTCAGTTCAATTGTACTTGACTTTTTGTGACCCCATTTGGGGTTTTCTAGGCAAAGATACTGGAGTGGTTTGCCATTTCTTTCTTCGGATCATTTTACAAATAAGGAATCTGAGGCAAACAAGTTTAAGTAACTTGCTCAGGGTTATACAGCTGGTATCTGAGGTTGCATTTGAATTCAAGTTGTCCTGACTCCAGGTCTGGTGCTCTATCCACTGTTTGATTCAAAGGTTATGCAGAGTTTAATGACTTTTTGGGTATAGTACTAAACAGCCTTCCAGAATGGCTGGACTAATTCACAGTTCCACCAATAATGCATTAGCAATGCCTGGTTTCCCATAGCCCCTCCAGAATTTATCATTTTCCTTTTTTTGTCAACTTTGCCAATGTGACAGATATGAGGTAGAACCTCAAAGTTGCTTTGCTTTGCACTTCTCTAATTGTTAATGATTAAAAGCATTTTGTCATATGGCAATTGATACCTTTGATTTCCTCCTCTGAACACTGCCTGTTTACATTTTTGGACCATTTTATCAACTGTGGTATGTGATCTTTATCAGTGAAAATTGTTGCAAAGTTTTTTTTTCTTATAAGTTTCCTGTTTCCCCTGTAATTTTCACTTTTTTGGGTTTGCTTGTGTAGAACTTTTAAGATATGATGTAGTCCTCTCGATCATTCTCTTGTTTCATGGTATTCATTTTTTTTCTCTCCAGCTAAACTCACTGAGGGGAGGGTAACAGATAAAACACTGGATTTGGAGTAGAAGGAGCTGATGACCTTATACTTTTGTGACCATGGACAAATGCTTAACTTTTCTGGGGTTCAGTTTTGTCATCTGTAAAATGATGGGACTGAACTGGGTGTTCTCAAAAAGGGTGTTCCCTTCTAGCTCTTAATGTATGGTTTTATGACCATGTTTCATATTTCTTTGGTATTATGTTACGAGCTCCTTGAAAGCAGGGACGCTCTTTTTGTCCTTCTTTGCATCTCCAATACTTGGCACAGTGCTCGGCACATAATAAGCCCACCCTTTTACTGCAGAAGTTTCTCATTCAGTCAAGCAAGTATTAGGTATCTACTGAGTCTTTATTATGTATTTACCAAAACTGCCATACAGTGTCAGGCCTTCCAGGAAACTAATAACAGAAAGGCATTTCTGGAGGTGTGGTTGTTATAATTTCAAGGTTCTATGGGGTTATGTGTTACAGATGAGTGCTTCTGCTGGTGTGATCATCTCATGGAGGTGGCCTTATTGCTATTAGAGATGTCTCCCAGCTTTATGTATAATTTATTTTAATAAATTTTATTTTAATAAATTACTTTGATGGCTACATAGAGGCTGCCACTTAGTGTTAGAAAGTTCCCACTGAGATTCAGAGACATTAATCTGCTCCTTTAGAATGAAGAATTGACAATTGAAAATGTCTTTTGTTGTAAGCAGTTTAATAATTTCAAAGTATTTTCCAAAAAGTAACAACTGAATGATGTGAAATGAATTAATGACTTAATAGTACTATTTTTTTTTCTCTTTTGAAAAGCAGCATAGAAATTGGCCAGTCCTAGTGGACTAATAAAATGAACTATTTCAAAAAGCATTCAAGTATAATGAAGACAGTCCTAGAATCAGAGACAGATTTAAGGTTTAAATCAGTCAAGTTTAAATCCAGGCTTTGCTACTATGATTGCTTGCATAGATCACTTTATCTTTTTGGACCTGAGTTTCCACACTGGCCAAATTAAAGGGTTAGAATACATGACCTCTGAAGTCCCTTCCACAACTAAATCTGGGATCCTATAAAATGACCAGTCTCTCTGATGGACATTTATCTGGTGATCTTCTCTTTATATATGGAGAAGGGGTCACTTCAATGACCTTTGAAAAGTGGACTGAATTCAAATGTATATTAGAAGGGTTTTTATAATTAAATCTAGGAAAAAAGGGCTTTGCAAATGACTTCTGAATTGGAACTTTTCTGATGGATTCAACTTAATCTAATAAAAGAAATTAATAATGAGATTCTGAGTGGAATTCTCTCCTGGTTTAGTGTGCATAAAATGTAGGCTGGGGTCTGAAAGGAACTTTAAGTACTAGAGACACAAATTAAACTGTTGTGTGAATGTTAAAGTCATTTAAATATTCTGAATATTCTAAGGAAGCATAATAATGATGATGATGATGACAATGATCATGGTGGCACCTGCTATGTACCAGGCACTGTGCTAAGCACTTTATAATTACTATATCATTTGATACTTACTACCAACTCTAGGAGGTAAATGCTGTTACTACCCCCATTTTATAGATGAGGAAACTGAGGCAAACAGAGGTTAGGTGACTTTTCCAGGGTCAAACAGTATCTAAGGCTAGATTTGAACTCAGGTCTTCCTCACTCCAAGCCCAGCACTCTATGCACTAAATCACCTAGCTGACCTTTTGATTAAAATTGGAATGCTACCAATTTGGAAAAAAAATATAAAAATCATATTTATGTGTTTACTTTAGCAAATGTGGTAACCTAGTCTGTTAAACAGGCCATTTTTTTGCTAAGGAATATTGTAAGACCACTTGATATCCACTTATAGAATTTTGCTTCCCTGACCTATCAGCTCTTTTTGTATTTATATCTATTAGTCTAGATGGGCACAGCGACACATTTCAGTTACCTGTGAAATGTTCTCAAATCTAAAAAATATGGAACCTGCGTTGAACAGTGATAAAAATGTTCTTTCATGCATACGTGTGAGATACAACAACTCTCAGGCAAATGGGGCTTCACTTTGTATAATAGAACAACTCATTTTATGAAGATGGTATGAAATCCAATAAACCTGAGTTGAATTGAATTCAATAAACATTTGAAGTGTGAGCCTAAGACCAAATCCCTGGTACATGAAAACAAAATGCATGATATTGACGAGAAGATGCATTTCAAGTTTTATGAGCTAGACTTTGGTGAACTTTTCCCTGTTGGCACCTTTATTATATATTGCAATTTGATAATTTTAAAACATCTACTTCTCTTCCTTTATTGAATTATAAAAATACATAAAAGCAGGTATTGCTAATGTGTTCCATGTAGGGCGAATGGAAAAGCAAAAAGTTCATAAAGCATAGGTACTTCTCATCTGTCCAAGAAAATTTGTGCAACTCATTCAAGAGCATTCTGTGGTCAATGGATCATAGAATACACCTGGAAGACAACTTAGACATCAGATAATGCTATCCATTTCAATTTACAGTTGAGGAAAGTGAGACCCTGGGACTCATCCAAAGTCACACAAGTAATAAGTGTTAAAAGAAGGATTTGAACCTGGCCCCTCTGACTCCAAATGTAAGGATGTTTTCATATTAGAATGGATACTTGTTGGGGATTGGGACTATGTTTTTATCTCTCTATCCCTAGAACTTAGTATCATGCCTGGAATAAAGTAGACACTTAAATGCTTGTCTACTGTGCCATCATCACTCTGATTCTAGGTGAAGTATGTACAGTATGGTTGGAATGGGGTTCTGGATAGGCCCTCTGCTCTAAAACATTTCACCCATGAGCAAATAGATGAGGTTCTATCATGGAAGTGGAAGGAATTGAAGATTCCTTTTGATTAAAGATTTTTCCTCTTCAGGGTGTGTATTCTGGATGCTTGTTCCCTGCATGATTTTGGCCACATCAATAAGCCTCAGTTTCCCCATCTGTAAAATGAAGTTGTTGAACTAGATGACCTTGGAGGTCCCTTCCAGGTCTAAATTTATAATCCTGTGATTTCTAATGGGAGAACACATTAAGCAATTATCAAACATACTAGACAATGCAGTTTTAGCAGCCTGAAGGTGACTGAGAGAGATTGGAGGGTTAAGAGGTTTGTTTTGCTTATAAGGAAAAGAAGGTTGAAGCAAAGGCCAGAAGGGGGGAATATTGCAGGTGACAGGGGTCACCCTGGTCTGGAACAACCATGAAGAAAAACTTAGAGAGTAGCTGTCAGAAAGAGGAAGAAAGGAAAACTAAAAAGGTAAATTTTAATATAGCACAGTGAACCTAGAACACAGGACCTAGAATCAGGAGAACTGGGATCAAATCCTGTTTCTGAAAATTTAGAAGCTGTGTGACCATGGACAAGTCACTTAACCTTTTTGTATCTTTATGGAGTAGGGCTAATGGTATTTGCACTAAGAACAACAATAGTTAGCCTTTTTATAGGTTATCTAGATAGAGTGAAGAACATGGAGTCAGGAAGACCTGAGTTCAAATCTGGCCTCAGACACTAGCTGTGTGACCCTGGGCAAATCATTTAATCTTTGTACCTCAGTTTCCTCATCTGTAAAATGAGCTGGAGAAGGAAACAGCAAACCACTCCAGTATTTCTGCCAAGAAGACTCCAAACAGGGTCACAAAGAGTTGATTGATTGATATAATTGAACAACAACAAGCCACAAAGCCTTTCTATAGCTTTTTTAGGGTTTACAAAGTGTTCCACACATATAATTTCATATCTTCACAACAATGCTAGGAGTTAGGTTCTATTATTATTCCCATTTTACAAGTGAGGAAACCGAGGCAGAAAGTGACATGCCTAGGGCCACACAACTAATAGGTGTTTGATGCTGGATTTGAACTCAAGTCTTCCTGACTCCATGCCTAGCACTTTACCCATTTTGCCACCTAATTATACTACCTAGTTAAAGAAGGTTATTGTAAGAAGATAGTGATGTCAACAGCTGGAAGAGTTTTTGGAAATCATTTCGATCACCTCCCTTAATTTAAAGGCAAGGAACCTAAAGTCCACAGAGGTTTATCCTTGCCCCTTTCAGCTCTAAATGGAACTTACAATACTAGATTATGTCTCTAAGGTCAGTTTCATTTTCTTTCTGCACTCTATTTTGAAAACTTAAATAGTTTTTGGCCCTCAAAAGGTAACTGTAAGCTTTGGGGAGATGTACTAGAAAGGGGGCAGATTTATTGGTGTTACAATGTACCTGTGGAGTTTTAGTATTTTCTATAAATGGAAGGAGTACTAATTTTGGAGTTAGCGAACTTGGGTTTGATTCTTTGTTACTTAGCAGATATGTGACACTGGAGAAGTCATTTACCTTTTCTGAGCCTCAGTTTCTTCATCTGGGCAATGGGGCAGATGGCCTTCACTAAACTGACTTTAAAGTTCCTCTAAGCTCTAAATCTTAGGATCTTATTCTACTAAACTCTGAAAATTGTTATGAAAATGATGATGTATAAAAATGTTCCAGTTAAGGGAGAAGGAATGAAACGTCAGAAGTAAGTGATGTACTTAATAAGTGTTAGTTTGTTATATTATGATTTGTATGTTATATTAAATTATAATATATTTATATTATGTTATATATTATATAAATTATTATATTGTTAAAATTATAGCATATTTATGTTGTTACATTATATTATAATATGCATTATATATACTATTATGATATTAGATTATAATAAATTAAACCATAGTTAGTAGAATGAAGGTACTGTGGGGTGGAGAGCTAGGGTAGAGTAGTTGAAAGCACATTGAGGGAAAGAATGGGAAGGATAATGGGGAGAAAACATGGCAGGTTTCAAGATGGCAGCTTAAGAAGTCACAGGTTAGAAATGGTTTGAAAGGGGAAGCTAGGCTATAGCTTAGAGAGAGGACATAGTAGAAAGATTGGATCTCCTAGGAGCACTGCCTAGGACATCTGTTCCATTGGTAAGGGAGATGGTGACAATTGTGGTTTCAATCAGAAACTAGTGGGGCTTAGTTGGAAAGAACCTTGAGCACTAATGGAAGACTATGACAGATGATGCCTAGAAGGAAATGTTCAACACTTTTAAACTTGAACTGTCACTGAAAGCAACAGTTCTATGACTGAGTGAGTTAAACTTCCACTAAGCTTAGCAAACAACAAGAAACTTTCCTGATGCAATTCAATTGTATTACTGGTACCTTGAAATTCCTTCACACTGCTCGGGTATAGACCAAAGCTGTCTTTGTTTATTAATTAGATTATAATAGACAAGATAAAAGAAAGGGGTACTGTCAGAGGAGGAAGAGAGAAAAAAAGAAGGGGAGGAAAGGGAGGATTGAGAGAGAAGGAAAGGGAGAGGAGCATGGGAGGAGAGAAGTGAAGGAAAGAAGAGAGAAGGAGGTGGAAAAAAGGAAGGAATGAAAAGGGAGAGGAGCATGGGAGAAGAGAAGAGAAAGGAAGGAGTGGGAGGGATGGAAGAAGAGAGAAGCATAGGAGAAGAGAAAGAAAAGGGAAGGGAGAGGTGTACAGGAAAGAGAAAGTGAAAGAAGGGGAGAAGGGGAGGAGAGAAGAAAGAAGGGAAAAGTCTCAAGGATACACCTTTAAATGGAAAAGTTTACCCCATTTTTACTCAATGGTAGTAGAAGGTAGGAAGAAACCAGATAAGAATATGAAGAAATAGATCCCCAACTTTTGATACACAGTAG
Source organism: Petaurus breviceps papuanus (assembly GCF_028583685.1). Classification (NCBI taxonomy): domain Eukaryota; kingdom Metazoa; phylum Chordata; class Mammalia; order Diprotodontia; family Petauridae; genus Petaurus; species Petaurus breviceps. The sequence continues at coordinate 3,887,961 of NW_027185877.1, forward strand.
ACATTTAGTAAAAATGCTTATTAATCTAGTTATTATTTTTGTTGCTGCTGTTCATCCTTTGTTCTCAAAGAGGACCATATTGATTGTACTAATTCCAAATGACTGACTCCAACAAACTTCCACAAAGGCCTCTTGAAGAAGTGATCTCAGACACTGAATGGAGGGGATTCCCTAGTTGACACAGTCCTGCATGAGTATCTTGATTGTGATATTAAACAGAGTAGTTACTCTTTATCACAGCTGAAAAAGTGGCCAACCAGATCACCACAGTGCATTAGAAGAATCTATGACAATAGGTAATGCAATCAAAGTTAAATATCTCTGAAGGGGTAGAGCATCTGACAAGCAGTTCCTTCTGGCTAGGCTGCCCATAAAATTATTCTCCTTATGCCTGTGGGGTTCTTAACCCGGGGTATGTAAATTGGATGAGAAAAAAAAAAGTGCAGCTTTATTTTTCCTAACCTCTAAATGAAATTTAGCATTTCCTTCAATTATGAATGCAGGTATTATATGAACACAGTATTATAAGGCTTCATGAGACTGCCAGCAGAGTCCATGATACAAAAAGGTGAGGGATCCCTACTCTACTGTGGACCCAAGGCCTTGTTCTTCACAAGGCCAGCAGGCTCCTCTGTCTGCTTTTGTGGTGGGCATTTTTGCCTTAATACAAGTGATTTTTTTTTCTTCTATTGAGTTTCAGCACCCCAGAATCTCAGGGCATTGGTGTTCCTTCTAAAAGGAAAGGAAGCTCTCTGTTGAAAAGATTTCTGAAAAAATGAAAGGGTAACCCTATGGAAAGGATATGGTGAAAGTGAAAGAATGGGGGATAAAGGCTGAGGATGTAAAAAGGAAACCCTGGAAAATATTATATACTAAGACTCGTTAAGGGGGATCTCTACTTATAAAATGGAAATTGCTTGGCTTGAAGAGTGTTGTAAAGATCTTTGTGAGGCTGCAGGGAATAAAATGAGGACCAGGCAGAGATGTTGTATAGAATATTCCATGTAACAGATTGTGAATTACAATGAATATAAAAGTGCAGGGTAAGACAGGAAGAGAATGAGTTTGGCAGCCAGTTGGACAAGGTTATGGGGACAAAAGAGCCAGCAAGCTATACTTGTCAAGAAAGAACTTAGGTCATCTTGTTAGGAAGAAAAAGAAATGTAAGGAGGAGAAAGAAAAATTTTTATATGATCTGATACTTTCTGAGACAATAGAAATGGAGAAGCATATAAAAGTCAGAAACAGCAACAACTGGGTAAGGACTCTCTCTGATACAAACAGCTAGGAAACAGTCTGGCAGAAATAAAATATAGGCCAAAATACCATGCCATATACCAAGATAAGCTCTGAATGGTATATGACTTAGACATAAATGGTAGCATCATAAATAAATTACAGGAGCAAGGAAGAAATTACTTATCTGGTCTCTGTCTAAAAAAAGAGTTTACATTCAAACAAAGCATAGAGAAGATTAAAGAAAACAAAATAGACCATTTTGATTATATGTAATTTAAAAAAAGTTTTTGCCAAAACAAAGTCAATGTAGTTAAAATTAGAAGGGGACCAGGTAATTGGAAAAATCTATCAAATTTCTCCAATAAAAGTTTCTTATGCACAATATATTAGGAACAGATTCAGAAATTTATAAGAACAAGAGCTATTCCCCCAATAAGTAAAGGGTCAAAATATATGAATAGGCAGCTTTTAGAGGAAGAAGGCCAAGCTATCAACAATTATATGAACATATTCTTCAAAACAGTAATAACTGGAAATAGTCAAATTAAAGCAACTCTGAGGTTTCATCTCATATTAATTGGTAAAGAAGAAAAAAAATGAAAATGACAGCTGCTGGAAGAGTTGTGGTGTAAACAGTCATGGTAATGCACTGTTAATGGAGCTGTGAACTGGTCCTGCCATTCTAGAAACCAGTTTGGAACCATGCTCCAAAAATCGTTTATCTGTGCACAATCCTTGGCACAACAATACAATTAATAGGTCTTTACTCCCGAAAGATCAAAGAAAGAAGAAAAAGACCCATGCAGACAAAAATAATTGTAGCAGTTCTCTTTATAGTAGCAAAGCATTATAAGTAGAGCTGCTCAGTTGCTGGGAGATGGTTAAACTGAATGAGCATTATTGTGCTAGAAGAAATGTTGAAGCTGATTTTGGAGAAACTTGTGAAAATCTGTATGAACTGATACAAAATGAAATAAGCATAAGTAGGAGAACAATTTTGACTCTGAAAAATTAAATTCTGGTCAATATAATGACCAATCATGATTCCAGAGAACCTACAATAAACCATGCTACCCACTTGCTGACAGAGAGGCGGTGGAGTAATGAAAAACGAGATACACATTTTTAGACATGGCCAAAGTGGTAATTTGCTTTGCATATTTGTTACATGGGCATTATCTTCATTTTTCCAACGGGGAGTAGGGTATGAATAGGGAATGGGATGATAGCCAAAAAACAAAATAACAGCAAACAAAGAAAAAATGCAATAAAAAAAGGAAAAAGTTTTTGAGGCATTTAAAATGCAAAGAAGAGAATGGAATTGGTCTTCTTTTCTAGGTCATAAAATATGGAAAACCAGATAACTCAGAAAAGCAAGGGATATTGTCAGAAGAAAGAGAGAAAAAGAGAGAAGGGGAGGAAAGGGAGGGATGGAGAAAAAAGGGAAAGGGAGATCTGAAGTCCCATGTATAGACTTTTTTTTTTGGAGGGCAGTTGGGGTTAAGTGACTTGCCCAAGGTCATATGGCTAGTTTTTGTGTGTGTATGTGTGTTAAGTGTCTGAGGCCGGATTTGAACACAGGTCTTCCTAACTCCAGGGCTGGTGCTCTACTCACTGCGCCACCTAGCTGCCCCTATAGTCTTTTTTTTTCTTTTACACTACATATCACTACATATATGGAAATGTCCATTTTATTTGGTGTTTAAGTTCAGAATTTAAATTAAAACAACTCAGTAGGAAATTATATCACAGATAAAACATGCAAAGAGAAAAAAATTTGTAGTTAAAAAAAGATATCTAAATTTAGTGGATATCTGTTTTTGGTAAGATAAAATATACAAAGAGAAAAAATTAGTTAAAAAGATATTTAAATTTAGTGGATATCTGTTTTTGGTAGTGGGAGAATTAGAAATATGTACATTATATAATATGCAAATAACATTTATTAGTAAAAAAATAATAAGGATAAAATAGAATAGACAAAACAGCTTACTAAAAATGAAAATGCTAATAGAAGTATAAACACTTCCCATTTGGTGTCATTAGCATTATTGTAAATACTTACGACACAAGGACTCTAAAGCAATAGGCTACCTATTTTTATAAGGGAATAATATTTATATCATGTTTGGAATAATAAAAAAAAAACATGCTGTTACCTTTTCAGCTATTATATTCCTTGATCTTGTAAAATCCCAGGAGAATTCTATCCAAATATGCTACATTATTTGATGGTAAGATTACTAGGGTGGCATGGCATGTTTATATTTTAAAAGAGATATACCATCAAATTGTGAAGATGATCAATTGAAGCATATTCAAGGAAATTATTGTTTTTGATGGATCAAATGTTATAGAAAATGCAAAAAGGCCTTTATTACAAACAGAAAAACACAGCATGGCTTTTGTTCAATGAAAGTGATGTATATATTAGATGCCTTGATAATGTGTCTTGAGTTGGCCACTATCCCTGCTTCAAAATACAGTTAGATTCTGAATAGAATAAATAAAGCTCTTCTCACGCATAGCATATTCAATGCAATTTTATCCTGTACACATGAATATCTAGCAAAGCAATTATCGGAGTGCAGATAAGGGAAGCTGGAAATCTGAGTTCCATTCTTAGCCAACTAAAATGAATAATAATAATATCTCATGTTTATTTAGCACTTACTCTGTTCCAGGCACCTTACAATTATTATCTCATTTGAGTCTCACAGCAATCCTTAAAGATAGCCTTAGAGATTATTATTATTATCCCAGTTTTAGAGTTCAGGAAACTGAGACTGAGAAGTTAAGTGACTTGCCAAGGGTCACACAGCTAGTAAGTGTCTGAGACTGGATCTGAACTCTGATCTTGCCTAATTTCAGGCCCCTGTGTTCTATCCACTGCACCATGTGAGTGGTCTCACATGCATAGAAGGCAAATTTGTTCTGTTTATAGTGGCTCACTTACCTTCTTCACAAAATAGGGTAGAGTATGTTCTAACTCAACAGGATAAGTGATTGTCTATTATACTATATTTTGAGGGATATTTGGATTTATGATTTCAGTTGTGTGGGATACTGGAGTGGGGTGGAGAATTTAATTAATTTCCATGAATGATAACTTGTCTCTAACTTAGAATTTTCAAGAGTTTTCTGGGGGATACTGACAAGTTAAGGGACTTGCCCATGGTCATACAGTATTAGGTGGAGGCCTTGAATCTTGACACCAATGTCATTCTTCTTTCCACTAAATTTCTCAGCTTCTCTCCTAATACAGTTAATACTTTCCTGCCAAAGATGCTGCAAGTACAAATTACTTTTTTTAAAAAGGTTTCTGCCTTTTTTGTCTAGCACGGTAATCTGCTGTTCTCATTCATTTTTCTTAAAGGTTATAGAACTAATTAGTATATCTCCCATGTAGGCTTTAAAAGCAACTCACATTGTGGCATGGTTACCAGCGGAAGTCAAGATCATTTCTAAGTATATTTGGAATTCAATTTGCAAAGATTTCACAAATTGTTCATTTTGCAGAAACAATTTGGATCCCATCTGGTTTGCCTAGGGGAAAGTTCACTGGTGTTCATTGTTAAGGAAATCAACGTATTGTCAGGGAATACAAAGGTCCCTGAAATAGGAATGTGGATGCCAATGGATACTATGATGAAAAAATGCCATCTATCTGCAAATGGGTATGATGTGAATTGGAATGATAGCCATTCTCATTATACAAAGCCTGAACACAGGTACACTTAATGCCTTGTTTGGCTCATTTGCATGGAATCATGGAATCATCTTGACAGCTGGAGTGACCCTGAAGAGATGTCTGGGGTTTTTTTGCTCCATAAAATATATCACATTTTTTATGAGACATGACTACCAGAAAATCCCTCCCTCCCTTTTCATTTCCCTAAAGCTTGTTACACACAACTGCAATTCAATGCATTTTCAACTATCATACTGATGAACCATTTACTGCCTTTCCCTTTTTGTGATAGGTCTGGGCTTCTTCACAGTAGAATCCTGTTCAAATAAAGAGATTCCTGGAGGTTTCTGGATAAAGCAATGGAGAAACTTACAGAGCCACTAATTACTTATTACTTATTACCGGACATGCCAGTAATTGTGCCCTGACTTGAGGACATGGCAAGAGGGGCAGAGAGGATAAGAGCACTGGAGTTGGAGTCAGTCAGACCTGGATTAAAATCCTACCTGAGATACTTATAGGTTATGTGATGTTTTCATTTCATGTCACTGTGCCTCAATTTCTCTACTTGTAAAATAAGATTATGCTCAAAGCCTCTATAGTCCCTTCCAGCTCAAAAAGACCCAAACCAATCCTATAACCTTGGGTAAGTCACATTTTCTTTGTGGTTTTCATTATTGTTAATCTTATTATTATTCCAAACTTAGCAAACACCAAATAAAATGGATATTTCCACATACATAGCAAAACATAGAGAATTTCACATGAAACTACAGATCTTTATTATATATTTAGCTTGGTTTTCTTTTAAACTTAAATCCAATTCACTTGCATGTCTTGGCTCCCTGATGTCATGGTCCTCCTCTTCAAGCATGAAGGACAAACAAAAAAGTGTGTTCATTTTTTAGTCATGTCTGCCTCTTCATGACTCCATTTGAGGTTTTCTTGGCAAAGCTCCTGGAATACTTTGCCATTCCTTCTCCAACTCATTTTATGGATGAGGAAACTGAGGCAAACAGGGGTAAGTGACTTGCCTAGGGTCACACAACTGATATGTGTCTGAGGCCAGACTCAGAACTGGGAACTCAGGAAGATGAGTCTTCCTGACTCCAGAACCAGTGCTCTATCCATGTATCACCTAGCTGCTCCGGTTTAAAGTATATAGTAAGTTAAATTATGCTAAACTATAAACTATACTAATTAAACTAAAACTAAACTAAACTAAACAGGTTTTCATACCTGTACTTCTTTCTGGCCTTCCTTCTATTTTTTTTCTATGCCTTTTTTTTTGGAGGGGGGAAGGCAAGGTAATTGGGGTTAAGTCACTTGCCTGAGGTCACACACCTAGTAAGTGTGTCAAATGTCTGAGACCTCATTTGAACTCAGGTCTTCCTGTGTTAGGGCCAGTGCTGTATTCATTGCGCCACCTAGCTGCCCCCTTCTCTGCATTTTTAAAAAGATGCCTTAATAATCACAATGGTTCTGGGCCTCAGTTTCTCCATTTGTAAACAGGGAATGATGCTAGCATACTTACCTCACAGGGCTGTAGTGAAGATAAAGTGAAATTGTGTATATAAAGTTCTTTTTTAAACTTTAAAGCACTATATAAATACAAGCTATTATTATTATCCATTCTTTTCACTTTTGAATATCTATCTTAAGAGTAACATATGTGATACTGACTAATTTAAAAGCTTTTGGTAAAATTATGGGACTAGAAAGAAAGGGGATACTCATATATCTGGGAAAAGCTGAACACCTTGTGGCATATGAATGTAATGAAATATTGCTGAATGAGAAAAATGACAAATATGAAGAATTCCAGGGAAGTTGCTCAGCAGTGACCAACGGAGACTCTAGAGGACTTGATGGTGAAGCCTGCCTCCTGCCTGTGGGCAAAGAACTGGACATAATAGGTACAAAATGAGGCATATCTTTTCCAACTTGGTCAGTGTTTTGATTCGTCTTGCTTGACTATATTTATCTGTTATGGGGAAGGGGTAGTTATAGGGATATGAGAGAGGTGTTGGGAAGTGAGAGTAATGCTAGGTAAATAAAATAAATTTCATTGATGCTATCAATAAAACATAAAAAAAATAAAGCCAATGCCTGCACTAAATAGTAGGCTAATATAAAGCACGAAAGTCCTATTTACTAATACTGAAGCTTAAAGCTATCCAAACCTATTTGAAAAGAATAGTTATTCTCATTTGAGTACCATTAAAAGTACATACCAAAGAATAAAGAGCCAGAAATCAATCTTTTTTCATAGCTCCAAAAGTATATGCCAATTCAAGAAATATAACTGGAAAATATGGAAACAGACAAATCACACAGCCATCTTCCCAGTCTAGGATCTCATCACTTCTTGCCTGGACCACCATAATAGCTTCCTCATTGATATTCAATGCCTCTAGACTTTCCCCTTTCCAACCTTGATGAAGGTATACCAGACTGAATTTCCTAAAGCACACATCTGACTATGTCATTCCACTTCTCAACAAACACTAATGTCTCCCCATTACCTCCAGAATAAATAACACTTCTATTTAGCAAAGTCCTCCACAGTCTAGTTTCAACTAAACTGTTAGTCCCACAACCATGTATGCTATGGTGTAGGCAAAACTGTTCTTGCTGGTCTTCATACATGGAATAATTCTATCTCCCATCTCCAGGCCTTTGCATTGGCTACTACTCCCCATGCCTATAATGCATGTTCTTTCCACCTCCATGTTTCAGAATATCTAGTTCCCTTCAAGTTTCAGTTTGAGTGCTATCTTCTACATGATTTGCCCAATTGTCTTTGCCTTAAAAATCATCTTATATTTTGCATAAATGTATCTCCTTCAAATAGATTGCTTTTAAAATTTTTTTCAGTAAAAAAAAAATTCACATTGTATATTTTATAGTTTTTTTTTTGACACCACAAAAAGAGTGACTACAAAAATTTTTGTACATATGAATCCCTTTCTGTTTTATTTATCCTTTTTGGTAGTAATGGCCTAATAGTGGTATTGCTAGGTCAAAGAGTATATACAGTTTAGTAACTTGGAGAGCACAGTTCCAAATTGTTGGTTGGTTTACAATTACACCAACAGTGTATTAGTAATGTTCCTGTTTTTCCCCAGTTCCTCCAGCATTTGTCATTTTAGCTTTTTTGGTCAGCTTTCCCAATATGATTGGTGTGAAATAGAACATTAAAACTCTTTTAATTTTTAACAAATAAAAATTATTTCATGATTTGGATCAGTAATTTTTTGTATGGCTACTGATAGTTAGGAGTTCTTCCTCTGAAAAGTGTTTCTTAATATCCCTTGAACATTTATTACTTGGGGAATGAGTTATAAACTCATTCAAGTTTATAAACTTGAATCAATTCTCTGTATATCTTAGAAATGAGACTTTCATCAGAGAAATATTGAAAAGATTTTTCCCTGGGTACCTTTCTTTTTATTTTAGCAGTACTGGTTTTGTTTATGGAAGAACCTTTACATTTTATATAGCCACAAATGTCTGTTTTACCTTCTATGAGCATCTCTATACCTTTTCCATCCACCACCACACACTGCCTCCTTATACCTTACATGCCCTACTCCTTCCCCAACCTGATATAAGAGCAGAGGCTTCCTTGCTTTTCCTTGTCCAAGACACTCTGTGTCTCAGCTCTGGGCATTTTCTCTGGTCATCCCGAGTCTGGAACACTCCCTCCTCATGTCTACTTCTTAGGTTCCCTTGCTTTCCTTAAGTCCTAGCTAAAATCCTGCCTTACAAAGAAGTCTTCCCCAATCCCTCTTTATTTTAGTACCTTCCTGCTGCTGATCATTTCCTATTTGCCCTATACATTGCTTGTCTATTCATAGTTATTGGCATGTTGTTTCCCCCATTAGACTGTGACCTGCTGAGGTCGAGGACTGTGTTTCGCCTTTCTCTGTATCCTTAGCACATTGCCTGGGACCTAGAAGCTGCTTAATAAATGCTTTTTAACTGACTGGCATCTAAGTATTAGAGTTGGAGATGAGAATTAGACAGATGGAGGAGTTGTAGCACAAATACAAAAAGGACTGCTTCTACAGAATGGTAATCACCCAGGGAAGATGAGGCCAGTGCATTAATTAACACTAGGATATAAATAGTGGAGACTGGTGAGATTCAAGGTGAGGTAGAAGACAGGATGACTGCTGGAACTGAAGAGGTTACTAAGTCATTCAGTAAGTTCATGGAACTGTAAAAGAGCGCTGAATTTTATTAAGGGTATGTCAAGGTGGAGGAGAGCGTCAGTTATTGGCTTCAGTAGGTGAGACATGGGAAAAGGGTAGCTGACCCCCACACAAAGGGAAAGTTTTGAGTTTTTTTTAGTTAGATTTACATAGCCAGCAGTGTTGAATTTTGAGTTAGGAAAACTATTAATTCTAATTATATTTCACATATACTTACTGCTATTTGCTATTTCTTTTCCTTCCAGTTCAGGGCTTTGACATTCTCTCAGTGCTACACTGGGGGTAAGTCATTTAATCTTCCTCAGGTTTTGGATCTGTACAATGGGATAATGGTATCAGCTAGATCACAGAGTAAAGCATAAGGCTCAAATAAGACAATGAAAGGAAAGTATTTTAGATGTCTTAAAGTCATATATAAATGTGAGGTGCCATTGTTTTTATTACATAAAAAATTTATTCCGTATTGGTGAGTGGCGGTTAATATGAACAGGTTATAAAGGTTGGTTAAGACTTATTTTAACTAACACAAAGTGAAATGAGCTGAATCAGGAGAACAGTAACAGAGATAGAGTAATATGATCAGCTATGAAAGACTTAACAACACTGGTCAAGAGAATGATCCAAGACAATTCCAAATGACTCATGATGAAAAAGGCTAATAACTCCAGAGAGAAGGAACTAATGAACTTTGAGTACAGATTGAAGCATACTTTAAAAATTTTACTTTATGATTAATGTGGAAATATGTTTTGCATGACTATATACATATACAGACATATTTATATGTATATATGTATTCTATTTCTTGCCTTCTCAGTGAGAGAAGGAATGGGGGGGGAGAATCTGGAACTGAAAATTAAAATAAAAATTATGGTAAAAAAGATTTTCCTTGAAGTCTTTACAAATGAAATACACATTTTTATATAGTTAAGGTACAGTTGTACTTCAAAGAAAGAGAATTAGAAGCCAGGCAAGGTCACAGAGGTACTTCTCCCTCGAAGTAAGTATTTGAATTCCAAACTCTGTCAATCAACTCAATTTTTAACTTTGGGCAAGTCACCTGACCTCTCTAGCTTTCAGTTTTCTCTGTCAAATGAGAAGGCTGGACTAGGTTCCTCTTCCACCTCTAAATTTCTATGATTCCAAATATACTCTTAGCTTCTAAAAGTTGTCTTGATTTCCTAATGACATCTTCATTTTTGCATTTGTGACCTATGGATTTTTACTGAGGTGGGAACTCCCTCCCCTAGCAAAATATTTTCCTTCTTTAATTTAGAGCCTTAGGGTAACTCTTGTAAGGCTTAGAAAATTTGAGCCACATGCTCATTATCAAATAGCTAGTTTCAGAGCTGAGATCTGAACTCAGGACTTCCTAAGTTTAAGTTCGGAACTCCCAGCTGCTACACTTCATTGCCATATCATCATTGCTTTTGTTGTTGTTTATCCTTAGTTTTTGAAGGGGACAAGTGACATCATGGAGGGATGTTTTGGCTTTAGTGTGAGTTGACTTTAAGTGAGGCAGAGTTGCATAAAGTCTTCAGCCTCACTCTCTCTTCCAGACTCATTAAAGTCCAGTGGTAAGACAAAAGTCAAGATGACTGGTGATGGTCCAGGATGCAGTGGATGACCCTGGTGTCATTTATGTCTGTCCAAGCTCTGAGACTCCACAGTGCCAGCTTCAGCTGCCTTCATGGCCATTGGAACAAACTGTTCTCATCTGCCTGTTCTGCCAAGGGTGGGGGATGTCTTCATATGCTTGGGGTTGACACCCCCCTAACTCACAATGAGACCTGTTGGGTACCTTCAACCTGGTCTACCAAGATGGTTTTACTGGGATGTAGCTACTGGGCATGCTACAGCTTCTTGGAGCAACAGGTGAGGATGTCAAGAGAGGACCCTGGCATGGGGTCCTCTAACCCTAACCCCTTTTTAGGACTGCTTATCCAACCAACTGGTCACACATTTCATTATTATCAGTGTAGCACTGAGAGAATGTCAGAGTCCTGAATTGGAAGGAAAAAAAAAACAGAAGGCAAAGTTTCCCTGGTGTATGCTAGTTCCCAGCCTCAATTTTCTTCAGGCTGCTTCTTATGCTATTATGCACACTCAGTAGGAAAGATTAAAGTGTGTTCATGCCTTCCTGTGTGTGCTTCCAGGATAGAGCAATCATAGGCAACAATTCCTAAATGGCTTTCTCAAGGTCTTTCCACAAAAATGTTCAGTTCATTTACGTAAGAGGGTTTCTCAGAGGAGCAGAACAATATCCAAATACGGGTTTCCACATTCCTTTTTTTGCATCCTGGAGCTTGGCTGAGTGAAACAGATTGACTGAAAGTACCCAGGATACACTGCCCCTCTATCAATAAAGAGATTACAATCTGCTCATCTCTGCCCCATTGAGATTTAAGGAGGTCAAATGAGATCATATTTATGAGAGTAAAAGCTCTTTGGCAGAAAGAAGATAAATATGTCTAGGGATGTAATTATTCTTAGTTATCAGCAATGAATTAGGCAAAAATACCAACAATTCTAAAATTACCATTTAAACTCGACTGTCTAGACACAAGTTCAATCATATCACATCTCTAGCCTAGATCTCCCAGTGGCAAAGTATTTGGAGGCTTTAGAGGAGGAATCCATAAGAGAAACTGGTGATTCTGAGAATGAAGCTATTTTGGATATGAAGGGTGACTTTTAAGGTAAGAAAAGTATAAATGTCAGGAAAAATTGGTTGCAGGATATTTTAAATACATATTTTACAATGAGAACCTTAGGGTTACATTTAGGTCCTACTGAAAATAGTTGTGTTTTATGCTTTAATTAAAAAATGAATAAAAAGATCAATGGAGATAGTTTGAAGGTCATTCCCTGAATATTTTGGGCTATAGAAATGGTACTCTTGAATTGTGATGTCGAAAGCAACAAAGTAATTCAGAGTTCATTCTTGATAATGGCGCTAGTTCATATAAAACAGAAAGACAAACAAAAACTCTTTAGCCAAGATTTTGTTGACCAGAAAGAGTAGCAAATTGACACTAGGGACTTTGTTTTGAGAACCTGTGTTAGGGGAGCTTCAGAGCTTCCAAATTCAATCCCTTTGGTACATTGCGATTCATCTGTGCCCACTGGTTGTCATAGAGACAATCTTAGCCATTCCCAGACAGCCGAGCCTCAGCAAAGGAAGCAGAGGAAGCGAGTGGAGCTCAGAGCATGTAAGAGTGGTATGAGATAGACAGAATGCAAGCTTGAAGTCAAAAGCTAATTATCCTTTGTCTCTGTATCTCTAGCCCCTGGAACAGTGCCTAGTCCATAGTAGGAGTATAATAAATTCTTGTTGGTTGATTGATACATTTGAATATGGCAGATGCTGTCTCAGCCACCACCTCTACTGTGTAAGTGGGTGCATAGTAAGCAATGAAGAGTTAGGTGAGTGCTATTGCGTCAGTTGTAAGTCAGTGGGGATGTAGGGCTTCAAAATAAACTGTCCTAAGCTATGATCAATCAGTCAATCAATCAAGAAACATTTATTAAGCATCTACTATATGCTACTGTACTATATAGTAATACTTTACTACACACTGTTGATACAAAGGCAAAAATGAAACCCCTCCTGCTCTCAAGGAAGTTACATTCTACTTTTAAGCAGAAGGTACTTTCCTAAGATGATGACTTTTCAGAAATGCTTTCAAAAAGGTGAAAGTATAGGACTTGCAAAGCAGAGGAGGAAGAGGAGAAGTAACAAGTTAGGTGGTTGACTGAAGAAGGAAGAGAACGGTAAAATAACATTTTTTGCACAATCATTCCCTGAAAATGTGTTGATGAATACTTGGCCATCTTTAATGGTTTCATTTGCTAATGACATAACTGAACAAATAATTTGAAGAATAGAGAAAGTTTTACTAAAGCCAAAAGGAATCTATTGACCTCCTTTTTCTCTCCCTTTCCCCAACTCTTTTTCATTTCATATATTGATGGTGATACTGACTTTGGCACTTAAAATGTAAGCAGCTGGCATCAAATGTTTAGAAATGAAGGATTTTGCCTTTTGATTGAGGCTTCTGCCTTTTAGAATAAAGATGGAACAAAAGCACAATGGATTGTTCATTTCCTGATTCTTACAGAGAACTGAGTTTTCAAAAGTGGTAGCTTAGCATAAAGCATAGACACATTAGATATGCCAGGCTAGAATGCTTATTTCTGTACCATGAGGACTAGGACTGATGTAACCTCTTTTCCCCTTCTGAATTCCATGTAATGAAAACTTTTACAAGTGATGTCACTTGCCTCATATTTCCTAATCAGTAGCTCCTATGGGGAAAACAGAGAAAATCAGTATGGAGTAGTAAGTTGAGCACAAGGTAGGGTATTTGGGTTCTGTATCTGCTCATAAATAAATGAATGGATTGGGGCAAGATGGAGAAAGTGTCTTAACAGCTAGAAAGTTGGTCCTATAGTCAAGAAGACGTGGGTGCAAATCTTGTTTTGTCACATGTCAGTTGAGTGATCCTCAGCAAGTCATTTAACTTTTTGATGCCCAGGCAACTGTCTAGAATTGTGTTTTCAAACAGGTACTTAGATGTTTTGGTAGAGGAAGTTTCCTTACAGGGAATTTCCTCAATGGAAAAAAATCACAGATCTGGACCAAAAAAAATTATCTTGAACAAATATCTTTACTTTTTTTGGACCTCCATTTGTTCCTTTGTTAAGTGAGAAGGGGTGGGCAAGATGATCACTTTCTGAATTCCCATTTTCTGAATAATCTATATTCTAAACCCATAGCAATTTTAAAGCAAGTAGTTGATTGGTCCAAGAAAGAATCAGATAACAAGAGGAAAAAAGAGAAAAGGAAAGGGAATACACATTTATATAGCACCTTCAATGTGCCAGGCACTATGCTAAGCATTTTTACAAATATTATTTCACTTTTTAGGACTCAGCCCTGAGTGTGAGAAGTAATTGCTCATTATGGATGGTAATTCAAAGTTTCATTTGCTTAAAGGAAAATTTTTCGTTCTGTTCCAACAAAACAAACAAAAAAACCTCAAATAAAAATCCAAAACAAAGCCTGATAAAATTATTGGGGAAAAAGTGTTACTATGACGTTTTTAATATGTCAGTGAACTCATTACCAGATACATGTGCTACATTTTTCAATTTAAAGATTTAATAATAGTTCCTTCCTTGTATGTTGCATCAGTGGAATAAGGGGAAGGCTTGAGACATCCTAGATGGACCTTCTCACCCTGACTCTGTCCCAAGAACAAAGTAAAGAATTGTATTGGGTGAGATGGCAAGGATAGGTTGTGATTTTTGTACAGATGGAAGGAGTATCCCCATCATGTTCTCATCAAAGTACTGAAATGTCTCGCACATACTAGGTGCTCAGTTTGCTCATCTAGTAGTGAATGGAAAAAAAATAAGGCAGGCTGATACTGGGCCATTAGGTCTTCCACAATGAGGAAAGTAAACTACTTACAATTTGTGTTCTGAGGAGGCCTAGGAACTAGAAATAGAAGTCAAAAGGGGTCATCAACAAAACATATGGTTATTAATTGGTAAATGGTAGGGAATAGTGGGGTGCAAAGAGAACTAAACTTGGGATGCTGAATGTGGGAGCCTGTTTGAACCTGAATTCAAATCCTGACTCTGCCACTTACTACCTATGTGACCTTGGGTCAGTCATTTATCATCTCTTTAATCCTCAGCTTCATCTTTAAAAAGAAGGAATGGGAGACCTTGGAAGGTCATTTCCAACTCTAGACCTATGTTTCTATGACTAACTGCTAGGAGATATTAGTTAACTGAGTATTCCTCTTAAACTCACGGGATCGAGGGAAATCTAAACATTACCTAGTCCCTGTTTATAGTGTACATATTAACTGGAAAATCTGCAGTTGAGCTGTAATTTGATTTGTGGCTGTTATTTCTTTTGAAATATTAATGCTCCAGGAGAAAGAGGCAATCTACTTTCACCAATCACTTTGGCCATGTGACCAGTGACTCATCCTTGGCTATTATTTTTCTATGTTCAACATCTTTCTTTTAACTGTTTACAGACATTACTCCTATCTGCCTTTGGGGAGGAACACCCTGAAGTAGTCTATGAAATAAACACCCCCACATTCTGGATTGAAAATGCCACTTTACGGTCATCAGTTTAAAAGCTATTATTAATCAGCTGCCTCATCCAGACAGAGGAAGGAAAAAAAAATCTGTGTTTGAAGGGACTTGAAATCAGAGATTTGAAAGAAGATTGCTTTCATTTCCAAACAGGGGGCGAAGATGTCAAACATCTTGAGTTTCCTTTTTTTTCCCCCTGAAGATGAAATGTCTCTTCTAAATTTAACAAAAAAAGAAAGAAAAGGAAAGGAGGAAATGAACTAAAACCCAAAGCCATAAGTTTGCTATAATGACACCCTCTCCTCTCAGCCTCGCCTTACAAATGCCTGCAGCTGGTGTCTCTGCTCTGATGACTGCATCTCATTCGGCTCTACTTTCTTGGCTTCTTCTCAATGCCTGCCTGGTTGTATTTCTGAATGTCACTCACGCTTATGCAGGCCGGTGCACAAAACAAAATTAATTTAACTCAGAATGGCACATTAATATTATTACTTTTGACAGCATGGAAAACTTATTAACTCTCGCTTGTCATGGGGCTGTTCCCTGAGCAAACAGCCCATATCCAGTGCTGAGAAGAAATGTAATGTGGTCTTAGGATGTCATGGATTTCCAGACAGTTTGCTAAATCAAGGAGTATCTGAGAGAGGGTTCTGATAATCATGGTAGGATTCTATGTCTAAGGAGGCAACTAGGTGGTGCCTTGGATTTAGGATAATGAGTTCAAGTCCTAGCCACTTAAACTTTCTCAGCCTCAGTTTCCCCATCTGTAAAATAGGGATAATAACAGCACCTACCTCACAGGGTTATTGTGATTTGAATGAGAGTCATGAGAATCATAGCTACAGATAGACTCTAAAGATAGTCTAAAAGGTAAAAAGCAACCTTACTCTAAAGGTTCTGCTCTGAGGGACTAATGAAATCTTTAGCAATGCTTTCTTACAAGTGACAGAAAAGATGTGTTTTCTTTGAGTTCTGAAACACACCTTCTGATTTAAAAGTGTCTATGAGAAGGCTGTATTGTCTTTAGAGAAACTGCAGAGTTCCTTTAAGGACCCTAAACTTTCTCCTGAAATGAAGATCCATCTTTCTAACATCCCATCTTCTTCTGCTGTGTCTCATGGCTATGAGTCATGGCACATTTCATACAATCTCCATTGAAAGTGATTATTGCTCAGAGGGCAGCAGTAGAGAACCTCATGGGGGGGTATAAGCATGTGGCCACACTTTTAACATATAAGGAACTATTAAGAAGAAATGGAATAAAAGAGGTCACCCAAGAAATGCCCGATTGAAAAAGAAGATGGACTGGTCACAGAGGGACAGCAATATACAAGCAACTGATACATAGTTTGCCTGTTCCTCTGTTATCCTCAAAATGTCAAGAGAAATTGAGGCATAGTAATAATCATAGTAATAAGAATAATAGCTATTATTTACATAGTACTTCAAGGTTTGTAGAATGCTTTAAAAATATATCACATTTAATCTTTATAACAACTCTGAGAAATAGGTGCTGTTATTATTCCCATTTTACCGATAAGAAAACTGAGGCACACAGAGATTGATTTACACAGGATCACACAGCTAATGTCTGAGGTTGGATTTGAACTCTAGTCTTCCTGACTCTAGATTGAACACTCTGTCCACTGGACAACCTCATTTCCAGGGAAATCTCTCCATTCTCTTCCCTACCCCTGGGGGCAAATTCATGGCAGGCTATGGACCAGAGTCATATAGGGTAAGTAGTGTGGATGGACCATGTTCTAAATCTTTGGAACATGCATCTCGAGATCACAGATGCACTTGAAAATTTGAGCATATATAATAAGAATTTGGAGATCAGAGTGAAAGAGGTAGTTAAGATAAAGGTATATACATCACCACATTCCCAAGGCCTATCCAGAATCAGATTAAGTCTGATTTTAGCAACTGGACCATGAGTTTCCCAATAAAATAAAAGGAAATTTCATCTCAATTTTCTGAGGCATACTCATTAGCTTTCAGGGGAATGTTGGTGCACAAAGTCAAATATGACCAACAGTTGGCCACTTATGTTGATTTATCAGAATTTGGCTCTCTTAAATCAAAGGCAAGCTAGAATGTAAGAGTTCTGTAATTTCTCTGTGAAATCAGAGAAAATAATACTTATTTTCCCAGTTCAATATCTCAATCATCTGATCCTTTTACATCTACCAAAAGCACATAATGACTTCTTGTATTTTTCTTCTCATCTACAACAAAGCCTTCTTCTGCCTTGGAAAGTATATAACATCCTTCTGAGCAATCTGGATTACAAAAAGTGACACATTAAAAACAGTAAAGTTTCCATCACACTACACTGAGAATCTGTTAAGTAAACCAGATAATCAAATCTGTTTGACAGTCATAAGTTGGACCCAAGTCTTCAAGAAATAAGTGGATAGATTTTTTTTTCTTCCCTACTAGGGTAAATAATGTATTTCAGAAGGCCTCAACTA
Organism: Petaurus breviceps papuanus; assembly: GCF_028583685.1. Classification (NCBI taxonomy): domain Eukaryota; kingdom Metazoa; phylum Chordata; class Mammalia; order Diprotodontia; family Petauridae; genus Petaurus; species Petaurus breviceps. The sequence continues at coordinate 3,905,705 of NW_027185877.1, forward strand.
TTTCTGCAAAACAGCCAAAGGGATAATATGTAGTATATTTATTGTATATATGAGTAGTATATTATATATAATATATAAGTATAAAATATATTAGTATTATACATAATATATAAGAGTAGAGTAGGTTTTGTTGTTCAAGGAATAGAATTGCTATATGTTTGATTTTAATGAATATTTTTGTCTTCTTAGGTTCATAGGATTGAGGACTGGAAGGAACCTTAGAAATCGCTTTGGATGACTCCTTCATTTTACACATGAGGGGAACCAGGCTCACAGAGGGTAAGTGACTTGCCCAAGGTCATAAATAAAAGATCGTTTTATGATGGACTCAAAACCTAGAACTCTTTCTACCACAGTACTAATGGTGACTAATTTCTTATGGGCAAACACGAAGGTGACTAATATTTTGCCCCAGGGAAGTGAAATTTAGATGATAATGAAAGAATGAATGAAAGAGCATTTACTAAGTCTGCAGTGTTTTCAAAATGTCCTACTCTAAGTCTAAGGTCTGGTGACACAAATAGAAAGATGAAACAGATATTACTCTGGAGGAGTTCACATTCTAACATAATAGATATATAGGAAGGTTCAATAGTAGACCACATGTCAAGGCCTGAGAATCAAGATGACAGAGATGCAGAGTGGATAGCAGTGCCCAGTAGGCTGGGGGCATGTAAGCTCCTTCAAGGAAAAAGAAATAACCAAATTTACTAAGTCATTGTTATCAAGAATAATTAGTTAGAACAGAGAGTTATCAAATGATAGCCTGTCTCAGGCCGTCTGAGCCCCTCCCTAATTATCCTCCAGTCTCCCTCCCCCTAAGCCTCCCTAGAATGGACTTTGGCTTTCATTAGATATCTTAGTTAATTTTAGGTCATGTTTCAAGCCACTTGCCCTAGGCACCCAAATTTCTAGTTATGGCTCAGTGGGCAAAGTCTGTTTCCCTGGGAAAAAGATTGTTTACAATCTTTTTTTTTTTTTAAGAAGATTACAAGATTGTTTAACTGGGCAATATGATTTGGAAAAGGAAGAGGAACTTGTAAATTAAATGTGTGTGTGTGATGTTTACATTAATTTTATAAATGATGAAATAGAACCCCAGACACGGGAAGCAACTTGTAAAAAGTTGTATAGTTAGCACTTAAGCTAGAATTAGATTTTGAAAGGCGCCTCATGATTTGGAAAAAATCACAGAAATCTGGACTAGGAAGAGACCTCAGAGACCATGTAATCCAATCTGTATCTGAAGAAGAATCCCTTCTACAAAACTGGACGTGACATATTGGGCCAAATACAGAAAGAGTGACAATTTTTAGGCTGACCTAATTTTTGATGCATATAATTATGTCCTAGATTTAGGTTTGCCATAAATATGCATCTTATTTTGGAAATGACAATAAGAAGCTGGAGAAGATTCAGAGGACAATGAAAGGCTTTGAGATCAAACTATATTGAAGACTCTTAGAAGGAACTGGAGAAGAGGAAACTTCTAGGAACATGCTAAATTTTTAAAAATGATGTGGGTAATCATCAGGATAAGGGAATAGACTTGGCACCAGAGGTAAAACTAGGAGCAAGGGGAGGAAAGGAGGAGGGAAGATAATAAGCACTAATATAGCACCTACTATGTGTTTGATATTGCTAAGTACTTTACCAATATTACCTCATTTGATCCTTGCAAATACTTACATTTTTATGTTACTAATATTACTATGTTGTCCTCATTCTGCAGTCAAGGAAACTGAGACTGACAAAGATTAAGTGAATTGCTTAGAATCACATAGCTAGTTAATGTATAAAGTCGTATTTGAAGTCAGATCTTCCTAACTCCAGCCCCATCATTCTACCCACTCTCCCACCTGGCTGCCTAGTGGGAAATTGCAGACAAAACGATTTAAGCTTGAATCAAGGGAAAACTTCACGGTAAAGTTCTCTAAGAAATAGGACAAGCAAACTCTCAAGGTAATGGGTTCCCTCTCACTGGAGACCATCAGGTAGGTGAGGCATGTGAGGTTTGAGAGAGAAGGTCATTTTGTCCAGGTATTTGTTGGATCAGGTGGCCACTTCCAAGTCTAAGTTTCTGGGACACTGAGATTCTGTCTTTCTTTTCTGTTTTCCACAGTCTTTTTGGTATGGGGATGGCAGTAGCAGTTTGTAGGTGCTATTGGCCATCTGTAGAATCTCTCCATTGAGTGAAACTAAGCAGAATTATTTGTGGAAGTCACCATGTTTCATCCAGCAGGATTTCTGAGTGAACAAGGTACTCATTAGGAGATTGTGTGTGAGATGACTTTGTTTTGCTTACCTTCACCTAATAGTCTCCTGAGAGCTGGCAACAGGTAAACAGTTTCCCCAGAATGTTAGCCCATGGGGTGACTATTAAGAAATAAACCGTTTAATCAATAACCCTCAGTATCTAATCCCTGGAGCCCACCGCTTCCAAAGTCTGTTTCCTGTATTTTTCATTGTCAAAAACTGATTACTTTTGAAGAGGGAGGGAAATACAGGCACCTTTGTCAGGGCTTGTCAGAAAACCTATAGTGTATCCTACAGTGATAGTGACTGCAGAAATGCAGACATGGGTAAGAAGATTAAAAAAAAGATAAGCTCTGTTCTTCTGGGGTTAGTCTTACTATGAAGCTTTCTAAAAAATTGTTTTCTTTTAAAAATGTTTTATTTGTTGAAAAAAATAGGCCTGTTAGAGAATTTCAAGAGTTTAAATAGACTATCCCTCTATCTTAAGGTTAGACTACATATAAGCCATCCCCCTAATCTTATTTTTAAAAATCTTCTGAGATTCCCTAGACTCTTAGACATATATGTCAATATTTAATGACATCCATTGCCAGGAAATTCTTCTTTATATTTAATTTAAATCCTTCAGATTGCATTTGCAAGACACCTTTTTTTGGTTCTCTCTGGAGCAAGGAGAGAAGAAAAATATGAGTATTTTAGGGATTCCCTGCTGTCTTGCAGGGTTAAAAAAAGTAGACTCTTCATATAGAATCTCAGAATAGGAAGGGACCTCAGAGTCAGAAGTCAGACCTCAGACCCTATTCCAACTCAGGCCTCAATAGAGCACTCTGCTCTGTGATTTACCCAACAATCATCCTTCATCACTTGACCCAAAGTGAAGGGGAGTCTACTCCCTTCAGAGACTGTCCATTTCAATTGTCCTAATTTTTAGGAAGTTTTCTTTTAAATGCAAGCCAAAGTGTATATCTTTGTAACTTTGTCCCATTGCTCCTAGTTCTGATCTCTGGGACCAATGAGAACAAGTGTAATTATTCCTCTACATATATTTTCAAATTTCAAATATTTGAAGGACACCACGTTCCCTTGAGGTCTCTTTTCAGGACTAAATATCTCAAGTTACTTCAAATGATCTTTATATCATAAGATCTTAAGGCATTTCATTGTCCTAGACACCCTCCTCTGGAGTTCTCCCACCTTATAAACTTGCTTCTCAAAATATGGTGCCTAGAACTGAACACAACATTCCATATATGGTCTGACCAAAGTAGACTTCCTTGAAACTGTAGTGTTGGACACATTCTCTTTTAATGTGATCTAATATCACTTTACCATTCCTGGCCACCATATCACACTGTTGATTCATATTAAATTTGCAGACCTCTAACATTTGGAGATCTTTTTCTAAGACATTGCTAACTAGTCAGGAACCGCCCCCCTCCATCTTGCACTTGTAAAGTTGATTTTTTTGAACCAAATATAACATTTTGCATTTATCCTCATCAAATTTATGTATTTTCAATTCAACTTCATCTTATTTGAATGGGCCCCAAACCCTCTTGAGATATTTTTAGATCCTAAACTTTTGCACCTACCTAGTATCTATCCTTCTAGCGTATCTGCAAAGTTGATAAACTACCTATTTTTTTCAGCAGGTAGGTGGTACAGTACATAGAACATTTGTCCTGAACTCAGGAAGACCCAAGTTCAAATGCCACCTCAGACACCTATTGGTGTATGCCCATAGCCAAGTCCCTCAGCTTTTATTTTCTCATCTGTAAAATGGGGATAATAATAGCTTTTATCTCCCTGGGTTGTTGTAACAATATACATACATATTTATACATCAGTATATGTAAGGATGTATGTATATATATATGCATGTATGTATATGTATATATGATTCACTTATACATAATTAATGAAGCTCTTTGCAAAGTACTATCAGTACTAAAGTACTATCAAATACTGTTCTAACTATCCAAGTTAATAATACTGGAGTAGTTTGCCATTTCCTTCTCTAGTACATTTACAAATGAGGAAACTGAGGCAAACAGGCTTAAGTGACTTGCCCAGGGCCACATAGCTAGTGTCTAATGGTGAATTTGAACTCAGGTCCTTCTGATTCTAGGCCTGGTGCTCTATCCACTGTGCCACCTAGCTGCCATAAAGCACTTGGTTGGTTATGTTCAGTTGTGTCGAACTCTTTGTGACCTCATCTGGGGCTTTCTTGGAAAAAGATATCGGAGTCGTTTGCCATTCCCTTCAGAGGAAGGACTTGAACCAACTCTTCCTTTCTCCAAGGCCATCCCTTTATCTCTTGTGGCAGGCTGCTTCTTTGCCCTTTATTTAATCTTCCTTAACAAACTACATTTGTCTGAGAGAAAGGCAAAGATATGATGAACATGGTCAAAATAGAAAGAAAAGGCAAGGATTTAATCTTTTTCATTATGAGAGCCACAGGCAAAGAAAGACTACCAAAATGGCACACTAAGGCATATATCTATGTATCTATCTATCTACCCTCCAAGGAAACTAGAAGATTACCAAGCAGAAGTCTTGTTTTGCTTCTTAGAAAGAAACCCATGACTCTTATACTCTTAAGTTTCAAACAAAAACAAGCTTTAGTAAACATAAAAATCATCTGTAGATACTTCTTGAGCCTAAGTTTGAGTATTCAACCCCCGATAATGGTGCTCTGAAGCTTAGACTAACTCAGATAACCAGCCAGAGCTAAACAGAGCACCTGAATGAAGAAGACTCTTGTATACCACAACCCACAAATGCCTGTTAACCCGGAATCCATATCTCCATTTTCCAGCTTTTCCATTAAGACCATTTTAGTTGACTGCCATTGTTTCTGGAATCTCCCTGGAGATTTCGTTTACACTTCATTTCATCTGGTTGGCATTTCGTTATGAATGACCAGGAGACTAGGATTTCAATTTTGGTCTCAACTCTCTGCCCTGACAATTAGATCCCTGACAATTAGGGAGATCACAAGTAATTCACAAGACCAGAAGGATATATTTTAGGCATTACAAAGCATTTAAAGGCTTGAAATTTACAATAAAGAGTGCTTTTGAATAGCTAGATCACATTTTCATAGAATTTAGTGGATTTGAGTGATTTTGGTGACAAATCAATTGGATCATATGTGCCATAACTTGATGCTTTTAAGGCTATGCTAGCCTATTGAAAAAATGACTTTATGTAGTATATTATTTTCTCCCCCACATCACTGTACCCCCTTCCTCTTGGGTTATATTATTATAGTTATTATGTGAGGCTATTATTCTCAAGTTATTAGGTGAGGAATATATTATTTTGTCATGATTTTTTATTTCATTCAACGCTGTCGGTTTTTGCCCCACAAATTCTTTTTCTTTTACTTTATCTTTGTTAAAAGTTTCACTCAATTTACAATGGACATATTTTATGTATTTTCTGAATCTGTTTTTTTTTCTTTTCTTTTATAGCTTTTTAAGTCTTTGCTGTATTCACGGGATGATAATAGATGAGTCTGAATTAAAATGTTTCCAGGTACTTGTAACAAAATAACAGGCAATGTGTTGTAATGGATTGATCGCTGGACTTGTGGTCAAGGGAATATGGGAATGAATTCTGCTTTGGACACCTGCCAGCTGTGTGACCTTGGTCAGGTCATTTAAACTCTCTGAGCTTTAGTTTTCTTATTGTGAAGGTCACCTAAGATAATTTCTATAAATGCTTTAAAAATCTTAACTATCTATAAAAGTATCTGCTAGCATTTGAATAGAAGAGTAGGCCTGCTTTCCATTAAAAAGTACAGTAATAAGATTTTTAAAGTTTCTTAGTATGAGCCCACAGTGCTCTTGCTGGCTATTATTGTTATAATATCACACATTAAAAGGAGAAAGATCTCTCAATTCTTGGTGCCTAAGGGCCCTAGGGATTGTAATTCTCTATTACAATAAGCTGTAAAAGATGGTATTAGGACCAACCACTTTTTGGAGCAAGTATTTATTTACAGTGGAAAGGATGCTGGATTTGGAATCAAGGGGACATTGATTTGAAGCCCAATCCTGTCAATGGTTATCAATGTGACTTTGATCTGATCATTAATACGTCCTTGTTTCCCTCATCAGTCAAACGAGGAGACTGGTCTAAGATCCCTTTCCCACGCTTTCAAGACAAATACATTTAGACCAACCATTTAACTTATTCTAAAATGAGGGGATGACACCTGATGTCCCTTTCAGCTCTAAATACATGATATCAAGAACTCTTAATATTATAACAATTTATAAAGATTACATGTAGGTGTCTAAGTGTTAGAAATTAGGGAGTGAAACATTTCTACCCTCAGTGCTGAAGTCAAGTACACATTGTTTTGGTTGAAAAGGAGGCTGTATATATATGTATATGTATATGTATGTGTGTGTGTGTGTGTGTGTGTGTGTGTGTGTGTGGGTGTATAACTAAGAGAACACCTTGTTACTTAGAGAAAAGTGGTCAAGGGGAAAAAGGAGCAAAAATGGAATTTTGTACATAAAAAGGTCAGGATGTCAGCATTGGCAAAGAAAAAAATCTCAAATTCTTCTCTCTGTATTCCCCATGTTCAACCTCTAGACCTATTCCCATTTCCAATCTATGTTCCAATCCCAGTTCCAGTTCATGTTCAGGGAAAGGACAAATGACTGGTCAGGTGGCACTCAAGGATGATAAAACAAAGTCTCAAACATTATCTTCTTGGGAGAAATTATAGATGATGAGCCAAATTCTGCTTTCAGTTACTTATGTTAAAGACCAGGGCACCAAGTTCATTACATATGAAACATGAGGACCTGAGAGAAGACCTGATCCCTGAGACTGTTCACAGAGGTAATGTTACACGTCATATCTCCAAATGCATCCCCTGGTGACTTCTACTCTTACCCCAATAAATACTTATTTCAGACTCAAATAGAACTCCAATAGCAGCAGCTCTGGACCAAGTAAGCTTCATTAGGATGCATTTATGTCTTCCCATCTATGGTCTGCAATCCCAATTCCAGCTGCAAAGATGATTGGGCAATTTCCTTTTCCCCAATGTGGGAGAAGAAAAAGAATCACTGTTGAAATATTTTTTTTTAATCTATATGAAGACTCTTACCAAACCTGTTTATAACACAGAAAATAATAGCGCACATTTTTGACTGTAGAATGAGATTAGCCTCCCAAATCATACCTTCTGTTGACTATTATGGTCCTAGAAGCAAGGGAACCATTGTCACCAGGAGAGAATTCTTTTTTTTTGCGGGGGGGGGACTTTTTTTTTGAAGGGCAATTGGGGTTAAGTGACTTGCCCAAGGTCACATGGCTAGTTTTTGTGTTAAGTGTCTGAGGCTGGATTTGAAGTCAGGTCCTCCTGACTCCAGGGCCAGAGTCTATTCACTGTACCACCTAGCTGCACCCAGGAGAGAATTCTTGAGAATTCAGGGAATGCTGTAAGATTCCACATCTAGTTTAATTAAGGGGTCCCTGCTCTTTAGTAACTCACACATACAATAGAGGAAGGTGATAAGATTTTGATGAAAGGGACCTTTGTGAGAGATCCCAGCACTCCATTGACGCAAATCATTACCTGTCTGTGACTTTGTAGATAAATCTTAGGAAGCTGCCCAAGGCATATAGGACTGTTTCTTTTTTTGTCTTTACTTCCTTGACATGAAACGTGAGCCAGACTTTTAGGAGGCACTGATTAAATGTTTGTTGGATTGGAATTCAAGGGACCTGGCCAGGCTTACATAGCTAATACATGACAGAAGCCATAGCAGAACCCACGTCTTACAGACTTCAATCCCAGCACCCTATCTACTCACTCACTACACTGCCTCTTTAAATAAGAGAAATGCTTTATAATGGTATTTTTGTTGTTGGTCGTATAAGCTGTGCCCAACTCTTCATGACCCCATTTGGGGTTTCCTTGGTAAGGATCCTGGAGTGGTTTGCCATTTCCTTCTCCAGCTCATTTTACAGATGAGGAAACTGAGGCAAACAGGGTTAAGTGACTTGCCCAGGGTCACACAGCTAGTAAGTGCCTGAGGTCACATCTGAACTTAGATTCTCCTGATTCCAGGGATGATGCTGTATCTATTGCACCACCCAGCTGCCTCTCATAATTGTATAAGGAAGGACATTTTGAATGCTGGATTTCTGCTTTGGGTCATAACCTGGGATAGGCTGTCAGTTGAATCTTACAGTTTTATTACATATAAAACCCAGAACAGAGACAAACAAGGGTTTCTAAGGAAAACATGTAAGACATGTAAGCCTCTAAGGAAGAGATTTCGGCAAAGTTTTCCCGATAGCCACTAAAGGTATAGACTCCTCTGAACTGGAAAGAAGTACTTGGTTATTTCACAATCCTGGTTGGGCCTGGATAAAACTGTAAAGTTTATCTGTAGTGCTTCTAAATCTGACTGTTTATCTTCCTTTCCTCACACAGTTCCACCAGTGTCCCCATACCCAATGCTGCTGTGACGTTCCCCTATGCCTTTTTTAAAAATATGATCTTGCTTTCAGATTTCACAGCAAGGCATAAACAATGGCAATTTAAGTGTGTTTCTATTAAATAGCCTTAAGTTGGAAGGATGAAAATGGAGAAGACTGGAGAAATAGAGGATACTTTATTTTGAAGGGCTGGCATATGGAGGAAGGATTATATTTGTTCTGTTTGTCTGCATGAGGGAGAACCTGGAACAATGGGCAGAAGCTGAGAAAAGGAAATTTTTGATTTGATGTCAGAAAAATCTCCCTAACACTTAGAGCTGGCCAAATTTGGAAGAGGTTTCCTGGAGAGGTGATATGTTGTCTACCTTGGAAGTCTTCAGATATAAGCAAGATTACTGACCATTTGTATGTTGCAGTTGGAAATCCTTTCACATGTGGGTTAGAATTGATGCAAAATGTGCTTGGTCCTTTTACGTATACTTCTGGGCCTTCTTTAAAAATAAGATTACAGAAACCTACCACATGCTGAATGAAGACTGATCCATTAAGTAAAACAGAGAATAAAGCAGGGAACTCAAAAACAATTTTGTGGGAAATCTGTCCAAAGGTTTATTTTATTTCTTTTTCAAAATTTTAAGTAAAAAAGACTATGAAAACCAGAAGGTTGGAAGGCAGCAATTTTGTGTTTCAAAAATAACAAGGATTTGAAGACTGAAAAGAAGTGGGGATTGCACTGGCATTCAGCAGCTGCAATTGGCTTTATAAGATGCCGAACTGCTTATGGAACTTTGAAAGGCAAATTCATGGGGGTAGCATATGCCATATTTCAGTTTTAACACTCTGTAGAAAGGTCCTTCATTTTTACCAGGTTTGAATTTTCTTTTTGGATTATTTATAACTTTTTTTTGCCCAGTCTTAAGGAATTCAGTATTCTCATTTCCCCCAGAAGAATGAAACAAGGACAACTGCAGGGGTGGGGAACCTGTGGCCTCGTGGTCACATGTGGCCCTCTAGGTCCTCAAGTGCAGCCCCTTGACAGAATCCAAACTTGTGTCCCTCTAGGTCCTCAAGTGCAGGGCAGTCAAAGGACTGCACTTGAGGACCCAGAGGGTCACATATGGGCTATCGTTCACAGGTTTTCTAACCCGGATTACTTTATTGCTGTCTGAAACACAGGAGCACTGGCAGAACTTGACTTTTTGAAGGATATTATCATAAATACTTAGGGATCAATGCAGAATGCATAAGGAAAGAGTAAAAACAGTACAACAAATCAATACATACCACAACAATGTCATTCCTATCAAACATATATCAAGAAATGGCCTTGGGGTGGCTAGGTGGCATAATGAATAGAGCACCAGCCTTGGAGTCAGGAGGACCTGAATTCAAACACTTAACACTTACTAGCTGTGAGACCTTGGGCAAGTCACTTAACCCCAACTGCCCTGCATTTTTCCCTCTAAAAAGCAAAAAGAAAAAAAGAGAAATGACCTAGTGACCATATTTCTACATCAAAAACTCATCCTCTTTCAGAGATGGACAGATAATATTTCCATATTTCACATATAGACCTCAAAAATTTATTTGAATCTATTTATCAAGTGGCTGCTATGGGTCAGACACTGCAGGTACTGGAGAGGGAAAGACAAAAATAAAACTATCTTTCTTCTCAGGAAGCTTACATTCTATTAACAGGCACACAGACAAAATATATACAAAGTCATTTCTACTGTAGTACCTTGGTTTAGTGTTCTGCACAGAGAGGTGCTAATCGTTGTTTGCTCTTGTTTAATTCATAATCTAGCCTGTGTGGTTATGATATCATGGGCCGGTTACTTGAGAATGCTGTGAAGGATCGGTGATTCAAGCTGGTAAGGCATGGAGGCAGTCCAGTTTTCTGATTTGATGGCATGCCTGTAGGCTTATTCATTTTTATAAACTCTTAGAAAGGCTAGAAAGTCTGATGCATTTAAATATCTATTAGTCTAGGTATATGTATATATCTATATGTATCTATGCATCTATCTATGTATCTGTCTATCTATGTCTAATGGTAGCCATCTCTAGGGCAGGGGGCAGGGAAGGGAAAAAAAGAAATTTACATGACAACTTTATTGTATATTTAAAAGTAATAGTAAGTTATACAGATTTGTAGTTTCATGTGCAATCATCTTTTTATTATACTATGTTATTGAATTTCTTATTAATTTATTCCATAAATTAAGATAAAATTAAATTTAAAAAATGAGTCTTCCCCACCCACATTTTACTAGCTAGTTTTCTTATTCAGTCAAACTTAGAGCACACAATATATATAATTATAAGTTACAAATAATTACAGCTACCCCAAATACTAATTAATTTTTTCTTAGCTTCTATTTTCTCCTTATTGATCCAAATCAACAAACATTTTTAGGCATCTGCTATGCACACAGTACTGTGTGTGGGGGTATTAGGTACCTGGGGAGATACAGAGAAGAATCACTTGGTTCTTGTTGTTATGAACTTAGTTTCTCTGCATATTCTCATTTATCCATTCACCATCCAACTCATTAATATACTCAAACTCTTTTCCATTCACTCTCCTACACTTCCTTCTAGCATTCACTTGCCTAATATCCCAGTGATACCCTGCTCTGTTGATATCTCCTTTTCTTTTTTTTCTACTCTGGCTTTGGGGACACATGGCAGGTCAGAAGTACTAGTAGGAAAAACACTAGTTCCTTCTGGGTACAGTCATCTCCTTGACAGAATCCAAACTTGTGTCCCTCTAGGTCCTCAAGTGCAGGGCAGTCAAAGGACTGCACTTGAGGACCTAGACGGTCACATATGGGCTATCGGTCACAGGTTTTCTACCCCTGGATGACTTTATTGCTGTCTGAAACACAGGAAACACACAAAGATACAGTTATCTCCAGCTAGTGGTTGGAAAATATGTACACATGGTACCAGAAAGCTGAGACGTGGCTGTGAAGCCTAGTAACGAGATTGAATTGGGATCAGAATATAGTCTATTCTCTCATCTGTGGTGTGTGTGTGTGTGAGTATTTGGGAAGAGGAACTGGGCTGTAGGCTCCCAATAAGCTAAGATGCTAAAACCAGGTCACATGTTTGTAGTACTTTAAGATTTCCAAAGCATTTTACATGCCTTCACTAGCGCAAGCCTCAGGAGAACTCCATGGTGCAGGTATTATTAACCTCATTTTACAGATAAAGAAATGGAGGCCTAGAGAGATTAAGCAATTTATCCAGGGTTGTAAAAGTGACCACTGTTGGTGGCAGGATGTTAAAGCTCTATCTTATCTACTGCATCCTCCTGTGTCTCAAGATGGGGCAAATCCAGACACAGAGTGGAGGCCGTGAAATTGGCCAGGTGTATAGATTCTTGGCTTGGTGCCAAATCATTACCCCTACCCAAATTATTTTCCATCTTCTAAATTTAGTCTGTACTTGCTTTTCCAAATCCCAGAATATTCTCAATGCTGTTTATAAAGCACTGTCTACACTGGCAAAAAAAAATAGCAGACATTACCCTAAAATTAAGCAGTTCCTTGGTGGTGCTGACAGAGCCATTACCCTGATACTATTTTCAGATGAGTCCTCAGTGTAAACAAAATGACAAGATTAGGCAGCACGAAAAGCCAATGACCTTAAGAAGAAGTGCCTCTCTCTTCTCAGTCTACAAGTTAAAACGTGCATGTTGATTTACTCTCCTGCTGGCATTTCAAAGTCTGCTCTCTGCATCCACTATTCATGATTTAAGGTGTCTAAAAATACTTTTTACTGTTTTAAAACAAGACAACAAAGCAAAACAATTTCCATTCCACTGATTGTTTCTTATTTTTATTCATTGGCTGAACTCCTGTCTGAATGATCATGAATTTTTTTTCCTCTTGACATTGTGTATATTACCTTTTGAAAGACAATAAGTACACACACACATACAGATCTGTATATATATGTAAACCCACATATACAGATATGTATATATACACACATATTGATATGTCAGTTAATCAATCAGTTAATATTTATCAAGAGCCTACAATGTTAAGTACTGTGCTAAGCTCTAGAGATATAAGGACAGGTGAAAGGTGAAAGACAGTCCTTGCCTTCAAAGAGCTCACACTCTAATGGGGGACACACAGATGTATATGCGCATGCACACACATGGAACATATATGTAATACACATACACAATGCAAATGTACACATACATGATAGATGTATGTAATATGTAACACAATAGGAACTCACACATATAGTATGTTATACACATGTTGTAATACCCATACACGGTTGCATATGGTGCATATAAGTGTGTATGTGTAACATATGTATATATGATAAACACATATGTATTGTAATGCATACATATAACATGTGTGTACACGAATACAGATATACACAGATATCTGCATGTGTACAAATACATACACACTCACATATCTGTATATGTACATATACATATGTATATATCTGCATGTGCATGTGTGTGTATATATGCATAAGTATGTAATACACACTCTGTCTTTCAAAAGTTAGTATCGTTTATGCTATATCTAGGCAATTTGTATATACTAATTTAAAACAAAAACAACAATATATATTGACACTAGAATCGAAGACAAAGCCAGGAAAGCAATTTGTCAGCCTATTGAATAACAGTAAAATTTGAGCCTAGAGCAATTAATTAACTTTCTGTAAACACTGACCTATGACCACAATCTATAAGCTTCTAAGCAGAGACTTTGATGGATCTTTTTGATGGAATTGGCCAGGATTGTATATCACATGTGCTCCTTTGAGAAGCTCACCCATGCATACAGCTGGGTTTCCTTGATCCATTTGAAATTTACTCCTGAATGTGAGCCAATTATGTTTCATTTGAAAAGAAAAATGATAATTTGGGCACTTTAATCACCTGTGAGAATGTATAGTTGTTCAGTTGTTTCAATTGTATCTGACTCTTCGTGATCTCATTGGGGGTATTCTTGGCAGAGATACTGGAATAGTTTGCCATTTCCTCCTCCAGCTCATTTTACAAATGACGAAACTAAGGTAAACAGCATTAAGTGACTTGCTAAGGGTCCCACAGCTACTAAGTGTCTGAGGCTGGATTTGAACTCAGGAAGATGAGTCTTGTTGACTACAGGTCCAGCACTCTATCCACTGTACCACCTAGATGCCCTGAATGTATAGTAGGAGTGGAATATTATTCTAAAAAGAAAAGGTGCCCTCTCAATAATTTTGTAAAGTTAGGCAAAGATAATGATACTATAGGTTTCTACTAGTAATAATTTCATTTTTAATACATATTCATTTTTATATAGTACTTTAGGATTGGCAAAACCCTTTTAAATATATTATAGAGATTCACACACACACATTAAAAAACAATAGCAGCAAAGGCAACAACAGTAGCTGCACTATCACCATCACCACCACCAAGAAGAAGAACAAGGATTTCCTGGGAAATCTTGCCTACCTTGCTCATTGACACCTAAACTTTCTTTAAGAAATCAAGAAATTTGTTATTTCACTGTTAAGAGACAATTTCATGTCTGGACCATTGCAATAGCCTGCCTCAAGTCATTCCTTCCTCCAGTCTATCCCCCATTCAGACACTAAAATGATTTTCCTAAAGCAAAAGTCCAATCATATCACTGCCCTACTCAATAAACTCCAGTGGCTCCTTATTGCCTCCAGGGGCAAATACAAAATGCTCTGTTTGGCATTCAAAGTCTTCTATAATCTAGCCCCCTCCTACTTCTCCAGTCTTCTTATATGTCACTCTCTGACAAGAACTCTTCCATTCGGTGACATTGGCTTCCTGGCTGTTCCTCTGGCTCTCCATTCCTGGACCACTCTCCCTCTTCCTCTCCACCCGACATCCCTGACTTCCTATAAATCCCAACTAAAATCCCATCTTTTCCTGGAAGTCTTCCCTAACCCCTCTCAATTTTAAAGCCTTCCCTTTGTTGATTATTTTCTATTTATCATATAATTAGCTTGCTGAGTTTATAGGATAAATAGAAGATAATCACACATGTGCATATATATGTAGTACATGTATGTATATATGTGCGTGAATACATACATATGTATATATATTTGCATGTCATCTCCACGATTAGATTATAAGCTCTTTGAGGGCGGTGACATCTTTTGTTTTGTTTTGCAGTTTTTTTTTGGTATCCACTTTGCCTGGCCCATAGTAACAACTTAATAAAGGTTTGCTTGATTTGGGAAGGGGAAAGGAGAAGGGAATAAGCATTTATTAAGTTCCTACTCTGTGCCACAATTTCTAACACACACTAATGTAAAAACAACTATTGGGCCCTTTTCTAAAATCCCACCTTCTTTAAAAAGCATTTCTTTATGCTCCCTAACTTTGATGACTTTCTTCTAAGTATCCCCAACTTAACCTGCAACCATCCTGTTTGTTTTAGGTTCTTTTTTTGTTTGTTTTTTTTGGAGGGAGGAAGGTAGGGCAGTTGGGGTTAAATGACTTGCCCAAGGTCACAGAGCTAGTAAGTGTTAAGTGTCTGAGGCTGGATTTGAACTCAGGTCCTCCTGACTCCAGGGTCAGTGCTCTATTCATTGTGCCACTTAGCTACCCCAACCATCTTGTTTGTACATAGTTGTTTTTTGCTGTTTCCCCCATTAGACTGTGAACTCCTTGAGGGGAGGGACTGTTTTTTTTTTTTTTTACTTTCTGGCTTAGTCTTCTGACTGGCAGAGTAGGTGCTTAATAAATGCTTCTTGACTTGACTTGGAGGGGGAGGAAGTTAGACTACTGAGTACCTGTAGGAAGGAGTCTTATTCTGGAATAAGAGAAAGAATATCCCAAATGTTTGCAAAGACAAACTTCACAGTTCTACCTCAGGCAGCCACTGTTTACCTCCAGCAGTAGGTAGATACAATAGAAGCTGTATATTCTGTATTGTTCCCAGTCAAGCATGTGTAGAGCTCAGTGAGAACACTGGACCAATCCTTTCTTTATCAATCAATTAGTCAGGAATTAAAGTGGAGCAAAAAAAAAGGAATTGAATAGTTTCCTTCTTTTCTTTTTCTTCTGGAGAGGAGAAAGAATAGAAGGAAGAAAAAGGGAAGAGAAAAGAGAATGAGAGAGGAAATCAAAAGGGAGAAGAGTAGGAATCAGGCGCATGGCGCAGTGGAAAGAGAACTGAGTTTGATTCAGAGATTCTAGGTTTAAATTCTGCCTCTGATGTGCATCCTACCTTTCTGACCCTGGGCAAGTCACTTTACCCAATGCGGAGTTCCATTTCTTGATCAGCAAAATGAGAGAGTTACACAGGATTGGCCTCTGGGCTCCTTCCAGCTTTAAGTGAATGATGCCGATTTCACCATTTATTTTTTTTGAAATGGAATGAGATTTTTCCAACTCTCCCAGGGCACTGCACTGCTATTTAGCATTCTAATTTACATAAAATTTGGGGAGAACAGGTGAAGATGGTAGTGGGAAGATACTGAGAATGCCATTTGCTACCAAAGGTATAGAAAAGTAATCCATACTCTTCACTTCTTGGCCAAATTGGATGGCCAAAATGGCGGAAGTGAATCACTACTTGATAAATTTAATCAATTAACTTATGAATTCATTGGGCACAGGCTGTGGCTCTGAATAAATATTCTAAAGAAATTTAAGCCTTTTCTTTGTGTGTGTGCTAAAATAGTACATTAGTTATATAATGATAACAGGTGACATAGAGCATAAGGCAGCATTGCCTATAAATATGCTCAGCTTCTTTCCCCTTCATTTGTTAGCTATGCTTCCTCTTAGACATGGAACAATTCCATTCTGGTTCCAGCCCCTCCCCTCTCATTACTCTTTCTTAAACCCTGATTATATCTGGGTGTTAAGAAAGATGGTTGGACTTCGGGAAGACCAATGCATTTAGCGGAAAGTATCCAACCTATAGTTGAGTTTTGGACTCTAAGTTATCATTCATGACCCAAGAAAGGGACTTGGTAGTTGCTGTAAACTACTCCCTGCAGATCAGTCTACTAAACAAAAGGTACTGACTGATCACTCTCTGTATGCCCAGCAAAGATAAACCTTTTAGATAGCCAAAGAAATAGAATTGCATGCTCTGGGCTCACAAGAAGCCCGTTCATTGGCTGTTGAGACAGATGTATATATATCAATTACTAAACAAAACAGCATCATATCTGATAACATTATGTATAAAGTCAGGAAGTGCCAAGTAGAAAAGTCAATCTTCCAACATTTATTAAAGACCTACTATGTGGCAGGTAAGTGCTGGGGTAAGTGCACCTACACACACACACACACACACACACACACATGCGTCCTTTCTCTCAAAGAGATTAGAATTTACTGAGAAGGAACAGTTTAGAATCAGAAAGACTTGGGGTCTAGTTCTGCCTCTTGCACACACTGGCTATGCTATCTTGGGTAAATAGCTTCTCAGTTCTTTGTGCATCTCTCTACAACAGTAAATTTTAGAGCAGGTTCTGATCTGCATTGGTAGAGTGAGTTTCCTCATTGGGAATTTCTTAGAACACATCATAGATTTGGTCTAAGAAAAGAATAAAAGCATTATGCGCTAATCTAGTTAGATCAGATCACATAACTGGAGTATTTTGTTCGATTTTCCATGACACAGATTAGGAAAGACATTGATCATCTGGAAAATGTACAGATGTCCTGAGGACAACCAGGAAGGTTGAAGGAACTGAGTTCATGCTATAGAAGGACAGTTTGAAGGAAGCAGGGATCTTAAGGCTGCAGAAGACAAGATTTAAGGGAGATAGGAAGTCTTCAAGTCTGTGAAAGGCCATCATATGTTTGTCTTGCCCCAAAAAGTCAGATCAGGAGCCATGGTGTTGCAAAGGTAGTTGCAATGGTAGCTTTGTGATGGGGAGAAACTTGATAACAATTAGTTATCCCATAGTAGAATAGGCTTCCTTAATAAAGAGTGTATTCCCCCTAGAAAGCAGACAACCATTTATGGAGAATAAGCTATGGGGATTCTTTTACGGATGTGGGTTCAATTGGAGGACTTTCCAATGCTAAGATTCAGTTATTTCGTAATACCATAGTATGGGGCTATGTGGTACACACTATCCAAGAGTGGTTTTTCACTGGCTGTCTTGTATGCCTAGAATATTCTGTCTCTTCCCTTCCATCTCTAACCTTCCCTAGCTTCCTTGAAATGTTAGCTCAAAAGCCTACCTTCTGCAGGAAGCCTTTCCTGGTCTTCCCAGCTACAAATGACTTCCTCTTTCAGATTACCTCCCATATACCATATCTATCTTGTATGTTCCTATTTATGTATTTTCTCCCCCATTAGAATTCAAGCTTCTTGAAGTCAGGGGCTATTTTCTCATTTTCTTTGTATGCTTATCTCTTAGCACATTTCCTGCTGTATAATAAGCACTTATTAATAATTGTTGATTATTATGTTATTATACTTTATATAATTATGTTGATTATTATGTTATTATAATTATATGTTAATAATTGTTGATTGACTGAATATAACAGTATGCAAGAAGCAAATGTCAAAAACTGAATTGGCATAACCTACTAGTATATCAAGGAAGGTAGGGAATGAGCACTGACTTTAAAAAATATGTTCAATAATTAAGAGGTACAGGAAAATAAAGTATAAATAACATTTCTTTTAGATGTTGCAGAGAGGAATGATTCTTTTTAAATTTAAGGAATATATCACTAAGTAAGAAACGCCACATTAAGGGCTGAAAAAGTAATGCTGAGGCCAAAAATGTCAAGGAAATATTGGGTATCATTAGGAAGGATCCTGAAAACAGGAGAGGGAATAAAATTCTACCCATGAAAAGACAAGCTATGTCCCTCCCTTAAATGCTATGAAGAGTTGTCATCACTGAGCCTCAGGGAAGACAGGGCAGTCAGAGAGGGCCCAGAAAGGGGGCAAATCTGAGGGCAAGGTTGCCATCAGAAGAAAAGCTAAAAAACAATCAAGCATTCAGTCTGGCAATTATGGAGAAAAAACAACACGGCAGAAAGATGCAGAGATATAGATCAAAAGGGGGAAAGAAACTCAGAGGCTATCTAATCCTATTCTTTCATTTTATGTATGAGGAAACTGAGACCAGGAAATGTTAAATCACTTGTCCAAGATTACTCAGATAGGGAGTCTCACAAGTGAGATTTGAACCCAGATCTTCTGAATTCACATCAGCATACTTTCTTCTACAACCTAGCATCACAGAGAGAAGATCAAGGTTTGGATACTGATAGAAAGGTTGGCTTAAGTGGCCTCTGAATTCCCTTCCTCTTCTAAATCTGTGACCCTATGACTCCAATGGGAAGAGAACTTGTCCACTTTATCCTCCCTACTTTTAGAGATGAAGAAACTAAGTCACAGAGAAGGGACTAAATCATACAGTTAGTAAATAAAAAAAACTGAACTTGAACCCAAGGCCTCTTACTCCAAATACCCTTCATATCGTGACAGATTGTGACATCATCCCATGAAAAGAAAATTTAAACCCAGGTCTTTCTTATCTCAAAGCTGGAATCCATATTACCTTTCTTATCTGTAGTTTTTTTTTACTTGGAGTATAAACCAATAAACCCACAATTCTACTTAGCAACATTTAAAAGAAATTCTTTTTCTATTTTTTTTCCTCTAGCTCTTAATTATTGAAGCAACTTTTTAAAAGCTCATCCTCATTTACCTCCTTCCTCAATGCTATAGTAAACTGGTACAACTCAATTCCTGACATTTTCTTTAATTGCATGGTAACAGATTGTAATGGATTAAGATTTCACAAAACAAACATTGGGTAGGTTTTATGCTAGTCAGGAGTAGGACAGAAGGTGAAAGCATTTAATTCAAACAATTCACCAAACAACAAGAAGAAAAGGGTTCACGATATAAAATCAGCTTAATTGGAAACCATCATTAAATATCCAAAAGCAATTCTGAAACAGACATTTTTCAACTCTTCAGCTTTGGTCATGTACCTCCTACACAGAATTCTACTCATTTTGAATAGCAATCCAAATTCAGTTTCACATCACAGCAGCCCTTTAGCAGACTGATCTCGTCTTTATTATTTCCTCAATCTCTTTTGTGGGTTCTGTTTGTCCCCTCTTTCTACTTCCACCTCTACATTTGTCTCCATGCCAACCAATATGCCTATAAATCATGCAGATTCAAACCACCTTTGGCTCTTCATTTAAAACTCATCTAAAAAATCCTACGCCTCCTTTCTCTAAAGTCCAACCAAACAACCATTCCATTGGCTTCTAATAAAATGTAGGATGTGTATAGATCACAGACAACGCATGGTTGTTCTGGGCATGACACAGAATACCCGAGTTTTACACTTTTACATATGCAAGATATGACTTACATGTATTTTTTTTGCAATTGTTTTTAGAGCCAGTAGAAGAATCACTGAAGAAAACCAGTTGCATTACCTTGTCTTTACATCCTTCTTTGAACTCCAAACAGGATGACCCAGCTTGATTACCCATTTTATTTGGTTCTAAATTACTTTTAGCTGCTCTAAATAATAAGAGATGTTCTTTTTTTTTTTTTAGCAATTGGGGTTAAGTAACTTGCTCAAGGTTACACAGCTAGTTATTTCTGGGTGTGGTGCTAAGTATCTGAGCCCAGATTTGATCCCCAGGTCATCCCGACACTGGGGCCAGTGTCTTACTCACTGAGCCACCTGGCCACCCTGAGATATATTCTTTATTTGATTAAGTCCTGGTATAGGAATCCCCTCCACCAGTGCTCAAGCAAACCCAAGTAAGACTTAGCAGATAATTCCAGAAAGCTGACCAAGGTATATAGAGGTTAAATGGTTTGACTAAGGTCACATAACTGGTAGGTGTTAGAGATGGGTTTTGAACCCAGGTCTTTCTCACACCAAATAAGCTTGGAATCAACTTGGCCACCCTAGTTCTTGAAATCTATCCCTAAAGGACAAAGATTTATATATCTGGCCTCTTAAAGGAATTACAGAAAAGTAATTACAAAATTGATTTGAGTAGTGGCAGCATTTTTGGAATGAATGACTTCTGAAGGTAACTGTTTTGAGTGTAGCACCACTCACTGAGATATACAAGTTATGACTACAAGTTAAATAAGCAATGTCACTACCTTATCTTATAAGAATTAATAGGTACACACAATTTATAAATGTTGGATAATGTTTACAGTATGGAAGAATAATTTGCAAGTGTGTTAGTTAAGGGTCTGCATTTAAATTCATCCACAGGCCTCAAACTACATTTCCAAGCTTATCTAGTAACAACTCACCAAGCATAACTCTAGATAACACTGTAAGGCTCACAACATGTTTTCCTTCTGTTGTTCAGTTGTTTCATTTGTGGGTATTTGGGGTTTTCTTGGCAAAGATATCAGAGTGGCTTGCTACTTCTCCAGCTCATTCTACAGCTGAGGAAACTGAGGCAAACAGAGTAAAGTGACTTGTCCATGCTCACATAGCTAGTAAGTGTCTAGGGCTGGATTTGAACTCACAAAGATGAGTCTTTATGACTCCAGAGCTGGCCACTCTATTCACTGAGTCACCTATATTTTCTTCACAATAATCCTAAATGGTAGGCAATTACTTCCCCCCTTTTATACATGAGAAAACTGAGGCTCAAAATTAATACTGAATGGCTAGAATATCAGATTGAATAGGTCAAGATACCCCAAAAGACTGAGCTAGAAGCAATGGGTAGAAGTTGAATGAAGAAAGGAACAAACCTATTCCATTCTAGGCCCTGTGCTAAGCTTTACAAATATTATCTAATTATAATTAGCTTTGCAAATATTATTGAATTTGATCCTCACAACACAACGAGGTAATATTATTGTCCCCATCCTACAGTTGAGGAAATTGAGGTAGGTAGACGGAGGCAAAGAGATTCATACAGGGTTACAGAGCTAATAAAGGCTTGAGGTTGGATTTGAACGTGAGTTTTCCTTACTGCAGCCCAAATACTCTATCTATTGCTCTACCTATCTGTCTAGTTATGAAGATTTAGGTTTGATATTAGGAAAAACTACTGAATAGTTATGGATACCTCAAAATGAAATGGGCTAGCTTGGGAAGTAGTGGATTTTCTCTCACCAGATATCTTACAGCAAAATCCTGGCAACTGCTTGTGGAGTTTTTGTAGAGTGGACTCTACTTCAGGTGTAGGTTGACCTAGATGAACACTTCGGTCCCTTCCCACTCTGAGTGTCTGTGAGTAATAGGGATAAATGTAAAGATCAGCAGCTGGGTTCAAACAATCAACTACACAGAATTAAGGAGACCTGGTTTAACAGCTTTTAATGAGAAAAAGACTTAGGGGATTTACCTGGTTTCAAGCTTCATAAATGTCCCTAGGTTGTTGTGGAAGCTAACGCTATTTTAGGCTGGGTCCAAAAGCACACGTACAGCAGTGAAGAGAGTGTTGGATTTGGTGTCTGGAAGACCTGCTTTCCAGTAGTCACTTAGAGGTTATGTCGGTCAATGAGCATATATTAAGCACCTAACATTCACCTAGCACTGAGCTAAATGATAAGAATAAAGAGAAAGGCAAAAGACAATCCCTGCTTTCAAGGACCTCACATTCTAATATGGGAAACAATACACAAACAATTACATACAAATAAGCTATATACAGGAGAAAGTGGAAATAATCACTAGAAGGAAAGCATTAGAATTAAAAGGATGGGAAAAAGCTTCCTATAGAAGTCACTTCCCTCAACCTCAGTTTTTGCATCTATAAAATGGGGATAATAATAGCACCTAGCTCACAGGGTTGCTGTGGGGATCAAATGAGATAAATATGCAAAATATTTGACTTCCACTAACAACAACAAGTTGTTCTACCCACTGTCAGGCAAGAAACATTTTTAATGAACTAAGACTTAGCCTAAGGAAAGGAGAGACCAACAATGGAAGGAATATTATATGGAAAAGTGTTGGCAGGCACCTCCAAAAGATGGAAATAATATGGAGCCTGACTTTTAACATAAAAATAACTTTCTAACAATTCATCCTGTCCCAAAAGACTGCCTTGTGAGGCAGCGGATTCTGGGTCGTCAAGAGTGATTGGGCACAGCCTGGAAGAACATCTGCAGGAAGGATGCAGAGGGAATCCTTGCTGGGGGTGGAACCTCACTAGAACGATCCCCAAGGCCCTTTCAAAGAGAAATTGTCTGAGGATGCATTTCAGTCTTGCATCGCCTGTCAGGAAGCCAAGAGTGGAAACAAAAAACTGTCACTTGTTCAGCAGCGTTTATTGGAGAAGAAACTAAGGCTCTCCATCTTTACAACAATTGCTGCCCTTCTCATCTAGGTTCAGACTGTGTTATGATGTTTTGAAGAGGAAAACAAAAATGTTTGATACAGTTTTGAGGAACAGCCAAGTCACCTGGCTGACTGAGAGGCAAAGTTCTCTAACAGAAATTTTGTTGCTGTTTCAGTTCTTTCAGTCATGTCTGAATCTTTATGAACGCATTTGGGGTTTTCTTGGCAAAGGTACTGGAGTGGTTTGCTATTTCCTTCTCAGGCTCATTTTACAGATGAGGAAACTGAGGCAAATAGGGTTAAATTACTTTGCCATGGTCATACAGCTAGTAAGTGTTGGAGGCTGGATTCGAACTCAAGAAGATGAGTCTTCCTGAATCCAAGCCTAGTGCTCTATCCATTGTACCACCTAGCTGCCATCCAGCAGAAATGGGAGATAGTAAACAGTTTTCCCCTTGGGTGTCAGGTTGATCTGAGATGCACAGATAGAGAACATACTGGTTGGAGTAGAAATATGAGTTACCCCAGTTACTCTGTTTTCTTCCCTAATGAGGACAAGAAAACACCTCAAAATCAGTTTTCAATAAGTTTTCTTATCCTATTTTGAATCATGAACCCCTTTGGAAATCTGGTGAAGCCTATAAGACCTTTTTCAGAATAATATCTTTTAAATTCATAGGATTATAACAAAACAAATTATATTGAAATACAATTATTTTTTTAAATACTTTGATATTTTTGACTATATTTGATTATATTTCAACATAATTTGTTTTCTTGTGATCCTATGTATTTTCCATAGCCTTCATCAGACCTCCAAAAGGGGGCATAACACAAAAATGGCCAAGAATCCTTTTGCTATATCAACATCTACCAATCTCACTTTGAGGCAAGTAGTTTTATATAATGGTGAAATCTCAAAGCACCTGAACTGCATAGGAGGAAAGCAACTGTGTAAGTGTGAACTCTTCTAGAAAGAACAGATATGAGGGGAAAGATAAGCATGCCTACAATAGGAAGAAATATTGGAACACAGCCTTGATTTAACAGGGTATCTCCTTTATTCTTTTTTCTATAAAGTACAGAGAAGCAGCCTGCTATATAGTTCAGAAAACCCTGAACTTGAAATGAGATGCCTTGGTTTCAACAAAAAGGCTTTCAAATAAGGTTTTAACAAAACGGCTTTGCTTTTTAGCAGACAAATTCTTCGACCTTTCTGAGCCTTGATTTATTTTTAAAATGGGAAGGCAAATATTTGTGTTGGGGCAGTGGATAGAGTACTGGGCATGGAGTCAGGAAGAGTCATCTTTGTGAGTTTATATCTCGCCTCAGACACTTACTTTGTGATTCTGGGCAAGTCACCTGTTTGCCTCTGTTTTCCTCATCTGTCAAATGGCAAACCACTCCAGAACCTTTGCCAAGCAAACCTCAAATGAGGTCACAAAGAGTTGAATACAACTGAACAATAATAAAATATTTGTGTAACGGGGCATCCAGAACTCATTACTCACTGAACTCATAAAGAATTCTGGGGAATGGAGTACTGAAGGAAACATGGTGTTGTCTCTCATTACATTTGTAATAGGTACTTTACAGGGTTATGATGAAGATCAAAAGAGATCATGCATGTAAAGCATTTTGTACCCATACAACACTATTTGTTATGACTTTTACTTCTGGATTGATTGTAGTCAGAAAGAATTATCAGTATATAAAGCAAGCACAAATGGAATGTCCTTTGAAGTACCCACATGTATCTTATGAGATCACAGATCCAGCATGACATCGAAGTGTCAAAAGTTATTTGTGTGTCTTATTTTCCCAATCAGATTGTAAATTCCTTGAAGGCAGGGGTTGTACCTTTTTTTTTTTAAGTATCTCCTCTAGTATCTAGCACAGTGTTCTGCAAATGGTGGGCACTTAACAGGTAGGTGTGTGTGTGTTCCACTATGTTTCTTAAAAAGTAGTGAATTTGTTCATATGAACATACCCCAGGAGTTTGGAAAGAGAATTAACTTTCTTTTTCAGAACAGTGTATTAATGGTTCAGCAAACTGCTTTCCCTTTCTTACTCTTATTCTATGAAATCAACTGGTCCTTAACCTTCTAAAATGAAAAATGCTTGATTTTTTATTACATACATTATCCATTTTTCTGTGCAATACATGTTTACTTTATTAGAGTTTAAAATAGCAATTTCCCCCCTTGTAAAATAGATTTTCTATTAAGCCACCAAAGCAGTCTCTCTTCTCTTCTTTGGTGCTAATTAAATTACATCCCAGCTAATCTGAAATTCAGCAATCAATTTATTTGTTATATTTGCAGAGTATTAAAGAATTTCATCTTGAAATCACCTTAACAAAGGTCATAAAAATGAGAGATGACAAATTTACTCTCTAAGGAGGACAAAAAAGTACCAGCCCGAATACTTTGTATATATTTTCTATTCATTCATCTAGGTAGGTGTATGTGTGTGTGTGTGTGTGTGTGTGTGTGTGTGTGTGTGTGTCCTGTGTCCCATAAGAATGTAAGTTACCTAGGAGCAGCTAAGTGATGCAGTGGACAGAATTCTGGTCCTGGAGTCAGGAAGACCTGAGTTCAAATTCAACCTGGCTGTGTGACCCTGAGGCAAGTCACTTACTCCTGTTTGCTTTAGTTTCCTCACCTGTAAAATGAGCTGGAGAAGGTAATGGCAAACCATTCCAGTATTTTTGCCAAGAAAATTCCAAATAAGGTCACAAAGAGCCAGACATGACTGAAAAAAGCCTGAACAACAATCACTAAGGGTGGGAAGTGTGCTTTTTATCATCACTTTGTAGCATAGTGCTTTGGCCAAAGTAGGTGCTTAATACACTTGTGGAATGGATTGACTTCCTGAATGTAGTAATTTTGCATGTGTTGTCTGAGTGCTCATCAAAATGCCTTGTTCTCATTTCTGAGAACACTTTGTTCTAATATTTTTGTATGGAGAAAAGGTATAGAAGTGTCAGGCATAAGAAATGATGAATAGGAAAAAGGGAAATAAATGATAGTTCTCCAGCCAGTTCAAATCATTTACATGTTATCAGTGGTCAGGGTACAGAGATTCTCCCTAGGGTTATTAAAAATATGGAAAGTTCTGAAGTAAGGTCTAACCTTAAAGATTCAGACAGTCCATGTTTACAATAGTCTAAGGGAACAGTGGTTCATTTTTCATAATTCAGTTCAACTCAATTCAGTAAGCACTTATGCCTATGAGGTTCATGGCAATGGATACAAAGACAAAATGAAAGGGTCCCTGATATCAAGAAAATTACATTATTTTGAGGGAGAAATAACATGTACTATATAATGACTAAATATAAAGTTTGTAAAAAAATGTATTTGTAAAAATAAATCCAAAGTAATTTTGTTGGGGTTGAGCACCAAGATTTAGGGGAATGAAGAATGGCACTTGAAGGAAGTGGTATATGAAGTGAATCTTAAAAGGGCTGAGAGATTCCCACAATTTGAGGAAAGTATAAAATGAAAGAACTGTTACAAAATAGTTACAAAAATTTTAACTCTCCCCTACTCGTCCTGGGTAGAATGTAAACTCCTCTGGGCAGAACGGTACAATCCCTGCTCCTGGGTAGGGATGAGGATGGTCAGTTGCTTGAGTTTGGGACATCTGAGCTACAGTGGGGTAAAGCTGATTGGGTGCCTGCCCTAAATCTGCTACCAGTATAGGCTATCTGAGGGTTGAAGTGATCTGGGTTGGAAAAATGAAGCTGGTTACTTTAATGTTTCTTTGCTGATCAATAGCGAGGAAAGACCATAGGAAGCTGCTGAACTTCCAGCATGGGTAAGATAGGGAGATCCAATCTCCCTCTCCCTACATCCCCCAAAAAAGAGAGAAAAGGAAAAAAGAAGTAAGATCCTCAAGGGCAGCACCTCCCTTACCCATTTCATGTGTTCCTCCTGAGATCCTAACACAGTATCCATTCTTAAACATATTAGGTGCTTAATAAATGCTCATTGGATTGGATCCAATGAGAAAAGTCATAAAAAAGGGAGAATCTCAAGAATGTGCTAAATTACTGTTATGCTAAAACCAGGTCTCTAAGAATAGTGAAATACCCATTTTAATTCTCTATCAAGGCATTTGAGATTCTGGTCTCCATGAATTTTTTGGAAGGGAAATAAATAAGATCCCAGGAAATCAATGGATATCAAGATGACCCCACCTCTATCCTCTGACTCTGGCCCCCAGACAGTTGGATTTAGAGGAGATAAACTCCTGTGATTCAAAAAAATCAAGAGAAGGAAAGCTGAGCTGCCTCTGATTATTTGTTTAGTGATGAAATGTTAGTGAGGAAATGGTGTTTAACGTCAAGAACAAAGAACTTGGAATTTGAAGAGACCTGGGTTTGATTCTTGTTTCCCTATGTTTATTAACCGTTGACCCATGCCACAGATACATTGATTAACTTCTGTGAGACTTAGTTTCTTTATCTGTAAAATGGAGATAATATTTGCATGTTTCTTCCTCCCAGAATTGTTCAGAGCCTCCAATAAGATAATGTAAGCTTTTAAAATCTCTGAGCCTACAGAAATGTAAATTATTTTAGGGCAGAGTCCATCTTCAGAAGTTAGAAAAAGTCTGTTAGGCAGTAGGAATTATTAATAACTAACATTTTCTTAATGTTTTTAGGTGTGCACTTTATATACACAATCTCCTTGAAGTCTAAGAATGGCTCAGTTGACAGATGAGGAAACTGAGGCACTAAAAGGACCGACTTGCCTAGTCACTCCAGTTAGCATCCTTTGTACAGTTTTCTGTTTTTGAACCTTACCAGAGCTCTTACCAGTAGGCTGCTATACGATCTCTTATTTTATGAGTGAGTGGGCTATAACCCAACCAGAAAAGAAATTCTGATAATCTATGTCAGAGGGATCATTCCTATAGTGGGATCAAGTAGTAGATCTCCCTGACAAAATCCCTTCTTTTCCAAACTGTTCAGTGCTTAGTTCAGAAGGCTTAACCCTTATGTCCCATATTTTCATATATATTATCCTTTTCACTGTGAATTGCCTTCCTAGGTCATAAGACTGTAACTTCCCCAGGTATGAGTAACATAAAATCCCTACTCTTGTAATTGCTTTCTGATCTTTATAATTTTTATATTTTCTACCATCTTGACAAATCCTACCCCTTCTCTTTTAAAGTTACACAGGACTAAAATGAATAGATTTAATCAGTTTTCACATCCTATTTTTGTAACTACAAAGACTCTGTATCAGGGGCACAAACCTGAGATCTGAAGGAATTGCCTCGAATGTACAAGTCTTACTTCCTGTGGGATTATCCTGATACTCCTCTTTTGTTGGTTCTGGCATTAAAATAACATTGCAAATTGACTGACGAAACCACAGCCAAAATCAGGAACCAAATTAGTCATGTGAAATGGAAAAACAGCTTCTCTAAAATCAAGAGAAGAAAGTCAATCTAAGGCTTCAATTTATTCACCCAATTATAATTTTCTGCAGTTAATGGACAGTAGCATGAATAGACATAGACTAAGACAGTAAGAATAAGAAATCCTTCAGATATAAAATGTAATTGGAGACTTACTCCATTTATTATAGAAAAGTCTGTGCACAGGGTTAGTCTTCCAAAGATTTATTTCATAAACTATCAATTCTTTTTCTGCTAAGTTTCCCACATAATAATAAAGGAAAACGCCAAAGTGTTGAGAAAAATAAGGAAAGGCCTATGTAAAGTGGCCCAATTTCTCTTGACTATGGCAATGAAAACGTGTTCAGTCTGAAGGCAGAGGAGGAAGAAAGAGGATAAAAAGCAAAAGGAGATAGAGACACAATTCAATTACATATAGCCAACATTTAATGTGCACCTTTCAAATAAAAGGCCCACATAAGGTGCCGCTAAAGAATACAAAGATGGAAAAGACAGTCTCTGCCCTCAAGGAGCTCTGTCCTTTGGAGGGAGGGAAGATTAAATGGCCATGGAATGTCCATAAAAGACCTAATTACAGAAAAGGGGCTGATAAGGAGGTACTTAACTATAAAAATGAGGAGGGCCAGAGATTCCATTATGAGGTGTGAACAAGTACTATGAGTGAATTAAATAAGGAGTTGAGCTAAAGGTGAACAAAGATAGACCATTGCCAGGGGGTTGACCTTTAAAAGTCAATTATGTCGGTCTACTTGGAAGTCAGATTCTTAAGAAAAAGGCAGCTCCTGGCCACATCTGCAGAAGACAGGGAGAAGAAGGGATCATGAGTGGTGAAGGGGTGGCTATGAGAAGCCATAGGGACTAGGTGAGCAGAAGTCTGGGCAGAGGCAGTCACCATAGAGAAAAGGAGCAGGACTCCGTCGGGCATGAGCAACCTTACTCTTTCTTACTGACCTCTTTCTATGTGGTGGCTGCATCTGCCTGGGCTTTGGTTTTTCTGACATCATGGGATTTTTTCCAGTCTGGGACATAGATAGCTACTGATCTTGGAGTTCAAATGTGGCCTCGGACATGTACTAACTGTGTCTTAACCGCCATGTCTCAGTTTCTTGTCAAATGGGAATAATAATAGTTCCTACCTCATCTACACTATGAGGATTGAAATTACATATGTACAGTACCTTGCAGACCTTAATGTGCTATATAAATGTGAGCTAGTACCACTGCTCTCATGACTTCCTTTCCTTTGCCAGATCCTTTTATCTTTTATATCTTCCATCAGGAAGTGGGCACTTAGGAAAGCACTGGCTCTGGAGTTAGAGGCTGTGATTTTCGGATCATTTTAGTTGTGGTTTGGCTCTTCAGGTGGGTTTTATTGGCAGAGATACTAGAGTGGTTTGCCATTTCCTTCTTCAGCTCATTTTCCCTATCAGGAAACTGAGGCAAACAAGGTAAAGTGACTTGCTCAGGGTCACATCATAAAGTGTCTGAGGCTGGATCTGAACTCAATTCTTCCTGACTCCAGACCTGGTGCTCTATCTACTGTACCACCCAGCTGTAGGTCAGAGGATCTATAGTCAAATTCTAGCTCTGACTCTTACTATATAATATAGTTTTGTGAAAGTCAAATACCTTTCCTGAGCCTCAGTTTCCTAATCTGTGAAATGAGGATATTGGACAAGATTGCCTCTGAGGTCCTTTCTAGGTATATGAAGACCTAAGTTCCTATGATCCTCTGTATCAGACTAGTGTGTACTGACTTTTCAAAAGGTCATTAGGGCTATAGCTTATCATTGTTCATCCTGGGAACATTTTTACAGTTAAATTTAATACCTCATTTTGGCCACTTTTCTGTGATTAGTTCCCCTGCCTTAAATAGGCAAATTGCCACCATACCAAAAGGAGAGAAGTGCTAAGAGAATGTGACAGGAAGGTAGGGAAGACAGAAAATACCTTTGGACTGGGGGATCAAAGAAAATTTCATGGAAAAAGTAGCCTTTGAATGGAGCTTTGAAAGATTATTTGAATCTTTCAACAAGCAAGGTTTGAGGGAGGGAATTTCCTGGATCATGAGATCTTAGCTTTAGACCAAGAAGTGAAGAAAAACATATTCCAGGCCCAAAACACAACATATTGGAGGCAAGAAGACACGTGCTATGAGACTAATTTAGGTGGATTATAGAGTGCTTGAAGAGTGATGATGGGAAAGAAATCTGGAAAAGTAGATTGGGAACATTTTATGGAAAACCTTAAATGCCACATCTTAAATATTAGATTTAACTTTTTAGGCAATGGGAAGCAAATGAAAGTTTATTAATAAGAAGCTGATACAATCAGAACTATATCTTGGTTTATTCTGACAGTGGTATGGTACATTGGGGTAGAGAGAGATTTAAAAGAGGAAGGATCAATTAATGGGCAATTGAAATAGTTTGGGTCCAAGTTAATAATGAGCTTGGGAACATGGTAGTGGAGATGGGACTAGAAGGCAAAGGAAAGAGCCAGTAGACCCTGGATCTTTTGAAGGATAGCCTTGATGATTAACTGGAAAAAGTAAGGATGTCTTCAAGATTTCTAGACTGATTAAGAGGATGTAATGTCTTCAAGAGATATAGGAAGAATGAAGTGGAGTATTTATGTCAGGTAGTGGATAGAAGGCCCAACCTGGAATCAGAAAGATCTGAGTTGTGTGGTCCTTAGCCAGTCACTTAACCTACTTGGTCTCAGTTTCCTCATCTGTTAAATGAAGATAATAACAGTACTCATGTCACAGAGTTGTTGTCTAGATCAAATGAAATAATATGCATAAAGTGCTTTGCAAGCCTTAGAATATGATATGAACATTATTTTTGTTATATACGTAAAGTGCTTTGCAAATCTGAAAGTGTTAATATATAAATGTTAACTATTATTACTATAACATATGGAAAATGTTTTGCAAACTTTAAAGTGCCATATAAATGCTAGGTATTATTATTTTGCTTTGAAAAGAATGTGAAATCCTTCTAATTGAGTCATTGTGAAGGAAAGGCTATAGATAAATTTTAAAATGGACTGGAGAAAAGTTGAGCTTATTCCCACCAGAAAGGCCTAGTGCTCATAAAGTATGAAGCAATTGGATTCTGAAAGTGAAGGGGTAGGTTGAGGTTCAGGAGCTTTGGAAATATTGAAAAATACTGTGGGAAAAGTAAAAGGGAAATAAATAGAGAAGAATAAAGGGATAACTCCGATGAAGTGAGAGCCTAGTTAACACTAGATAGCAAGAAATTATCATGTAAAGAGTCAGCGTGGTTATAAACTTTATTCTAATATCTTCAAAGACTAAGGTGAAGGAGCAGAAAGGAATGAAGGAAGACAGTAGTGTGTACCCAGAGCTGAGATTGTCAAGGGAATGTGTAGCAGATAGTCAAGAAAACATTAAAAGTGCTGACTGGAACATCATTGGAAAGGCAGATCATGGGGCCAGGTAGGGTGGGGAGGCAAGTGAAACAAAACTGCCTGGTGGTCTGGGAGAAGAGGGAGCAGCAATAAAGAAAGAGTGCAAGGCTAAGAAGTGTTGATCAGAGAAAAATTTCAGAATTCATGATCTTGGAAATGGAGAAATTAGAGAAGATCCAAGACATTGCTGTATTTGTGAATGACTAAACTGTATGGCAGGAAAATTTATTAGAAATCAAATGTTTAATCCAGGTGACTAGAAGATACATCAGTGGGAATACTGAAGTCACAGGAATGCCTTCAAGCAATATGGTGGACACCCTGATAGTTAATCTAGTGTTGGCATCCATTTATGAAGTCACCAGAACAAATAATCTGAATCTCTATCAAATGTGACTAAATATTATGTACATAAAGAGAATGAAGGAAGGCTCTGGAGGAGAAAGCGAGGCTGGTGACCTTCCACAGCCTTCCCTCACTCAAATGAAAGTCAACTACAAGTCATGTCATTATTTCCCTGACCTCATGGTCTTTGAGATTGAAGGGCCAGCAACACTGAGGGTGTTCCCTTCCCAGTTTGATTTTTTTTTTTTATCAAAGGGGCCTTTCTCTTGACTCACTTTTTAAAGAGGCCTATTCACTGAATGGGTGCTACCTCACTCAAAGAAAGAACCTAAAAAGGCTTTAGCCTAAAAGGGCCAGGGTCTCCCATTGCATCCTGGGTCATCTCCAGTCATCCTGATGAATATCTGGTCACTGGACCCAGATGGCTCTGGAGAAGAAAGTCAGGCTGGTGACCTTGCACAGCTCTTCTTTACCCAAACCAAGTAACTGCAAGTCATGTCATCATTTCCCTGATGCTATGATCCTCTTCAAGAATGAAGGACAAACAAAATAGAATGAAGCAAACAACAACAGAACCCAGCAACCCTTCCACAAGAGCTTTAAAAATAATAATGATGTTAGAAAAACCAAATGTTTCTTTTCAAGAGAGGCAGTTTGGGTAGAGTGGATAGAAAACCACTCTCAAAGTCAGAAAAACCTGGGTTCCAATACTACCTCTGACACATACTGGAGGTGTGGTCCTGGTTAAGTCACTTAAACCTGTCAAAGTTCTAGACAACACTCTATGACTAAATTGAAGAGAAGGTGCCAAACTGCATGGATAAAGGGGGTTTCCTCACCCACCGTTCTCATGGACCAATGAAATCACAAGCCTAGTCTTTATTCCTATCCTTAACAAGCTTTAAAAGACACAGGCCCGGTTTCCTGGACTATTCCCAGGACTCCTGGTCTAGGGGCTTGCAATGCAATATCCAGGGACAAGAGGTGACAAAAAGAAGCATGATCCTTGGTTCCCTGATCATGAAGAGATTACTGTGCAGTCAAACATCTGGAGAGAAATGGAAAAATTCAACCAATGAATGTTTGTCTGCATGATGTTCAGATCTAGACATCTGGAAACATTCTGAATGAGTGACTCATTGTTTCTCTTTGCATCCAGACATTTGGCTTCATGTTGCTAGATATGGACTTAGTCATACTGAATAAAGAACTACATTTATATTAACAAATGAATTTATATAGATGAAAATGTTTCTGTTCTATATCAATACATGTAAGTAGGGAATCCATTTATGTGTCTACACAATATACATATGATACAGCATACACGTGATGTGTATACATGTGTGGGAATACACAGTGTGCACAAATAGATGCAAACATATGTGTGTATATATACCTATGTGTATAGATGTCTATGTACATGTATAGACCTATTTAGTTGTATGTTATATGTGTGTGTGTGTGTATTGGCTCGTACCTATAAATGTACTCACTCTATGCACTAAATAATTGCCCAGTTTTGACTAACCTCATTGGTTAAGTTAGTCAATTAAAAAAAGTCAGAAAACCCACTTTGGAATGATTTGAATTTTTTCCCTTAGATTGATGACATTTTATTTAGACGTCAAGAAATAAGAGAAAGGTAACATGCTGTAGTAGACAGAGAGCCAGCCTCAGAGTTCAGAAGACCTAGATTCAGTTCTTGGTTCCGATGACACTGGCTGTGAGATCTTGGGTAAGTTGTTTGACTTCTCAGTACTGTAGGCCAGTGGTATCAAACTCAAATAGCAATGGGGGCCACTAAACCATAGAGAAAGACTCCTGAGAGCCATATATTGACTGTGTTGTTGTTGAGTTGCTTCAGTTATGTCCAACTCTTTGTGATCCCAGTTGGCACTTTCTTAGCAAAGATTCTAGAGTGGTCTGCAATTTCCTACTCCAGTTCATTTTACAGATGAGGCAAACAGGATTAAGTGACTTGCCCAGGGTCACACAGCTAGGAAATATCTGAAGCTGGATTTGAACTCAGAAAGATGAGTCTTCCTGACTCCAAGCCCTGCACTCTATCTATTGTACCTCCTAGTTGCACAGATATTAACTTAGAAAACCACATATTAATATTTATGGTTTGTGTCTATTTATTTTGTTAAATATTTCCCAATTATATTCTGATCTGTATCAGGCAGCACTCTGAAGTGTTATGGGCTCTGTGCCTGACCCTTCTGCACTAGGCAACTCTCTCAGACTCTCAGTTGCAGAGAAGGTGCTGAGTTGTATAAGCACAAGGAGTTTCCTTCTCTATACCAGTGAAATCACAGCTCTTGTCCTTATATCGCCTGTGCTATAAGAAAGAAAAAATCCTACCAGGATGAACACTAAAACCAAAATGACAACAACGATACAGAAACAATTCTGAACAACTTGGCCTTATTCACTGAGATATATTCAACCCTGGCCCAGCTGAACACCCTGCTTAGTGACCTTGCTGAATGGAAGCGTTATTATGCACTCAACCAGGGCAGATGCCATTTTTCATGGTAGTCTAAGGAGATGTGTTGGATACAGCAATCCCAGGGAAGGTTTGAATTCCGTCTCTGCCAGGCTACTTTGGTCCTTTCCTCACCAGATGGTGACTTGCACTTTTCTGAACATTCACAACTGAGTTAGTTTGTAATCTGGAAGACCAGAAGTAGCCAGAGGTAACTTGAGAATGCTGGTGTTGTGATGGCAGAACAGACCTCAGTATGGCTGGAAATGGGACTGCCTCAGTAATTCAGTGAGTCAAACTGCTGTTTAGACTGGTCCCACCCAGCTGGACAGACTCCAACATATCCATGCTGTGCCATACAGGAAAAGTATAATCAAATAGAATTGATTCTGGTATAGTTTAAATGCGATGAAAGTATTGAACTTCCCATTTTAAATCACTAAAAAACAATGGGCTGTACTATTAAAACCGGGGGGGGGGGGGAGAAACTCTGTGAAAGACACTGTCAAAAGAGGAGCCATTAAAAAAAATGGATTTAAGTCTCAGCCTTTGTGAATTCCATCTAATGTTTCACCAATCATGCTTGGCCTGTCTTTAGGAGGAACAATGAATTGTCTTCCAGCAAGAGAAATAATTATGGAAAACATGCCGTTTTTCTTTCTCCTATTAGGTAAGTAATTCAGAATAGAAAATACCAGAATGACTATAGAAAAAGGGAGACATCATGTTTTTCCCTGTCCTTCTGAAGACAAAGGATTTTTGTAGCCTCTTTGGCACACATTCATAAGAGTATTTTTGTGTCAAATCAAAGTGAATGTGGGAATTGTTTATAGATGTTATGCATCAATCTTTTCATTTTCTTTTATGTAGTTCCTGTAAAGCCTATATGCTTTTTAGGAGACTACCAATTTCTAGGACTCTATATTTGACTGAATTTGATCAGTAGCCCAGAACCTTGCATAAGGTCAGAAACACCTTTCTCTTTGTAATTAATTAATAAGTCTAGACAATAAGAGAGGTTAGCAT
Organism: Petaurus breviceps papuanus; assembly: GCF_028583685.1. Taxonomy (NCBI): domain Eukaryota; kingdom Metazoa; phylum Chordata; class Mammalia; order Diprotodontia; family Petauridae; genus Petaurus; species Petaurus breviceps. The sequence continues at coordinate 3,941,466 of NW_027185877.1, forward strand.
CAAACACTAAAGCAGCAATAGTTTTCTTACCTCTTCCTTCTCAGCACTTTGCAAATCCCTCCATTCTTCAGTCACATGGCCAAAGTCCACTGTATTCATGGCTACTTTAAACTCCCCAATGATATCATGCTTAGAGAAACGGTCAAAATCATAGACTGCCATCACCAGAGTTTTCCCTCCTAATTCTGAGTAGGGCACCTATGTTAAAAAAAAATCAAATAAAGAGAGATGAAATGGCTGGCTCAGAAAATAGAGAACTTGCTATATTGCAAATTAGTTTACAGTACTTAGCTTTTAATGGCCAAGCTTTTAATAAGCAGCACTGGAAGAAAATTATGGTGGTGGTGTTTTCTTTTCTTTTTTTTTTTAATAGACTCATTTGATTTTACTTTCTGAGACTTGAATTATTCAGGGGAAAATGAGGCTACAACACTCATTTATCTCTTTGCCTCAGAGATTCAGTAGCTTGTAACAATCTTAATAAGAACAATAATTTCTGCATAGCCATGCTATCAAAACTGAGAAGATGCATGCATCTCTTCGAGAAAAACACATAAAGCAGGTCAACTGCATAGGCTACTGCTAGAATTAGTTTTCTTGTAGTAAAGATTTCTTGCTAAAATGAGTCAGTTCCTTAAAATGAGAAACTTATTCATAGGAGTAGCTTACACATTTTGAAAGGTTCATGAATTTTTTTAAACAATTGGAATACCATAGCCTAGTAGTCTCACTTGATTCCTGTAGCCATTAGTATTCTCTCCCTTCTGCAACAACTATATTCACTCTTCTTCTTTAATATTATTATAATACCTCCCTTTCCTCTAATGAAAGAATATTTGTTTTTGTTTGTTTTTTGAATCCTTAGAACCTATCATGGTGTCTATACTCAACGGACACAAAAATGTTGAACTAAGTTGAATTAATAAATAGGGCTCTGGGCAATTGGATGATTTAAACGCACCTCCCAAGTTGTCTTATTCTCTTTCAATCATTTACTCATCAGTAAGCTTTTAACTAAGAAATGATTATTTACAATATTAGTGTTATATGATAATTCTCAGGTGTGACATGCTTAAAAATGTATGGTAGGAGAATGTTAACTCCTGTTAACTCCCCCAACTGTTCAAATATTGCCAAGATAAATGTACTGGGTTGGGATATTTATTAGTGATGCTTTTTAGAATTCAGGAAAAGCAGTGTACATCAAGTAAGTTATACTTGAGTAGCTGACTAGAAATGGTTTATTAAGAAACTGTTCAGATTTGTGTTGAGGGCTCAGTTGATTTTAATACACTTTCTACCATATTTATGGCAAAAAATGATAATCTTTTGGTCCAGTTAACATTCCTCCATTATTTATATATCAAAAAGGGAAATAAGAGGTAGGATATTTTGCTATATTACCAAACAAGTGCTTCAATTCCTTAAAATATAATTTAAAAATCTATTTGGTATTGCTTGTTTTGTAAAGAAGCTATTATTTTGAACTTCAAATTTTTATTACATATTTAAAAAATTACTAGAAACCTTTTCTGATCCCCCATAGTGCCAGTGCCATTCCTCTGTAAACTATCTTAAATTTATCCTCTATAATATAACTTGCTTGCATATAGTTGTTTGAATGTTTTCTCCCTCATTAGACTGTGAACTTCTTGATGGCATGTAAGAAGCAATCAATCAAACATTTCTTAAATACCTACTATGTGTCACACACTGTACTAAGCATAGGAGAAACAAAAAGAGGCAAACCAAAGTCAGTCCCTGCCCCTTAAGAAACTTATAATTGAATAGAGGAGCTTATAACTTGTCTACATTATCAAATATCTTTCTAATTAAGAAGATAATGCATTAAGAATATTTGAATCTTAAATTGGGTTTTTTGTTTCTATTTTTCTGTCTTTTAATTTGCACACCTATTTTATAACCTTGAAAAATTTTCCCCCGTTTTCCCCCAATTTTTCTATGGGTGATTAAGCAGGTAAGGCACGTTAAATATAGATTCAAGATTGGCAGATCATTTGTTTCTCCCATTTAAAAAGATTTAGTACATCTAAGTTAATGGTCATTTAGTCAGTAGCTGCCAACCTTCCCTCCCTCAACATTCCCCCGTCTCTTCTTACTTGCTTCTGCCCCATACCCTACCTTTCAACCCCCAAGTATACTTTAGCTAAATCCGAAGTTCTGGGATTAAATATTTTATGTTAGGATGTTAATAATTTTTAAAAACTTCCTAGGTATTCTTGATGCATTACCTTCAAAGTGTTAATCTGTATATGAGGGAATAAAGACTGAACCTATGGTTTTTATGACCTCCAAGGAGAGGAAACTCCCTCTAGCAACACAGTTGACACCTGTTGTGTAACTTCAAGCCTTAGAGAGTTTCCTTTCCTAGGGTCACATGGGCCATATATGGCAGAGACAGGATTTGAATCTAACTATTCCTCTCTTCAAGGTCAGCTCCCTATTCATACACCACACTGCTGATATAACACAACACACACACGCAACACACACACACACACACACATATATACATACACATACACACATATATAAACTTTTGGCAAACCTAATGGTTTAATTTCTCCAAATTGATCTTTTTTGCCTTTTTAATATAATACCAAAATTAAATGGATCTAAAAGTACAAAATTTAGATAATCAAGTTACTCTCAACATCCCCCCAAACCCTTTTTATTACATTTTACATTGGCTTGACTAATTAAAAATAAGACTGACTTGAACTAAATCAATCAGGTTTTTGGGCACCGTGTAGAATGTAGGGCTGACCTTACATATATGTGGATTAGGTAATTACCTATATGAGGTAATTTGCAAGGCAGCACAAAGCCTTTACCCGACCCCAGATCACAGACCTCCTAGTGTGTTGTCACAAGCCCCCAAATTTTCACCATCTGGGCCCTTCCTTTTCGTTCAAAGAATTGCCTTGAGAAGGTTCCTAATAAAATGAATATATGGTTGGGGGTGGGTTTATTCATCACTAATAAAAAAAAACCAACTTGAAAATAAGTTTACAAGATGACAGATGAATTATACATGAAATGCAATGATTTTGTTGGCAGTGGAATATTTTGAATGTCTGGCAACAGAGTGCAATTGATCAACAATAATTATTAGCAGCTAAAATTCTTGAATGCTAACAACAGGGAACTCTTTAAAAAAAGAAAAAAAGGTAACTAGGAAGAGGTGAACATATTTGGAGAGAGTTTTATTCACACCACATAGCTATAGTCAAGGGAACCTTCCTGTCACAGCAAAGAAGCTGAGAGAGGAAGGGCACAGGAGCATGGCGGGAGGTGAGCAATCAACCATTTTTGGTACAGCTGTTACTGCATTCCTATTAGATATTGCCAATTCCTTATTCTTCACATCCCACCTCCCAGTCAAAGAAAAAAGAAATACAGTGAGTCTAGACTGATGTTTATCTTATCAGCATTGATAATTCCTCTGATTCTAGCAATCTGACCTCCTTCTCTTCTCATTTCTCAGTTGTACTGGAAAGGTTATTACGTGAGTATGAATGATTCCACAGTCAGGAAACAAATGAGACTTCTTACTCGGGGGAACTCTTAGCCTCCAATGCCTGGGATTCCCTTCTTGAATTCAGAGTTAAAAACTAGCTGTCATGAGAATTATATGTCCTTGCCTTGTGTACTCATGAGAGTGGGGACTCCCGGGATGTCTTACTACTAGCTTTTCAAGTTAATAAACATTTATTAAGTACCTAAAATGTCCCAGGCACTATTCTAAGAGTTGAGAATATAAAGAAAGGCAAACAGTCCCTGCTTTCAAGGACCTCATAACTTGTGTTTATGTGTGGATTGTGGAAGGAAGCATGAGCCTGATCTGGTCAAACTGCAAGGATCAGTGGCCACTGGTGACAACTGCCCTCATTGTTCTACCCAACCCCCCCCCCCCCGCTAGAATAACTGGACATTTGCTATCCTGCTGACCTATGCTCAGTGTAGGATATGAATTAAGCTGATAGGGAGAGGGGCTTTTCAGTATATGAGCATTTTATTTCTCAGAAATTTATTGCTTTCAGTCATGGATTTTAAAAAAACATCGTCACATAAAATATTCCACTAAAATATACTGCAAAGGGATCATTTTATGAATGGTTCCAAGCTAAAATGCACAAAACTTATGTATGTAGCAATGGTCTGCAGGGGTGGGGAACCTGATAGGCCTTCAGGGAGATCACTCTTGCTGAGTTATTATCGAGGTCATAATGGCCTCTTGTTCTTTTTGTGAAGGTAAACTATTGTGCTAAGATGGAACACACTAAAGGAAAGGTCAAAAGTAACAGGAGGAGATCAGATCCCAGAAAAAAACAAAATATTAGAATAATTCTTGAGAGTAAGTTAAGCTATGTGGTTTTTGATTATTCAGTGAAACCCTGCACACATATAGGACCATCAAAGTAAATGTTGTGTGTTTATTCCACTTATAATTCAGAAATAAACTAAATTTTATATGTACTCTGTGATTTGAGTCAGAATTTTTTTTTTGTTTAATGATTATAAACTTATTACTTTAAGATACATGATATCCATATTAAAATAACTGGATATCTGACCCTTACAGGGACCCCCCCCCCCACAAACAAACATTTAAATCACTGTATCGAAACAAAGATTTTTACATGAGAAACAAAACTCTATGGAGACTTTGGGTCATAAATTGTGTGTCAGAAATTTCGTGAAGTTAGATAAACTGTTAGAATACACAAGCAACTAAAGAAAATAATGATGACATTATTTTAAAAATACCTTGAAAGTAAACTGCTCATTGAAGACAGGATTAAGAGTCTTTCTGTGGACTTTTGTCTCGAATTTCTTCTTTTTATCAGGCAGCAGGAATACTTTCACATAGGGATCTGATGTACCACCCATATCTAAGGCAGGAAGCTCAGCCGCTTGGATGATCCCTACCAAGAGCTAAGAGGAAAGAAGAAAAAAACAAACAAACCAAACATCAGATAAAATCATTAAATAGCTATGGTTTTTTTTTTGGGGGGGGGCATTGATTTATTTACATGTACACCATTTTCTAGCATTTTTCCCCCTTTCACTTTTTAACTTTTTGCTTGTTGATCCCTTTTTAATAAACTTCCATCCCTGCAGGAACCTGAATCACAGAAGGCAAATGAAGGGAAGCTATAGGCTTCAGAAAACCAATTATGGCAGATGCTGGCTCTAGGAAGGCTGGTTTTAAGCACAAAAGAGGCTTTTAAAGGGCTGCTGATTACAGTTAAATACAGAATTCATATTTGCAAAAGCGTTGCAATCAAATAACTTTCCAGTTGCTAAAAGCTCTTGTGCATTATTTTTCTTTGAAGGGCATGATTTGTAGATGGAAATACATTGTTAAACAATCATACATCTATAATTATAACTAAGCAGTTTCTATTCTAAAGCATCCCCCTTCAACTAGTTAAATATAAATTTCTTAGAAAATAGGGAGCATTTTGGATGAGAAAATTAGATCATCCAGTCTCCTTCAAACTTGACCTTCACTTTGGTACAAATATCTGGCAATGATTCATTTTAGTTATAGCTAATTAATATCATCTTTTTGATGGGTGAGAATTGTATGAAAGGAGTCAGAAGATAGGGACTTGAATCTTAGGTGTGTCATATGTTAGTTATGGGACTTGGACCAGTCATATCACTAATCTGAGGTGCTTTTTTCCTCATCTGTAGATAAAAGAAGATTGTGTTTGTCCTCATTTTCGAAGAGGACCATGACTTCAGGGAAATGATGACATGACTTGTAGTTGACTTTGATCTGAGTGAGGGAGGGCTGTGCAAGGTAAAAGGAGAAGGTTGGACCTTCTCAAGATCAGGCAACTCTTGACTTTTTTTTTGTGTTGTGACCCCTTTGACAATCCGGTGAAGCCTATGGACACTTTCTCAGAATACCAGAATACTTTTTTTTGAAGGATATAAAATAAAATTGATGAGATTACTAAGAAAACCAATTATATTGAAATGTAGCCATCAAAATATTCAAAGAAATTCACAGACAGGTTAAGGAACCCTGGAGAGGATTTCTAAAATTTCTTCCTGTTCTAACACTCACACATCACACCTTGATACTGTAATTTTAACTATGTATAGCAAAATGAATACTGATGTGTTTTATAATGTGAAAATGAAAAAGATTCTGTTTTTAACCAAATATACAAATGATCTCTGTGTTCATCTTCAAGTCTGATGGATGTCTTCCTGGTTGTTTTCTGGTAATCATTGCATGGGAAAAAAGAACTAAAATCTAGCCATATCTAGGTCCCTGTCACTGTCTTACCACCAAAGATTCTGGGGACAGATTATGGAGGCATCTCCCATCTCTGTTAATTTATGAATGTAAAAGTTCACAAATAAAGCTATAGGGTCTGGATCTACCACAGAGCTTTACTCATTCAAGGGTGAAAAAAACGGATCCATGAATTTTAGCTAATTGAGTAAAAAAGCAATTCACTTCCTAAACAACAAAAAGGCCAGACCAACCCATTCTGTACACAACTCAATCACTTTGCTCCTAAGTGTGATGTGGTCAGCATGACTCAATTGCTATCCCAGCCTGATGCATTCAATGGTAATGGATTTTCTGCTTTATTGCTTTCATTGCCTTTTGCAACATCAGCATACTATTTTACTGACAAGGGCATAAAGATATATATATGTATATATATAGGAAAGGAGATGCTGGAAGATAACCAAACAATACATACAAGATGGCATGAGATTTTTAAATGTGCACCAGGAAAACAACAAAGAATCCACCTCTTTGCAAACTGTGATGATGATTTTGTAGCCACTATTTACCTAACAATTTGTACAACCAGGAAGTCATTTGCTTCATGAATCAAACCCATTTTTCACTTCCGAGAAATCAAACCCACAACATTGTTGTAAAGGAAGCACTAATTATTTCTAGTTATGAAACTTTTGGAAAATTCTAGTTTGAAAATGTAAAGTTACACATTTCCTTCTTTCTCAGATTCCTGTCTAAGAAAGAAGTATCACCCTTTTTTGTCTTGGAGAAATATTAAGTGGGTTCCCCAACAGCATTCTAATGTGGTCCACTACTTCCGCTAAGCAAGGATGTACATTTTTTAATTAGAATGAAGCGTTGGGTTTTAAAATGTTTTTTAGATTCTTTTCTCCCTATTGAATATCAATCATTCAATTAACAAATCAAATTGCAAAAAACCTTGTATATAATGCCAAAGATTCCCCCAGGTAGAATTTCAGATGGTGTCCCTATTTTGATTCTCATTCTCTCTCTTTTTCTCTCTCTCCCCCCTCCTTTTCCTCTCTCTTCAGCTCTTTCTTTTTCCCTCTCTTCTCTCTCTCCTTCTATAATCAATCAATCAATCAATCTATCTATCTATCTATCTATCTATCTATCTATCTATCTATCTATCTATCTATCTATCTATCTATCTATCTATCTATC
>NW_027185877.1:3948958-3981242 GCF_028583685.1 Petaurus breviceps papuanus
ATCTATCTATCTATCTATCTATCTATCTATCTATCTATCTATCTATCAACAGGAAATATGCTCTCACCAGAGTGGGAACATGGAAAATCAGAAAACTTTATTGTCTTATGAATATAGCTCTTTAAAATGCTGCTTATAACCTAATGCAAATCCACCTAGAAGAAGTAAAAGAATTGTGAATAATTAATTTGAAATAGTAATTTTATTTCCATTAGAATATACAAAATTAGAATCAAATCGGTTTCTTGTAAATTTTGATGTAAGTGATGGTCTGGTGCAAGCCAACCCAAAGTACAACTGGTAATATTCTTGATACCTTTACTACCTCCCTTATTATTTCTCTCTATGTAGCGCATTTCCCCAACCTGATTTCATACTGTAAGTGGGAGGTTTACCCAGATGATGGTCAGTGGCTATAATAATAATAATGCTCTCAGTGTTATCTGTAATCCTTGTAGATGACTATTCTTTCTACCTCATGAACCCTCCACTGGTATATTTCCCATTAATAAATCAGTTACCAATAATCAGTTAATATTAATCAAAACATTTACTAAAAAAATGTACATCAAAGGGCAGGTAGGTAGCAGATAGAGCACTGGCCCTAGAGTCAGGAGATTCCAACTTCAAATTGGGTCTCAGACATTTTAAGCTGTGTGACCCTAGACAAGTCACTTAACCCTAATAGCTTTGCCAAAAAAAGAAAAAAGAAACAAAAGAAAAACTCACATCAAACACATATTTACTTAATATTATGTCCATAAACTTGAATCACACTCTTACTAACACTCTCATGAAGTGTTCATGGGCAGAGTGGGCACACACTCAAAGTCCCAGGGTACTAGGGCTAACATGTAGGACATATGGCATATGTAACTCAAAATCCTTTTTCTGTCTCTGAAAGTTTCTTAATGGGCACAGCTTGTGTACTGAATACATGCTTCTTTTGCTAAGCTGAGATGAATCATGCTGTGCTATACTAACACCTCACTAGGCATGGTGTCTCAATTGCATGAGTTAATCTGCTGAACTAATTCCTTGATGCTCCATTTTTAAGTCATTCCTTTGATCATCTGGGGTTGCTACTCAACAGGAACTGTAGTATCCATCTTGCTCAGCTTCAGATTTAGCTGATGCATTCAGCTGAAACAGTCTTATGCTCTTTTTAGAAAAGGTGACAACATTTATTATAAGTTTGGCAAAAGCTTTGCTAAGTCTGCTACTTTGGCAAGAATCTTCATTTCTTAGGAATCAGAGGTAAAATTCAGAGAAGTATATTTTGTCTTTTGGTCTCTTCTAAGGTTCATTAAATCTCTAAATCTGTGCTAATGTGGTCTTATCTAATGTTTTCAGCAAGGATCTTCAACATGTAAACAGTGTATAATTATACATATTTTTATAGAAATAATAAAGAGTAGTTGCCTGTATCTTCTCAGTTAACTGTTTTGCTGTTGTCCTTTTTTCTTTTGCAGAAGCATAATCTGCTAGCTTTTTCTATTATTTTAGAATATTTCCCTCTCTAAGATCCTTGAGGACCTTAACAGTTGTGTCACCTACCTGACCCCTGGTCCTGCTTCTAGACCAATCAACTACCACAAATATGTCAGACAAGCCAGTGTAGATGAAGCAACAAGGCACCCTGAGGGAGTGACAGGGGGCAGCAAGTACCAGGTCAGTCAAAACACCACCATTACCATCTTGGTAACTACATATCCCCTCAGACTATGATGGAGACAACCCAGAACCCTGGTGTAATTTATCCACTAGTGTCTCAACTTGGTCAATGGACCAAGAGATTTTACAGTGAAAATACCAACAGTTCCATCAATGTATATAGTCTATGCATTGGGTGATTTTTTAGCACCCCTTGCACTTTGTTTACCATTCTGACAATGTGGAAGCAAAAGGGAACTATGTAGGGCAGGGAATCATTTTATATTTTTGCTCATTTCATGAACTGCCCTAGGGTTCACCATTTTGGTGATGAATTCCTACTCTACTAGATTCCATGAGAGTTGTCCCTCAGAACTCCTATGGTACTTTAAAACAAATAAACAACTCTATCTTGTTAATTATCACATTCTACCTCTATTTATCTGTCAACTTGTCTCATATCTCTATACATAACCCAGTGCTCATTATGGTGTCTGGCACACACTAGGTGCATAACAAATGTTAGTTGATTAGTGATTGATATCTGCAATTACATTTTGAGTTCGTAAAAGGCAAGGACCATGTTTTACTCATCATTGTCTGTCTCACAGCACCTAATGTTAGGCCTTGCATATTGCTTCATAGATTCATAGGTTTAGAGCTGGAAGAGATCCCAGAGGCATATAGTCCAACTCCAGTCTTTTGCAGATAAAGAGGCCCTGGACATTGAAATAATTTGTTTGAGGTCATGGAGATGGTTAATTTCAGAGTCTGGATTTGAATCCAAGTCCCTTATTTCCAAAGCCAGTGGCTTTTTCCATCATATCAAGAGCTCCGTTAATATTTGTTAAATTTGGGGCGGCCAGGTAGCACAGCGAGTAAGAGCACCGGCTCCAGTGTTGAGAAGACCTGGAGATCGAATCCCGGGCTCAGACACTTAGCACCCACCCAGAAACACCTGGCCGTGTAACCTTGAGCAAGTTACTTAACCCCAATTGCTTAGGGGCGGCCAGGTGGCTCAGTGAGTAAGAGCACCTGTTCCAGTGTTGGGATGACCTGGATCAAATCCGGGCTCAAATACTCAGCACCACACCCAGAAATAATAACTGGCCGTGTAACCTTGAGCAAGTTACTTAACCCCAATTGCTTTAAAAAAAATATTTGTTAAATTTGATAGAACACCAAAATCTATTGGATGAAGTTCCTTATTTTTATTGCAACAAATCAGAAAGTGAAACGAAATTACGTTTATCAGGGTAATAGAATTCACAAGGGCTTCTCAGAGGGAGATATTTAGGGAGTTGGAAATTCATCCAGGAAATTATGTCTCACTTTCCTATTTTTCTCATACATTTCTCTGGGGCAGCTAGGTGATACAGTGGTCAGAGCACTGGGCCTGGAGTGAGAAGACCTGAGTTCAATTTCAGTGTCAGACAGTTAATAGCTATGTGTCTTGGGCAAGTGTAATGGCAAGCAAAGTAGGACTTTTTGCTGTTTTTCTAGATTGAGTTTTAGCCAATCAAGTGCCTTTGACTGAGCCTCACCTTTGGTCGAATTAAGAGTCTTTGATGGGAAACAGTATATATTGCATTGCTTGGAGGGAGAGGAGAGAACAGGTAAGAGAGAGAGAGTAGAGCTGAGAGAGAGAAGCAAGTGTGAGCAGGCTAGGGGAACTTGCTTGTGGGGAAGCCTAACAAAGAATGTTTGTGATGTTGGAGCTCTGTCTGTTGGTCTGTGTTAATTTCTCAGGCAGAAAGTGAACTGAGATGACAGTGCTGGTAAAGTGTATAAATATTTAAGCTTTGTCTTCCTAGAAACAGAAGCTGTGGGCAGGAGCCCCTGGAGCCTGCTCAATTAGGAGCAAGAAGAGCTTGGAATAGAGCAGCCCCTATGAGCTGAGACAAGGAGCAGAGAGCTGCCTACCTGTGAATACAGGCAAGAGCTGGGAGTGCTCAGCCCACAGAGGAAGAGCCATGAGAATTGGAAGTTAATCTTAAGTCAAGATAAAAGAGGACTTTACTTGGACATTCTGTACTGACTGAGGAGATTGTAACTTACTGTGACCTAGGGGTGGATGGTGTTTGTATTTGCTGCTATCCTTTAAGGATGTGTTATGCTAGGAATACCCTGGCCTGAGACTCCTGACCTTGGGGATGCAATAATATAGGCTATGTGGGGATTCTGAGGAATGTTATAAGATACACTAAATGATACGTTTTGTTTAAGACTATGTGGCCTCCTTAGTAATAAGTTATGTTATGTTGCGAATGTTATGCTTGACTTTATTGAACAATGTTTGGTTCTGAATAAAGAGTTCATTATACTACATGATTAGACCCTTAAAATTATTCACAGCAGCAGCCCTCAGGAGAGCTGCTGTGATTAGGGTTACAGTAAGTCACTTAACTCCTGTTTGCCTCAGGATCCTCATCTATAAAAATGGAGATAACAATAGTATTTACCTCACGGGGTTGTCATGAAGATCAAAATAGAAGAATTGTAAAGTACTTAGCACAGTTACTGGCAGATAGTAAGTACTATATAAAAACCTACCTATATATATATATATATATATATATATATATATATATGTATGTATGCACATGCAATAAAAATCAAGTTGTGGGTCTTTCTGCTTTCTTGAATGGACTTATCCCCAGAAGCAGCATCTTTACCTCATGCCCTGATGGTATTCAAAGTATAACTGCTTTGAGAACCCTTACTTGTATTGAATTTTCCTGACTTTGGTCATTCTCCATGTTGTCTGTAATGTAAACCTCATAAAGAATCTCAAAGCTTTGACCTGAATGGTGAGTGGTCAAATTCATATATTTAGAACTAGAAGGGATCTATAGGTCATTTAATTCAAAGCACTCATTTTACAGATAAGGAAACTCAGGGTTACAAAGTAAGGTGACTTGACCAAGGTCATCCCAAAGTAGGTAGTGTCAAAGTGAGATCTGAATGCAGGTTTGATTCCAATCATTATCCTTTCCACTTCATTGTTTAGTTTTCTCTCTCATGTTTTTTCTTTACCTAGAATACTGGTGCCCTGCCCCTTATGGGCCATTTAAAAAGACTGAATGCAAATTGTGAGTGTAAAATAGGAAAGATCATATTTTCCTACATAGACAACCCAAATGAATATTGACTTTCAAAGTATCACCTCTCTCAAAACACTATTGAAACTTTGGAGATTCCCACTGGAACCCAATGCATCAGCCAAACAAAACAAAAGAAATCAGTCACTATTTCAAAGTCAAAGATCATTCTTCTTCACTCAAGTATATTTATCTATTCACCTCCCAGGTAATACTATTCACACCTTTCCTATGGGAGTTCTGGTGACCTTGAGCCAGCAGTCCTCTCTAACTGTAACGCAGTTGTGTTGGGCTCAAGAGGAACCCTCCTCTAAAGGAGACAGTCTTTGATGCAAGACTAAGCCTAGTAGCCACCAGGGAGCAGGTTAGTTTATGTAAGTTTTTTTTTGTGTCAACATCAGAAATGGATATAATAGGCTGAAAACTACAGTTAGAAATTGCTAGGAGTCAAATGGGAAAAACTCATTATAACTGTAACTGGAAATTATTTCTTGGGCAGTTTTGTTATTTGCATTTCCCATATTACTACAATTGAAAAACTGATCCAATAATAACATGTAACATTTATAAAGTGCTTTAAGGTTTACAAAGCTCTCTCTCACCATAATCTCATTTGATCTTCAAAACAACTCTTAGAGGTTAGTTCTATCATCACCTTCATTTTACACATGAGGAAACTGAGGCAGACAGAAGTTAAATTTGTCCAGGTCAGCTAGTAAGTGTTTGAGGTAGGATTTGAATTTGGGTTTTCCTGACTCCAAATATGGCACCTATCTGCCTCTTTAAAACCCTTTATAAAGTCTAGGTATTGTTATGAACTGTCCTTAACACCCAAGTAACAACTTTTACTTAATTATGTTGAAAATGGGACAGAATTGGAAATTGTTTTATTTTTTCTCAAACCTGATTATTCTGGAAGTCGTAATCCAATGAGTATTGGAGTTTCCCTAGTTTTTCTTCTTCTTTAGGTTCTTCTTTTTCTTCCCCATCAGTCAAGCCAGTTTCAGCATCATCATCCTTGAGGGCCTACAAGGAGAGAAATGGGAAATCAATTCACTTTTCATCAAGACATGAGTGAGGTGATGATGCCTGATGTTTTATCCCCAAGCCATTAAAAGCCAGTGCAAAGCTGCCTAGAGTCCCAGTTCATCTGAAACGCATTCTTATAGGCTGCTTACAGATCTTTTTTTTTATTATTCCATCTGCACACAAATTTTGTTTCTTATTAATCAGCAAGCAAGAAGAAAGCAATCGAAGCCCTTAGAATATCCCAAGCAAATAATTTTCAACTGATGCAAAGGCTGAAATACAAAGAAAATGTCAGCTTGACACTAAAAAGTCTGCTCTAATCCAATCATTTCTTATAGAGGCAAACATGCTATTAGCTAGATCAAGTTACATCCCCATTCCACTTAAAGAAATGAAAAAAAAAGTCAAATTTCATTCTGCATGCAGTGAAGGCATTTCTACATTAAGAAAGTCATAGGTTTCTACAATATTATTCTCTGTGCAAAGGCAGTGTCATATGTGTTGAGTTGTCAGAAAATTATGATTCTGGAAATTTCACACACATATCTGCAATGGGAATGGAAAGGAGGCAGTACCATGCCATCGGCAAATGCAAGTCCCGAGAAAACCACTTTCATATTGCTTTCCTAACAGCTCCATCAAAAGCTTGGTTGAATTAAATTGATTCAAGGGTCTGTTCATTTCAGAAATGTGAGAAGTACACTTATTATTTTGGCTGGATTTGGGATGGCTGTACCATCAGTAAAGTTTTATGTAAAAGTGCTTGAATGAAACAACTTGGCACTGATCTTAGGAAGTCAATTCTGTATGATTAAAGATCCTTTGATACTGAAAATTAAAAAAAATATCATAAAGCAAGATATTAGCAGCAGTTTTCTTCTTGAAAACTTATTTTAGGTGCTGTTCCTTGTCTTAAAATATATCAAGAAAGTGATAAGATGAGTATTCAAATTAACCAATTTTCCTAATCAGCATAAAAAGAATGCAGAGAATCATAGTTCTAGAGGTAGAAGAGACCTTAGGAATCATTCTAGTCCAATCTCTTTATTTTACAGAAGAAACAGGCTCATAGAAATAAAAATATTTCCCAAAGGTCACAGTGGTAGGATTAGAATCTAGGTCCTCTGACTTCAAAAACAGTGCTTTTTCTCCCATACCACCCTTTGCCTTAGAGACAATTTACAAAATACTTATTATTACTTTTCCATGTTTCTCATCAACAAATGTCATCTTTCCAACAGAGATGAATATTTTTGTTATTTTCTTATTTGGGAGACTGTTCACAATATACTTCAGAATTTTCGGGAATCTTCCAGGAGCTATGAATAAAAGGTATGGGAGATAGAAAGGAAGAGGGGAAATAATCTCTCCCGCCCCCCCCCCCCTTCATAGGTAAGTACATGGAGAAGGAAATCTTTCAAATGCTTAGCTGCCATTTTGACCAAGGCTTTAAATTCTAGGTCACAGCAGAGAAGGACTTGTGAATCAGTCACATAGACAATGTAGAAATAGAGCTAGAGACTCACCCCTTAGTTTCCTGCTTGAAAACTCTCAGAAGCTATTATGGAGAGTAGATAGGATTCTATTTTCTCAGTTACTATTGAGAATAGCCAGTGCTGATTTCACAGTAAAACCATTTCTAAATTTTTCTTAGCTTCCCAGCATCCTATTTGAGAGTCTAATGTATATTCAGTCTTTTTCTTCAACCACTGAAATGCTGACTGATGGACATGTCTAGAATTTTAATATCTGGGATTTACTTGCCTAAAATAGCCAAAGGCAAAAAAGCATCCCTGTTATTTTGATATCTCCCTGGTAGTCTTAACTTTTGGGGTCATGAATGGGAACAGGCACTAACCCCTATGCTAAGGAATGACCTAGGGTCTTGTCTGAGGGTTTCATGTAGTGGGAATTGCATGCACTTCTTAAAGACTTTACCTTACTGATGGCTATCACACTTGTCATGCTTGATGTGCTTAGAAAACTGCAGGGAGGGAAATTACCTCCCTGAAAGATTTCCATTTTTATAATAATAGCAAGCTGTCCAATACCTGTTCCCAGCTAAAAAGCAATCTATACATTTTTTTCTCCCACCATATAATTAAAACACACATACACACTTGTTGATAGATTAAAATAATTTTTAAAAATCCCTCTCTAACAATGGACAACTTATATATATCATGTTTTGGCCCATTGCAATTGCATTGCAATTGCAAAAAAGGTCTGAGATATTAAGTCTCCTTCTCTGTAAGTGGTTTGTGACCCAATAAAAGGTACAGAACCATCTCTGTAATTATCCTGCATGAAATAGGGCTAAATTTTTTTTTGATAATTTTTCAGAGCCACAGTTCATCACTAAAGTGATTAAGTCTACTTCTTTCCCAAAGGCTGCGCTTAAACAAGAAATTTTCTGTACCAATACATTACATTCAGACCCATTAAATCAGTAGCTATTATGGTGTCTCTAGAGTGGCATTTTTTTCTGTCATGAAAAAAATGTGGGAGAGAAAGCTTGTAGATCTAGCTGAGACTTTGATAAACCACTGTAGAAAAATTTGTGATGGGGAAACATCTCTTTAAAATGCAGTGTTCAGAGTACATTTGTTGAATACCTGCAACATGATTCTCGTACCAGTCATCTTATCACCTTAAGAGAGCACATTTGTTCATTACTTATTGGTATTGAGGGTTTTTTTTTAAGGTTATCCTATTATTTCATCAGAACCAAGAGTATTGGGTAAGAAGTTCCCTCTATCAGTGGAGAATTAGTATTCGCGCTACATCTTTTAGCCAGGGGTATTGAGAGGTTAAATGACTTGTCCAGGGTCACACAGCCAATATGTATGAGAGCTGAGATCTGAACCATGTCTTTATGGCCTCAAGGCTAGCTCTTTAGCCCTAAGCAAGTTACCTTTCAAATGTCATTCTGTGGACTCAGATCTGATGAGGCATGATTAACAAAAGGAAATGCAACCAAATATATTTCCTGTTTGTGCATGCCCTTTTTCAACTTGATCTTTCCAGTACTTCTCAAATTGATACATTAGTAATAAAGAAAATGAGAACCCTTTTTCTTGGGGAGAAAAAATCAATTTAGTTCAGCCTTTTGATATGTGCCAGAACTCCATTTAAAAAATCTCAGCTGAGAAGCCCAGCTGCCAAGGAACTAAACATATCAGAGCTTTGGACTAGGTGTATCTAAAGAGCAAAATAAACCTACCACAGGTGAAAATCCAGAACAGTCATGAGACACAACACAGATAAGGAGGACATAGAAGGAAAAAATAAAAAAATTAAAACACCCACACACAAACATCAGGAGAAAAACCGTGGAGAAATGACTTATTCCCATCGATATAATTTTGGTACCTGGATTGGTATTTTTAAGGTCCTTAAACTTTGGAGATCAAAAATTTACCTGAAAAATGTATGCTGGGAGCTACACAGGTCTATGACCCACAGACTCACCAGATCATATTGGAATTCTTTGGAGGATATGGGAGAGGGGTAGAATTTCACCAAATACATGTGTATCCTTGAACTTTGCAAATTCCATTTCCTTGAATTATTCAAAAGAAAGGCATTGATGATGGAAGAACTCAAAAGATTGTACTGGGATTGATGATGCCTTTGATAAACTTGGAGAATTGAAGTAAATCTAAATGAATCTCCTTTTTGGTCCATTACATAAGTATGAAGGTCATGTGGCATGCTGTATCATTGTTACAATCATGTGTAACTATGAATACATTAACACAATCCATGTTTAAAAAAGCATAGGAATGGGACCTCTGATTTCATCAGTAGTAGAGATCTCCTGGATGAGAAAACTCCATCCAGCAATGCAGGCTGTCACCTTTACTGCAATTTATAGTCTTAGAGAGTGGCTAGATCAGTGGGGGTTACAGTGATTTGCCCCAGGTGACAAAGCTAGAAGGTATTAAAGTCAGGACTTAAATCCCAGCTTTCTTGGTCGCACAAGCTGATCTCTCTCCACCCCTCCAAATTGCCCTCAAATCTAGCAAAGTTGTAGGAGTAACTTCTAGTTCATTTTTTTTTCAGATTCTTTTAAAAGTTACTGCACCAATAATCAGTGTCATATAATGCTTTCTTGAAGACTGCACACTTTATTTAGTCTTCCACTGTCATCCTCCCCACAAAATGCATAAAGAATCTGTTATTAGACACTTTTGTTTGTCAAAAGTATTGTAAGCATTTGCAGGTAGAAAATGATTTTCAATAGGGCTCATTTTCATTTGCTAAACTGTCTTCCATACAGTACATTCAATTGGCTATAAATTATAAATGAGTTCTAGTTAAAATTCAATGTCATCAAAGATATCTGTTTAAAATGACCACAAACATCATTAGGAATATCTGAGGGTATAAACTGCTTGAAATAAAGGTAGTTATTTTTCTAAGATTTCACTGTATTGTTTACTCTTCCTCAGATGACAATAAATGGATCAACAGAATCAAGGATCATTGGCAATTCCACTCTCCTCTAGAAGTATGAGATTATGGATTGATACTTCCAGGATTGTTTGTACTGGGATCACAGTCATTTGTCCAGGTTATAACAAAGGTAAATAAACACCACTTAGTATACTATTAGGAACAGCTTTACAGAATACCGAATAAATTCCACAACAATCACTACCAAAGGTTTCCATCATTTGTCCTAGGAAGAAATGTTTCAGTTGCTATCATTTATTATCATTCAGCATGATTTCTTGTAATGTCCAGGACACAAAGGGATAATCACATTTGAATGTTGTAGTCCGTGTGAATCCAAGATCACCATATTTTCAATATAAATGTCCCTCTAGTGATAGTTAAAAATTAATCTAAGTAGTCCATATCCATGTAAAAGATTATTTCACATTTAATCTTATAAAAAGTTTTTAAAAACTCTATGCTAGTTACTGTTTGCAACAGAAGGTATTAAAATAAAGTAGGATGTGATTTAAAATGTCAGTTTCTTCCATCACGTTACCTGAAGCAAAGTCCGTCAGCAGAAGTGGACCTGATGTCTAGCTGAATGCATAAACTTGGTTGGGCTGTGGTGCCATGATTAAAAACTGTCAGGAAATTTAACTCCTTATGCACACAAATCTTTCCTAAGTATATGTGGGCATTTAAATGAATAGCATGACAAGGGGGAATGGAGGAGGGAAGAGACACCAAGAGCAACTGAGCAATCTGAAAGCAATCTTCTTCCTATATCTCTGAAAGAAATTTTTTTAAGGGATAGAGAAGAGGTCTAGGCCAAGGACTTCCTTGGCAACTAAGCCAATGACCTGGAAATGTTAATAACATGTGCCAACTGCTCTCTGAAAATGAAATAAGCATATTTGAAGACTTAAGAATTTAATTAGTAGCAGCACAGGAGAGATTCTTTGAAGGTTGCATATATTAGGGTATTAGCTAATAGGAAGTAAAATCAGGAACCCCACATTATTTTCTGGAATACAATACACTTGAAACTTTAAAAATAAACTTTTTCAAATAGCAAAAAGTTTGACTGAAAGGGTTTTTTTTTTTAAAATAGCAGATTTTATGTGAATGAGTTCTTAGAAAATTACCCTACCATAAAATGATTAACTAGATGTAGGTTAAAAGCAGTATAAACTGATGTTTCATTAGTCTTTGGTCAAGGTTAAGATGACATTAAATTACCTCCCCTATCAAAAGCAAGCCCAAACCCAATATTCATATTGGTTCTTTGTAGCCATTTAGGCAAAAGTTATTGATTGAATTTTTCTAGCAGTTATAGTAGAATCTAATGATCCCAAATAAAATAAATGCAGAAGTTTCATTTTAATTTTCATCCATTATCTAGGGCTCAAACTCCTCCTCCTAACTGACACTTGATTTTTCACTACTTATCCTAATGTTGTTTGTCCTATGTTTTCAAAGGGGATCAGTGACATCACAGGTAATGACATATCTTTCTACGTCAGGTAATTGACTCGTGGGTGAATTGGATTTAAGTGAGGCGGAGTTGCACAAAGTCATCAGCCTCACTCTTTCTTCCAGAGTCATATAAGTCCAGTGGCAGGACAAAAGTCAAGATGACTGGCTTATCCAGAGAGCCAATAATGTAGTATATATATTATATATATAATGTGGTATTTCATTGGCAAATGAAATGTGTGTTTAATAGGATAGTTTTCAGGTCACCACCAATTCTTGTCAGTGAAAAATCTATTTAGAACAATATAGAAAAAGGAAGGCTATCATTTTTCTTCAGTTTGGCATACATCTAAGCACACATTTTTTTTTTTTTGTAATTAAGGGCTGTAGAGCAAAAGTAAGAGACTATCTCAGTCATTCCAATTTGTATGAGCCATCAAGATGATGGAAAAGAATAGATAGGGTGATAATAGAGTTTAGACTCCAAGGATGTAATTTTTATCTTAAGATAAAGTAGCAGTGTGATGTAATATAAAGAATACTTTATGGGGGTAAGTAGGTGGCAAAGTGAATAGAGCACTGGCCCTGGAGTCAGGAGGACCTGAGTTCAAATTCGGCCTCAGACACATAACACTTATTAGCTGTGTGATCTTGGGCAAGTCACTTAACCCCAATTGCCTTTCAAAAAAAAAAAAAAGAATACTTTATCTTTAGATAAATCTTTAACTTTATCTTGAGAAGACCTGAGTTCAGAGTCCAGGTCTAATATAACCCTCTGTGATCTTAAGCAGGTCATATTAGTCACCTCTTCTGGTCTAACAGTTTCTTACTCTGTCATGTGCATGGGTTGAGCTACATGACCTCTAAAGTCCCTTTCAATTATATAAGTGAATCTCATTTCCTCCTCTGAGGATCCAATGACCCATTCCCTCTATGGAGAAAAAGAAGGGTGGGTTGGGTATTGGTGGAAGGTCAGGGATCAAAGAATATGATAGAGAGGCTAAACAATGAGGACAATGGAGGGAGGAAAAGATCATACTGATGGTGATATGTTAAGGAAGAATAGCTATTAGGAAAGGTAATCATAATTGATTGGAAAGAACAGTGCATTTGGAGTCAGAAAAACTGGGTTTATGTCTTGTCTATGTTACTACTTGTGTAACTTTAGATAAGTGACAACTTTTCTGTTACTCATTTTCATCATCTGTAAAATGAAGGAGTTGGGCTACATGACCTCTGAGTCTCCTTTCAGCTCTAGATCTATGATAGAACCTTTAAGTATGTCTTATATCTTTGTAATTTCCTCAAGTTTATTGTTTTTAACCCCTCTGTTTCCAACTGGTTTCTAACGATCAAAATCCTTAGGAAAATTAACGGTAGGGAGGAAACAGGAAGGAGACCCAAGAAATCACATTTTCTGCTACAAAAAAACAGTGGAAGGAGAGAAATTAGGTATGTGTTTGTGTGGAGGGATAGATGGGTGGCGGCATCGAGAAGAGGACTGACAGGTTAAATATCTATTACTCCCAGGAAAGAAGGAGAGAGGTAAGTATGGGGATCAGGAATGAATCGCAAAAAAGTTTCCTTGAGGGTTTACCATCCATAGGAAGGTGGCTATTTCTTGCAGATGGCTCTAGTTAGGGTGGCAGTTTCTTATGCCTAATATCACAAGGTCATGGCAAATTGGAATGAGTAATTTGCTCCTACCGTGTTATTCTTGATCAAATTGCTCATGAAAACAAACTTGTGTCAAATATGACTTCTATATACAAGGTAGTTCAAAGAAAAAACAGAGGATCAGAGCTTTATTCTATGCCTTTCTCATTTTCCCCCCTATTGGAATGCTTTTGAAACTATATATATATATATATATAACCAATCAAGAAAAGAACATGGTTTAAGGAATTTAGACTAGTTGTTAACTAAGAGACTTTTCCCCTCAACACACATATTTCTTCTCTATGATACTCTTTGGGAAACTTAAAAACAGAGATATAACTAGGAATTTTTGTGACTAGGGCAAGAACCAAAATATATCCAGGGTATACAAGATGGAGTAAATTCTCAGGTAAGTGGTACTGGTGAGGGGAAAGAGAGGTAGCTCAATATTCCTGGAAGGGAGGGAGCTGAAGAACTCACTGTAATCTGCCCTGTGGTATGTTTGAGAACAACTGGGATTAGAATATGTTCTTAGAATAATTGTGATTTTCAGTTATTTTTGCTAATGAGCTGTTAAGTTATATTGTTTTCTTTGCCATGAAGGGGCCATAAGGGCTGCTAGCATCCTTTGATTTTCATACCCTCTAAATTCAGCTGCCAGAGGGAAAATTCATGATTGGCCAAACCTAATTATAGTCCTGTTTACAAATATTAATATTACATAAAGAAAAGCTGATTAATAGACACAAAAGAGATCAAATTCCAGTTGCCAACTCTTGGTATGTTTTAACCAAAATCGTCCGGAAAGTTACTAGATAAATGGGAATAATGAAATCTATTTTTCCACCATGTGGATATAAGCTCCCCAAAGAACCCCCACAGCCTATCTCCTATCAATCTTTAAAAATATGAATTAAGAGGCACTCAATGGAATGATCACATTACCTGATCTTTCATGGTCTTCCCTAAGTCTTTTACGTCTTTCATGTTTATGGCATTTTTTCCACCCTTTTCCTTTCCCTTCTTCTTGTTCTTCTTCTTGAATAAACATTTCTTGCAGATACAAAAGCAGCAGGTCAGGATTAAGAGGACAGCGACTATGGCTATGGCTATTAAGGCCCATGGTGGCACTGGAAGCAAAAAAAGCACACAGAGAGCAGAGGGAAACGATTAATCAGAGGCAGCAACTTTGAATTCACATAGCTTCAAAGTTTGTGATTAGTTTGTTTTTACAGTGTCAACCATATCTATGTACACGTACACATGTGGCATATATCTTATAATTGCATTTTATATAACTTTACAATTATAACACATAATGTACATGCATTTGTAGGCCAATAGGTAGGGCCATAGTGTCCAAAGTACTAGATCTAGAGTTGGGAAGGCTTCTTGAGTTCAAATCAGACCTCAGACACTTACTAGCTGTGTGACCCTGGGCAGGTCACTTAAACCTGTTTGCCTTACTTTCCTCATCTGTAAAATGAGCTGGAGAAGGAAATGGCAAATCCCTCCAGTATCTGGCATTGTGCTAAATCTTGGGGGATAAAAATACAAAAATTAAGAAAAACTCTGACCTCAAGTAGCCTACATTACAAAAGGAGACAACTCAACAAGTAAGTCAAGCATTTATTATGTGCCAACCAAATAATGGAAAACAACACAGACAGGGGAATGATGATTAAAAATGTGATGTTTTAGTTTGGGAAATCACAGGGATGGTGAATGGAGTCACAGGGTGACAGTGATATACCTTTTCCTAGGAATGGTAGTGCTGACTTGATTACTGTTCTCAGGTCAGAGGTAGAAGGGAGTAGAGGGAATTTATGTGTCAGGCAATATGGCAGCCAGGATTCATCATGGAAGAAT
The DNA here is from genome assembly GCF_028583685.1 of Petaurus breviceps papuanus. Lineage (NCBI taxonomy): Eukaryota > Metazoa > Chordata > Mammalia > Diprotodontia > Petauridae > Petaurus > Petaurus breviceps. The sequence goes on from NW_027185877.1 coordinate 3,964,189, forward strand.
CTGGGGTTGCCTAGACATGGGGAACTTTCACAATCAGGAGAGCCTGGTTCCAGGTTAGGAAACAGATGGAGAGTTCTAGCTCCTTCAAGACCCTCTAACATTTAACTCCATCAGGTCCAAACTCTTCACTCAATTTGCAACTCCTAAGTGAATATATCCAGACTTAGATTCCCCCATTAAGATCCAATTGGGCTTTGCACATTTTCTCAACATGCCTAATATACAAACAGTATCTTTCCCCTTCAATATCCACCTCTTTCCTGAATTTCCCTGTCTCTCACAAGGACACCACCACCAATCAAAAACTTCTAGGTGCCATCCTCAAAAACTAGTTTTTCTTCACCTTACATATCTAGTCAGTTGCCAAGTCCTGTCATTTCTATCTCCTCATTGGCATGAGTGCCAATACCTGCTCCAGACAAATTGGACAATATGCCTTTGTCCGAACACAATGTCCTTCCTGCTTCTGTGGCTGTCTTCATGCTATTATTTCTCCCTTGGAGAATGACTTTTCTTCCAAATTGCCACTGAAGCCCTCTTCATCCTTCAAGGTACAGCTCAACCTCCATTTTTCCCAAGCATTATTCTCTTCAACATGCTTTGCTTGTTCATCTTCTATAAACCACATAATCTACTTTGTATTATATTTGCATATACATTTTATTTCCCTTGCTAAATTGTACACTTCTCAAGGGCAGAGGCCATTTCTTATTCACCTTTCTTTTTTCCCACAGAACAGAATACTGTATTGTTCATCACGAGAATAAATGTTTGTTGGGGCGGCTAGATGTCACAATTAATAGATCACCAGCCCTGGAGTCAGGAGGACCTGAGTTCAAATATGACCTCAGACACTTAACACTTACCCGTTGTGTAACCTTGGGCAAGTCACTTAACCCCAACTGCCCTGCCATCCCCCCTCCAAAAAACAAAACAAAAAAACCAAAAACCAAAACAAAACAGAATAAATGCTTGTTGATCAATAGCAATCACAATAAATTTAGAAGCAGATCCTGAATGCCTGTATATTTTATACTAGAGGATCATTTTGGAAAACATTTAGCTAGCTAACATAGCATTTATGTAGGGCCTCAAGGTTTGCTTTACAAATATCTCATTTCATCCTTATGGAAACTCTGGAAGGCAAGTGCATAATAGTACCTAATAAAATACCAGTATTTTACAGTAGATGAGCCTGAGCCAGACTGAGGTTAAGCTGAACTCAAACTCTGTTCTTCTTGCTTCCAGGACTTCATGTACTCCACCTAGATTCTTCATTTCTGAATTTCTTAAATATTTTGGAAATGCGATGGCTATTGAAATACCTTAGAAATAGGACAAAAGGAAAAGCTTGTTGGAATTGAGGAAAATGAATGACTGTTGTTCAGTCATTTCAGTCCTGTCCAAGTCTTCACGACCCCATTTGGAGTTTTCCTGGTAAAGATACTGCAGTGGTTTGCTATTTCCCTCTCCAGCTAATTTTGCAGATGAGAAAACTGAGGTAGATATGGTGAAGTGACTTACCCAGGGTCATACAGCTAGTGAGTGTCTGAGGCCAGATTTGAACTCAGGAAGATGAGTCTTCCTGACTCTAGGCCCAGTGCTTTCCCCCCTGTGCCACCTGGCTGGCCATATGACTATTCTATTTACCCCAGTAACTTACCTAATGACTACATCACAGAAAACTCAATTATATCTATTAAATTAATGAATTAATTAAAAGATTTGACAGTCTCATCTCACCTAGTAACAAATGATAAAAGTTTTGTTTGACATTGAAAAATATTGTTATATGGTCTTTTAGGTAATCTTTAAGATGGTCTTTTATTATCTTCAGAATAATCCTTCCCCTCCTCATAAATATCAGTATCAACATTTATTAAGCCCAGCTATGTATCTGGCCCTTTGTTAGGTTTGAAGAGATGTAAAGAAACATAAGGCATAATTCCTGACTTTTAAAGGCTTTTAATCTAGTAGGGCAGACAGATCATGTTAATTCATAGAAAAGATAAAATAGTGACATAAAAACACTATTCTCCATAAGTTTGTGTCTATGTGAAATGTCAATTGGACAATTTCAAATTATGAAAGCAATACAATAATGATGGATGATTTTTTTAGTCTTTAAAGGTTACAAAGGGCTTGGACTGATCTTTGCCACAGTCCTGTGAATTGTATAATTTTTCCCCCATTTTATGATGAAGAACTTGAGACTAAGAGAGCTGAATGACTTGTCCAGGGTCATCCAGCTAGGAAGCGTCAGAAGCCTAATTCAAACTCAGGTCTTCCAAGTGCAGGGGTCAATTCACTAAGCTGCTAAACCATTTCAAAGCTGCTTGTATCTTTGATTGTGTGATCCAACTAGAGGGTACATAACCCTGTGGTGCTCAAGGGTAGTAAGATCAATGATATGCCAAAATATTCAAGAGTAGCAAAGAACTAGAAACCCATCTATCAAAAAGCATTTGTTAAGTGCTACTACGTACCATGCAAAGACAAAATTGTAGCATTTCCTGACCTCAGGGAACTTACATTCTTTTGGGGAAGGCAGAGTGTGTTTATGAATATGTGCGCAGATGCACCATATATATGTATATATGTGCAACAGAATACACACAATATAATATATACACACATATATACCTCATCCATGCGTGTATATACATATATGTGTACACATATATGTAAATTCTTTATTCTGCTCTTCATATGTAAAGCATCTAAGTATTTGTGTTGGTTCCTGTTTGCAGGATTGGCATTCCTTCAAGGGTGGGTATCCCATGGATGGCATAGTTCTTTGGGAGAATGGTACTCGCTGGGCTTTGTTTGATTTTTAACTCAAGGCTTTGCCACACTTAAATCTGGGCTCCCTCCTTCTTTCCCCCCTTCCTCCTTCCTTTTCTTTTTTTTTTCTTTTATATGCTTTTCCACTAGAAGAACATGGACTTGCATAGGAGTATGACAATACTATGCATCCCTTGATTCTGGGATTTCCATATGATATCAGTGCCCACTCTTCCTTCCCCAATTTCTGCCCTTCCCCCAAAACTTACTTAAGAAAGAATGTGTTGCTCATCTCTACTGAAAGATAAAAACCTCTTCTCAGATTTCTCCCCACTCTTGTTATTTTTGACTGAGCAGCCATCAGATTTTTTTTTTCTGAGAAGGTGAGGATAGATTTTTAAGTAATCACAATAGTATACAGATTCTTAGTGAGAAAACAGCTTCCTGTCATGGGATACAGAATCAGCTTCTTCCCCTAAGAGCTACCCTTTCCCTTGGCACGAAGGAACTAAGAAAAAAATCACTCAGTAGCTTAATTGTGATACAACCTTTGAACTCCTTCTTTAACAGTCAAGTGGAGAAAGCAAAGCTTTGCCCAGCTGCTTTACAACCTCACCGTCATATCCCATCAGTGCTTGTGGGGGAAGGACAGTAGGGAAGGATCACTTCTCAGCACTCAACATCCATTTTTTAGGATAAGAGCTTGCAAGGTCATGGAGGAAAGGAGCAGGCATGCTTCGCCTTGCCTATGTACTTCCTTCTGCATAGTGTGAACGAGATGGATTATCTTCCAGTTTCTTTCACCCAGAGGCTTCCCAAAATAGCCCTAGACAGCCAAGTTAAACTGGGGAATTCGAGAACAGGGTCTGCTGGAGCCTCCCTTGTCCAGAGAAGCATTCAAAGGGCAGTTGCTATACATGGATGTACCCAATGGCACCAAATTAGATACAAGATAGTTGTGGAGAGCAGGTGTGAGTGGCTGGGGAGATCAAGACCAAGAAAGCAGTCACCAAAGATTACCAAATGGCTGAACAAACAGTTGTGTAGAAATATAGTGGTCTACTATTGTCAATGTGAGAAATTTAGAGAAGCGTGAAATATGCCTAACTAGAAGAATAACATATGCTATAACTTTCATGATAATGAGGCCTCTCAATGGTGTTGTGGATAGAATGCTGGATCTGCTGTCAGAAAGGCCTGAGTTCAAATCCAGCTTCAGATACTCACTACCTATGTGACCCTGGGCAAGTCACTTAACCCTTGCCTGCCTCAGTTTCCCAGGATTATTATGAAGATCAGATGAGATAGTATTTGTAAAGTGCCTGACACACGATAGGTGCTTAATATGTTTGTACCTTTTTCTTTCCCCCTAATGTAAGGATCACTAAGTGGAAATTAAATTCTGAGGAAAGAAAAACCTAATAATGCCCCCAGAGAGTTAGTAACAAAACGTGTTCTCAGAGAGTTTGAGTATGTGTGGTGAGGCACAAAGGTGGGTTGTAGCATACATTGTCAGAAATGGACATTGTATTGGTTGTTTTTGCCTATTTTTCATTCTGACAATTCTGGGGAGAAAGGGTAAATTCAGAAATGACTAATATAAACCAAAGGCATCAATGAAATTTTTATTTCTTTTAGTCAGTTTGACAGTCATGATTTCAGTGACTGGTAAATTCTACTTTCAAAAAAAATTATGAAACCAGTTTGTATAAAAGGAACAGTTGTTAGAATTGCCTGTGGATTAAAAAGAAACTTTAGTGGGCAGGTGGTATATTACTTGATGTCAGATATAATAGACTACTTGCAATTCCATGTACATAACATCTCTCCCCTCTTTGCCTTTGCATAAGCAGTACTCCCCTCCCTCCCCCCATGCCTAAAATGCTCTCATGTCTCACCTCTACCTTTTGGAATCCTTACCTTCATTGAAGAATCATCTCACGCAGCAACTCCCTCATGAAGGCTTTCTTGATTACCTCCCTTCCTTTTCTCCTGGATCTCTTCCAGGATCCTCAAATTACTTTGTATTTACTAATCTGTGCACCTGTTTTCTTGCCCCTCCTTCTCTTACTCCAACACCAATGGAATGTGAGTTCTTTGAGGTCAAAGGCTGTACTAGTTTTTATCCTTGAATCTTCAGCAGTGTTAAGACACAGTGTCTGGCACATAGGAAGTGATTTAATAAATGCTTGTTTAACTGTATTGAACGAAATACTGTGAAGTTCTTAAGGTCTGTGGCTGGTTTTTGCTCTCAAAAAAAGAAATGTCCAGAAGTAGAATGCTCCTTCTAAAGTTCATAGCAATGGATTGCTGACTTTATTGTAGAAAACTCCCATGATAAAATTAGATTTTAGAGGGATTTTAAGATATTTTTTAGGTTAAGTAAAGAAATGTAAATTTTCTAATCAAAGACAAAGAATTAACCTAGAAAATACTTTAACAGAACATTTTGTAATACACAGGTAGTATACACATACATTTAAAATATACACAGCTGGGGCGGCTAGGTGGCGCAGTGAGTAAAGTGCCAGCCCCTGAGTCAGGAGGACCTGAGTTCAGATCTGGCCTCAGACACTTAACACCCACACACACACACAAACTAGCCATGTAACCTTGGACAAGTTACTTAACCCCAATTGCCCTCCAAAAGTCGTAAAATAAAATAAAAATAAAATATACACAGTTGTTAGCCATATAAAAAACTCCAAAGGATTCTGAAAATGATTTTTTATATATTTATAAGAACACTGCATCTGACAGAAGGAGTGTGAATACAATATTGCCACTGGCAGAAAGTGATAACTTAATGTAATTGCTATGGACTGTCTACTAAATGCAAGATAATATAAAAATAAATTTAAGTGATATAACATGTATAAATAAAAGCTTTTAACTGAAAATAATAGGTTTTGGTAATTTCTAAAACCTTGGACTACAAATGTTACATGTGCCTTAGTTAATGAATTAAATCTCACACCCAAAGTATTATATGATTGAATTCTGAATGACTGAAATTGCAAAATCAGGAGACCAATGTCACTAATGAATTAATTTGCAATGTTTGTTCAGTACTATAATCCATATCTGGGCTGTGACTTTGGGACAAAACATTTCGTTAAATTTATGGACAGATGCCTATGAATTTGGACTTTAAAACCACTTCTTATACTTGGAAGTATAAGACACCATACATGACTAGTCACATACTTGTATGTCCTGATTTTCAAATATTCTATTTTTGTGCAAAATATCTATACTTACTCTATCCTCTTATTCTCCATCTTTTTTTCTTCTAAATTCCTTGACCCACAATCTGAATTATGTCTCTGTTTTATTCAGATCTCTTTCTCAATAATTATCACTGGCATCCCTGATAAATCTAAAGGTTGCTTCTCATTCCTGATCCTTTCTGACATCTCTGTAGCATTGTAAAATACTCAACAGTTTACTCCGTGAAGCTGTCTCCTTCCCTGTTTCAGGTTGCTGGATTTTTCTAGTCCTCTTCCTAATCCCTCTCAGCACTCATGATACATCTCCTTTATTGGTCTTCTTTCTGAACTTCTCCCCTAACTGTATTGTGACCCTCAAGGATCTGCCTGATTCTCTGCTTACCTTCATCTATATTCACTTTTTTTTTTTACTATGTTATTCTACTCCCATGTTCTAAATTAGTGGTTCTATTTGAGTGATTCCAAAATAGAAATCTCCAGCTTTGTACTGTCGTCTGCCTTGGATTCTCAGTTGGATACAGGGTTATCTCCAGTCCTCAAGTTCAGTATTCCCAGAACTTATTTACACTACTTTGCAAACCATCACAGTGCTTGGCAGCTAATAAATACTTATTGATTCTGTGATGAATTTTTAAAATATTAAGTAACTACTCTTTGCAGGGGCAGCTAGGTGGCAAAGTGGATAGAGTGCTGGGGCTAGAGAAAGGGAGACTCATCTCCACGAGTTCAAATTCAGCCTCAGACATTTACTAGCTGTGCGATCCTGGGCAAGTCACTTAACCCTGTTTATCTTAGTTTGCTCATTTGTAAAATGAGCAGGAAAAGGAAATGGCAAATCACATCTAGTATCTTTGCCAAGAAAACACCAAATGACGTCATGAAGAGGAGGACCCATCTGTAATTACTGAATAACAACAAATTCTTTGCAGGGTACTGGGGAACATAAGGATGGAAAACAACATGGTCCCTTCCCTCAAGAAGAAGCAATCAAATGGGAATAAATTATGAGTATTCAACTTACTATATCATATGGTAGAATGTGATAGAAACAAAATATTTCTAGGAATATTTGAGGAAAGGGGTCACTTTCATTTGGATTTTGAAGGAAGGTGATGATTTATACATGTAGAAAGGAAGGAAGAATATTCTAGAATTAGGGGGTAGCCTGAATACGTGCACAAAGAGAAGACAGGACAAGATCCTGGAACACCAGCAAATAATCCAGTTTGACAGAATGTAGAGGACAAGAAAGGAAGTGATGTGAGAGGCGGACAGGGGAGGGGATTAGAGAGTCTTTGAAAGTGTTTGAGCAGGGGAATGATAATATTATTAGAAAAATCGTTTTGGCAATCAGGAGGAGACACTGGAGGGAGGTAAGACTGGAGGCATGTAGACTAGTGAGAATGTAATTACAATAGCCCCAGTGGGAAGTGATGACGGTTTAGGCGTAGAGGGAATTGATTGAAAATGTATTGTGGAGGTAAAATCAACAGGACTTGGCAATTACATGAGAAAGAAGAATCAAAGTTGACTCCAAGGCTTCCAGTTTGGACGAACAGGAGGAGAGCATATTCCTCAAATAGTGATAAAGGGGCTAAGAAGAACGTATGGAAGGTTTTTGGGGAAAATTATTATTTGTTCAGTTTCAGATGTGTTGAATTTTTGTTTATGGTGCTTTTGTATTTTCAATTTATTGGACTAGAAATCTTATGGTAAGTTTTACCCTAGGTGATACAGTGGATAGAGTGCTGGACTTGGAATCAGGAAGATCTGAATTCAAATTTGACTTCAGATCCTTCCTAGTTGTGTGACCTTGGGAAAGTCATTTAATCTCTGTCTGCCTTAGTTTTTCTCATCTAAAAAGTGAGGATAATGGGTCAGCTAGGTAGTGCAGTGAATAGAGCCCCAGTCCTGGAATTCAGGAGGACCTGAGTTCAAACCTGACCTCAGACACTTTACACAAAAAACTAGACGTGTGGCCTTGGGCAAGTCACTTAACCCCAATTTCCCTACCTCCCCCCCTCCAAAAAAAGCAAAAAAAAAGTGAGGATAATAATAGCCCCTTCCTCATACTGTTGTGAGGATTAAGTGAAATAACATTTGTAAAGTAGTTAATGAAGGACCTGCCACATAACAGGTTCTCTGCGTGTGTGTGTATTATTCCCTTTCCCCCTTTCTTCCTTATAACTCTTATATTCAAGCTTTCATCACATTCTGTTGTTTCTTCTTTGGAAATGCCTTTCACAAACTTTTCCTTTCCTTTATGTGTTGAGTCCTTGGATCATAGACTGGAAGGTACCTTGGAAGTTCTCTCATTCATTGCTTCACTTGTACATTTATTGAATACCAAGTACTGGCATCAGTGTTGTATTCTCTGGACAACCCATCCCATTCCAGGCCAGGCTTTAATCACTTCACACTTAGATCACTTCAATAGACATAGAGCTTATTTTCCTGGCTTCTAGGCTTGGCCCTAACAATGCCCAGTGCATCCAATCACCCAATGACAGAAGAACCTTTTAAAACCACTGCTTTCAAATTCCTCTGCCTGGGTTTTAAGACCTCCTGGGTCTACCCTACCATCTCTGGCACTTATTATTAATTCCAAAAATCCTTCCTCTGATACAGGCTGATGAGGAAACCAAGGCTGGGAATGCAACAAGTATATAGCACCTACTATGTTCCAGGCAATGTGTTAAGTGCTTTACAAATATTATCTTATTTGAACCTCACAACCACCTTGGGAAGTAGTTAATATTATTACCTCATTTGATAATTGAGGAAACTGAGGCTTTTTCAGGGTCACATAGTAAGTGTCTGAGTTCAGATTAGAACTCAGGTCTTCCTGATTGCAGGCCCAGACCTCTATCTGTGCCATCTTGCTGCTTAAAAAACTTGTCCAGGGCCACAAAGCTAGTAAATATCTAAAGCAGGACTGAAATTCAAGTCCTCCTGACTCGATAACTGCCTACTATATATCTTGAACTAGATTTCCATTACCCTTTTAGACTCATGTCTAAAATTGTACTTTTCCCCCAAATCCTCCCTTTTTCCTAACTTTTCTATTATTTTTGAGGCTCCCAACCTAGGGTCTAATGTTCAACATCTCACTCCCTCACTCCCAATATCCAGTTTTCAAATCCTGGTTTTTCCACCTTCATAATGTCTCTTATTATATCTCCTTGGAAAATGCCAAGAGCCTAGTGTGGGTCCCTATCGCCCCATACCTGGACCACTACAATAGCCTACTGGCTGGCTTCCCTGCCTCAAGGTTCTCCCCAATCCAATTCATCCTCCCCTCAATTATCAAACTGATCCCCTTTAAGCATAGATCTGACCATCTTGCCCCTCTGTTCAATAAGTTCTAGTGACTCCCCATCACCTCCAGGATATAAGAGAACATTCTCTCTTTGGCTTTTGAAGTCCTTCATAACCCTTCCAACCAGTTCAATCTCCTTAAACCTTACACTCAACAGTCTTTGTGACTTAATAACACTGCTCCTCACACAAGATATTCCATCTCCCAATTCCATATATTTTCAACAGCTGTTCCCCATATTTGGAATTCTCTCTCCTCATGTCAATCTCATAGTTTCTTCAGCTTAACTCTCAGCTAATGTCTGACTTTCTGTAAGAACCCCTTTCTGAGCCTTCTTAAATGTTAATGCCTTCCCTCAGAGATTACCCCCAAATTCTACTCTGTATAACGTGCTTCTACATAGTCGTTTGATTGGAAGTTCCTTGAAGGCAGGGCCTGTCTTTTGGCTTTCTTTGTATCTTTAGTACTTGGCACAGTGCCTGGCACTTAGTGTTTAATAAAAGCTTGTTGACTGACTGGAGTGCTATTCATTCTGGACACCAGCATCAGTATGAGAATGATAGTAGTGATCGCAGAAGAAAAGACAAACAGGGTCACAGTACCTGCTTTTCAGGAGTCTAAATTTGGCCAAGGAAGGATAAGACATATACACAAGTAAGTTTTACAAAGAAGGGAGTGATGAAGGCAAAAGAAAGATCTAAAATGTCTGATGGATATTTGAAGAATAAAGGAACCTCTTTAATTGAAGGAATATGGGAAAGCTACATGGAGGAGGTAGTAACTGAGCTGAATCTTGGAGAAAATTAAGAATTTAAAAAATGGAGAAATGAGGAGGCAGTGTTTCTCAGGCTTGGAGGATAGACTGGGTAAATGCTCAGAGATAAGTCATAGCCTGTTGAGTTCATGGAATGGATGGTAGGCTGGACTGGACTGTAGAGAGCATAAGGAGAAATAATATGAAATGAAGCTAAAAAAAAGAATGTAAGATCAGTGCTAAATTGAGGAATTTGCATTTTCATGTGGAAGTAGTAGGGAGCCAGTGAAGGGTCTTGAACAGAAGAGTGGGAACATGGGTTACCAGTGAGGTCACATGGTCAGAATGATGAGTCACAAAGGTACTTTATAGGAAACCTTGCAAAGGATGAGACCAGAGAGAGAAGAAGCAAGAGGAAGGGTAAATTGTTATTGAACAGATATGTAAATTTTTTTGATTTTTTTTTTTTTTTGAGGCAATCTGAGTTAAGTGACTTGCCCAGGGTCGGATAGCTCATAAATGTCTGAGATAGGATTTGAACTCAGGACCTTGACTTTAGAAATGGTACTCTACAGACATGTAAATTCTTATTGAAACCAGCTCTCATTTCTCTTTGTCCTCTGTTCTTTCCCAATTCAACTGCTAAGCCAATCCAGATGCTTCAATATCTGGGTGTCTGGGCTGGCCTCACAGTGGGTGTGCCTACTCTAAGTGAAGTTATGGTTCTGATCTGGGACAAGCTTGTTTAGCTTTTGCTTCTTCCTTCATTGTCTTTTACAAGAACAGTTCTGAATTAGCTATCAGATGCCTTTCCTTTCAAATGACTTTAAAGCCAAAACACCTTCCCAATAGGAGTTATATTATCTGGACCTGGCAAGGAAGGTTTGTAGCTCTCTGTGTTTACACGGAATCTTTCATGAGGAAATCTCAAAGGTAGGCAAAGTGACAGGTTAAATACAATCAGAATAGAAATCCAGCATCAACAGGATATTTCTTACCTCTAACATCCCTGTATTTTGACATTTTAGTTAGTGTCTCAGCAATGGAGCAAGATAAATCTCATCCATTTAATGAAATATCAATATTTTTTCTTCTCCCTTGTAGATATTGAAGCTCATTGACATCTGCTTGTTATACAAATAACAAGTACCCATTTCCAGAACAACGAACACAGATGGAAGGTGTAGAGAGGAGTAGCTTATCAATATGTAAATAACTGTTTTAACATTAACTATTAGGAGAATTTTGGCACATTTTGTGTTTATAGCGGCAATGACTGTGAGGCTGATTAGGGATATTTGCCTAAAATGTATATTTGTGACAGTAGCTCTATGAAAATGGACTTCCCCAAAAATCAGACCTTGCATTTTAACAGCCATAACCAAATGACAAGATGCAAATGGGAATGGATCTGGAAATATGTGGGTTAACATACTAATTAGCAATCTATGGCAAAATCATATTAAATCCAGAATTTGAATTAAAATGCAAAGCAAGCACAGACTAAAAGATGAACTTAACTAGTTAACAGGCCAAATGAAAGATTTCCCTGAAAATGCCCTAAAGATCTACTTAGGATTCTTGGCTCTTAGGTGCCTTGGAGATCCCCCTGCCTCTGGTATAACAGTGAATATATTCCATTAATCCCTGGGAGGGAATTCTCATTCATTCATTCATTCACTAGTTCATTCATTCAACAGATATTTGTTGATCATATTCTCCATACTTGGGGTGCTAAGAGCTAGTATTTAAATATTTGCAAAACGTCTTTACATATATTAGTATAGTAATGTATAATAATTTGTTCATCTGTGGACTTGTACCCTCAAGAAACTTAGAATTTCTCTAGGGAGATGTCTAGTATAAGAAAAATTAATGAAGAGACATGGAAAAAGCACTACCTCGAGACCCCAGGCATGTCATTCCCCCTTCTCAGTTTACCTATTTGCCAAAGAAGGGCATTGAGACTCAAATGAGCTTTTCAAGCTTTGTCATTCTATAGGCTAAAGTCCTTCTGAACTCCCACATTCTACATTCTAAGGTGTAGATCTAAATCTAATGAATGTTTCACGTTCGAGTATTCTGTGTTCTACCATTTTATATTCTGGAGTCCTTCCCAGATCAGGCATTTTTTATGTCTAAGTTCACATCTATGTCCTAAGGTCCCCTCCAACCCTAGCCTTCTGTGCTTCTAGAATGTAAAGTTTACAAACTATATAATAATTATGTAGCATAGACTGTAAGGATGTTTAGGTATTCATAGTAGAAGGGAAAGTCAATCTTTGTTCTAGTCTTCCTTCATATTGTCTAGTCTTCCTTCATATTTCATCCAACCATTTCCTCCTCATTTCCAATGCAATTCCTTCATATTGTCTAGTCTTCCTTCATATAGTCTTTATTCATAGTTCATTCAACTATTTCCTTTTTTTTATTGTCTTTTTATTTTTTTAAAGCTATTGGGGTTAAGTAACTTGCTCAAGGTTACATGGTCAGTTATTTCTGGGTGTAGTGCTAAGTATCTGAGCCTGGATTCGATCCCCAGGTCATCCCGACACTGGGGCCAGTGATCTTACTCGCTGTGCTACCTGGCCGCCCCTTCCTCCTCATTTCCAATGCAATTCTTCTAGTTAAAATATTTTTTCCTCATTCCTCAATTGTTAAAGAGGCTTTTGGAAGATTCCCCAGTTTTCTTTTAATTCAATTCAACAAACACTGTTTAGTATGTATAACAGAACCATCCTTTCCTTCAGGAAACTGATACTCTGTTTGGGGGGACATCATACTATATAACATGCACCCAAAACACCAGTTTTGTGTCATTCTTCCACCCAAAACCTTCTTAATGGCTACCAACAACATTCAAATTCCTCAGCCTAACATTTAATATCCGTTTTTCCCCAATTATTTTTACATCTAATTCATTCAAACCTTGGTCTATACCTAATTTATTTTATGCAAGGTCATAGGATTTTAAGTTGTAACCTTAGAGATCACTTTGTTCATTCTCCTCCTTTAATGATGAGGAAACTAAGGACCAGATAGTCACCTGCCCAATAACTTTAAGAACATGGGTTTAAAATCTAGGATTTCAGATTTCAAATCTAGTATTCCTTCAGATATACCAGGCTGGGTCCCTTATTGCTCACTATACTTTCTATTTGTCTCGTGTGTTTATCTTCTCTTTGACTTTGTTAATACTGTTTTCCACACCTGGCTCTCTCCTACTTTCTCTGCCTATGGGAATCCTGTTTATCCTTTAAGAACCATGAAGCCTCCTGTGACCACTCCCATAAACTTTATTGTCTATATTACTTATTGGGCACTTAATCTCATCTTGGCTTTATGTGATCAGCTTTCTGTTTTTTTTTTTGTCTATGTCTTGATGCTTAATGCTTAAAGTAGATCTAGAGTTTCTTGAAGGCAAGAGAACTATGTTTCATACTTTCTACATCATTTGAAATGCTTAAAACAGAGCTCTTCATATATTAAAAAAAACACATACACCTCAGGTTTATGTAGAACTTCAAGCATTTTCTTAAGAAAAAACAAAGCTAGTAGTGCATATTTTATCACTCCCATTTTACAGATGGGTTTCATAAAGGTGAAGTGATTTTACCTTTCAGAGTTGTAGCATGCTGGAGACATGCTGCAACAGGGTCTCAGCAAAGCATTGGACAAAATTGTGTCTTTGTATAACAGGGAGAAATATGGGCTAGACAATGCTAATAGTTAAAAGGATTCAAAACTGGTTTGGTATCTTTATCCTATGGGAAGTCGTTAAGAGGTGATTATCAATGTGGAATAAGGCCTCTACTGGAGTGTCCTTGGGGTCTGTCCCTCACCCTGTGCTATTCAGAAATATTAATTGTGACCTGGATGAAGACAGAGAGGGTAAATCTGTGAAACCTATCCATGACACAAAGCTGGGGCAGATAGCTAATATGTTCATTGATGGGGTCAGGACCAAAAGGATTTCAGTAGGTTAGAGTGATGGACCAAATCTTGTGAGATGAAACTTAAATATTAATTGAATTTTTAAAAAGTAACTGTACTATAGTCTTATGCCATAACTACTGTGCTATAAGAAATGAGGAAATAGATGATTACAAAGAAAGTCATGGAAAGATTAATTATAACCTAATGCAGAGTGATTTCAGTACAGGAGAACAGTTTATACCATGAGATCAATATCATAAAAATAAAGCATTTTGAAAACATTTATAAATCGATGAAGAAAAAAATGAGTAGATCCAGGAGACCCATTTATACAAAAACACATGAAAGTAGTAAGAACTATGATTAATGCAATGACCATTCATATTTCTAGAGGATAGATGATGAGAGATGATAGATTTAGAATATAGACTGAGATATATATTTTTATATACTGAGGGAATTTTTTTTTGCTTGACTATAATTATTTGTTGCAAGAAATTTCTTTTTCAGGGGTGGCTAGGTGGCACAGTGAATAGAACACCAGCCCTGGATTCAGGAGGACCTGAGTATAAATCTGGCCTCAGACACTTAACACTTACTAGCCACGTGACCTTGGGCAAGTCACTTAACCCCAATTGCCCTGCATTCCCCCCTCCAAAAAGCTTTTTAAAAAAATAAATTTCTTTTTCTTTTTTTTTTTTTTAAAGCAGTGTATATTGTAGGAAGGAGAAAACATATATTTGTTAATGTTTTAAAAATAGACAGGTGTGGGGGGGAGTAATACACGTATGAAATATATGCATTTTCAGATAATGTCACTGTAGTATTAATATTACTTAATTTTTAAAATTGTGCTATGAGAAATGCCTCAGGAAGCCGATTTGTGGTTGTTTTTAGCCATTTTAAATTGTGTCTGACTATTCGTGACTCTTTGGGGTTTTCTTGGCAAAGATACTGGAGTGGTTTGCCATTACCTTCTTCTGCTCATCTTCCAGATGAGAAAACTGAAGCAAACAGGGTTAAATGACTTACCCAGGGTCACAAAGTAAGGGTCTGAGGCCAGATTTGAATTTACAAAGATGAATCTTTCCGACTTTAGGTCTGCTACTCTTTGCACTATGTCTCCACCTAGCTGTCCCCTCAGGAAGGGGGAATTGTTAGTAAAAACAAAAAAAAAAAAAAAAAAAATCTTTTTTTTTTTTTTTTAAGCATACCAACACAATGGGAGAAGCATGACTTGTCTTCAGTTTTGAGGACTGCATTTTGGAAAGGCTATTGACAAACCGAAGCACCATTGGAAGGTAACAGGACTGAGGAAGGAACTAAAAACCCCCTAACTCAGGCATTACTAAGTGATTTGGAAATTCATGAGATCATGGGTCCATAGACAGTGCTAGAATTGATCTTTAAAGCCACTGAGTCCAACTTTTATTTTACATTTGAGAAAAATTAGGGTAAGAAGAGCTAAGTGACTGATTTAAGGCCACACAGGCAGAGAAAGGATTTGAATCCAGGTTCTCTGATTGCAATCTGACATTCTTTTTGCCATTTTGGAGCAACTCATGAAGATGGTCCTGTGAATTGCATGACCAGCCTTCCCAGGTCCCTGACACTTACAGGGTGTCTGGTATGCAACAATTCACAACTGAACCTCCTGGATAGAGGATGTACATTCACTGGGCATTTTCAGATATGTAGTTTTACAAAAAGCCAGTTAAAACTTAATTAGAAATTTTTAAAGTCTCTAAAAGTTTGATTTTTCCGTTCAGTCATTTTCAATCACATCCAACTCTTTGTGACCCCATTTGGGGTTTTCTTGGCAATAATATTGCAGTGGTTTGCCAGTTCTTTCTTCAGTTCATTTGAAAGATGAGGAAACTGAGGCAAACAGAGTTAAGTGCTTTGCCTAGAGTCATATAGCTATTAAGTGTCAGAGGTCAAATTTGAACTGAGATCATCTTGATTCCAGGACCTAGCTACTCTAAAGTTTAACATTTATTTATGTAAAAGCTTCCTCAGCAAACTCCAATTTCTTTTCCCCCCCTCCATATCCTATGTAGGTGCTGGTAATAATTCAATTCAGTTAAATTCAGATAGTTTTTTCTTCAGTGGACAGCTCCTTCCCTAAAAGAGGGGGAAATTCCATTCATTCTGATTTAACAGGATTAATTAAGCACATACTGTGTTCCAGGCACTATGTATAGGGCTGGGGACCTCAGGACAAACCAATAGTACCTGCCCTCAGAACTTTACATTTTCTCCTATCTTGCAAAAGTTTATTCCAAAGGAGTTTTATTAAACTGGTATATATTTTGTCTAGCTGGAAAATAAACTTCTGTAGGATCCATTATATAATGGTGACTCATCAAAAAGACACAAAGTAGTGATATTCATGCTTTCCCAAGTACATGTTCAAATTTCTTTATCTATTCCTATGGCTTGGTCCCTCACTGAGTTATTAAAATTTACAGCCCCCTGCAGAAAAGCTTGTGAGGAAGATTACTGATGTTTTGGGGGGGAGAATTAAAGGATCATTCTTGGATAAGAAAACTTCCCTAACTGAAAACCATCTTATCTGCATATATAACTAATGAAATAATGTAATTGTTCTAAATATGGTCACACTAAAGAGTCTGTTTTAAATGATAAGGCAAAAGCATCCAAATCTTCAGGAAGCTAAAACGCCTGAAATTTGACAAGAAAAAATGATGTTTGGGCTTTAGTCAAAGATAAGCTGCAAGACAACTTTCCCTGGATTTAGATAAGGCTATGGAGTTAGCTGAGAAGCTTGGATGTTTGCAGGGTTACAGAAAAAGGGCATTTGTCAGCATAAAGCAATGCCAGGTGAATTGGCAGAGGTGATAGCCATTCAAGGAACTGATCACTTCCAAGGCATATTGAAAGTTCACAGGCATTTTCAATCATGTTGTGGACAATGCAATTTCAAGGTTAAAGGGAAATCCATTTATCCTATGGAATTGGTAGTGGCCATCTCTCTCTCTCTCTCTCTCTCTCTCTCTCTCTCTCTCTC
>NW_027185877.1:3981342-4000483 GCF_028583685.1 Petaurus breviceps papuanus
TCTCTCTCTCTCTCTCTCTCTCTCTCTCTCTCTCTCTCCCTCAATTTGATTTCTTACTGCAGTGCTGAAACATATTTCTTTGTTGCTGCATTTTTAAAAACATGAAGCAAAATTTACCTTTAGCCAAATCTTGTTTTTATGTTTGAAGACCTCAAAATGAGAATAGTGCTTTCATGTAAAGTGCTTGATTCAATTACTGTGAAATTACATTCTTATGTTTTGATTTAGGTAAACAGTTTCTTCAAACCCCCTTTCAACGTTGGCTAAAATGTTAAGTATTGAAGATGGCAACTGTTTATCCATCTGTTTGCTATTTCAGTTTTTTTCACTGGTGTTCTCGATCATTCAATAAGTCTTTGTAAGGCTTTGTGATCTTTTTTGTTGTTTGACCACCTGGGGAAGTAGACTCATTATGAGAATTAAAAAAAAATTCATAATTGACTGAAATACTAAATTTCAATGAGATGTTAATGAAAATAAAGATGTAATTATTTTCCCAATCCAAGTTCTTGAAATTTATTCACATTCCTTGTGGGTCCATGAATGCCAGGTTAAGAACCCCTCACTATGTTCAAGACAGCAAGACCATAAATACAGTGTGTGGTATAAAGTGCAATGGTCAGGAGAGATGTGGGTTCCTATCTAATCCCTGACAATTACTAGCCATGTAACCATAAATAAACCACTTAATCTCTGGATCTCAGATTTCTCAATTTTAAGATGTAGAGGTGGGATTAGATAATCACTGGGGTTCTTTTCCAGCTCAAAATCTCTGATTTGGGGAACAAATAGACAGTAATACCACTACTCTTATGGGAAATCTAGTTTTGGAAATATGTCAACGTAGTTTTAAGTTTTAAAAAATAAAACTTCTATTCTTTCACCACAAATAAGTTGTTTTCTAAAGTACCATCCATTTATCAGCAACTCCCCCATTAAACGTTCTAACCTTGAAATGCTGAAAAATGTCTGAAAAAGCCTCTTAAAAATCTTTGATAAAAAATAACCTGGGTATTTTATATGTAAAACTTTTCCCTCCTTCCAAAGTACTTTCCTTAAAAACATTTCAAAATGTCAGCTTAACCTTCGAAAATAAAGAAATCTGTCTGGAAATCAAAAGGGAATGTGTTTTAGTTGTACTCAAGCTATTCCTGCATACATAATAAGAATTTAAACCATCAAATTCTTTTTTTCCCCATTAAGTAACAACCTTTTGAAGTGGGACTAGCCCACACCTGTTTACCTTTATGTTAGGCAAACAATGGAGTTGGCATTAGAATGTTAAAATTGGGATAATGATGGAAATGAATAAAACAAAATGACCTGCTTTTATTTTTGGTAATTAAGATGTCAACCTACCCCTTAAATTCCAAGTTGAGTATTGTTAAGCAGTCATAAAGATAATGGCAAGCTGAGATTTTTGACAATTTCTCTACTGGCCTAGGGAAATGTTTTTCTTATACTCTAGAGTCTAAAGTGTTTATGGGTAAGACATTCTAGAAGAGGAACAGTATGATTTAAAAGGTTATAACCATTTTTTCCTGGTTGTATGAAGAATTTGAAAACTAGTCATGTGATGTGCAAACTATCCTGAATGGTAATTTGTTATTTAAAGACCAATTTAAATGATGCTATCATTGACTTTTTGTCACTTTTTTTGTCATTGACTTTTTTTTTTATCATTGATTACATTAATAACAACCACAAAGTAGGTTTTTATTTACCATTTCTTCCAGAGCATTCAGATTACTTTTTAACTTATTAGTTTATCAGGACCAAAACTAGTAGTATCCTTAATTGCAAATGGAGAAACTGAGGTACAGTGAGGCTAAATGCCCATTCAAAGTCACCTGAAACTAATGGTGAAGGCAGAGTAACTTAGGGTAGCCTGATTTTTAGTCTAGTACTTTGCTCATTAGATTATTAAGGTACACACTTTGATGCAAAGAAAAGAACAGCAGATTTGTATGAAAGCCTAGGTCCCAGTACTAGTTCAACCCCTCAACCTGTTGGGTCACCTTCAGCACTTGACCTCTTCTCCGGGCCTTGACTTTCTCATCTACAAAGTAAGGAGAAAGATGCTTGCTTACTCTACCTACATCACAGGGTGGTAAGGAGGATCAGATGAAATAAGGCATACCAAGAACTACACAGATATGAGTTTTTATTGTTATTCTGAGACCAACATAACATAGGGCTCAAGTAAAGACATTCAGGCTGTGTGACCCTAGGCAAGTCACTTAACCTCTGAGGGCCCTGGACGACTCTTTTAGACTTAGAGGACATAGCTTCCTATCTTCATTGATGGTGGGAGTTTCCTCACTGGGAGTTCTTTATACCAGAAGTATCATTTCATGTGGTTCACAACACTCTCAAGGACAGATGAACCAATTTAAACTATTATTGGGAAATATTTAACAAAATACATAAAATACAATAAAACACAGATAATGTTAATACATGGTTTTCTAAGTCAATATGCTGCCTGCACAGATCCCTAAATATCTTTTGGCAGCCCCCATTTCTATCTGAAATATCTTTGCAAAGAAAACCCCAAATGGGATCATGAACGATTGGACATGACAGAAATAACTGGAAAATTTCTATTTGAAATGGAAACAACTGCTCTATACCAAGGAAATCACAGGTCCTGGTCAAGTAAAACCAAACAGACAAGTGTCTATGTAGATATATCTATATCCATGTATATCACATGTTGTTCAGTTGTTTCAGGCTCTTCGAGAGCCCACGTGGGGTCTTCTTGGCAAAGATTACTAGACTGGTTTGCCATTTCCTTCTCCACCTCATTTAACAGATGAAGAATTGAGGATTAAGTGACTAGCCTAGGGTTACACAGTTGATAAGTGTCTGAGGCTGGATCTGGACTCATGAAGTTGAATCTTCCTGATTCTAAGCTCAGTGTTCTATCCACTGTACCACTTAGCTGCTCTCTAGTAGAAATGGGAGATAGTAAACAGTTTCCCCTGGGAAGGAAGGGTCTGAGGCCAGATTTGAACTCAGGTCTTACTGATTCTAGGCCTGCACCACCTAGCTGCCCATGTATATAATTCATATATACACAGACCTATACATACATATACATTTCATTTCTACTTTAGCATAAATAATAGTCATCACAATTTTTTCCTAATTTTTAGCTCAACTCAAAACTGACCAACATATTCTAATGGGCAAAATCTTTTCATTTTATTTCTTTTTGTTCATGAATCTCCAAAATAAAAGTTAGGAAGAGAAATATTTTTGGTGGTGATTTTAGTCACTTGAATCACAGCACAAACAGAAAATAAATTGAAATTTTCATGTGATTACTCAAAGACAACATAATAACTAAACAACTTTCTTGACAAATACAAAGGCAATTCAGCTGAAAAGGTTGTTTCATTTATTGTGTGTGTGTGTGGTTTTTTTCCCCTCTAGGAAATGGTTGGTATGAAAATATTGTAGTATTTAGAGTCCTTTAGGGTCATTAAGCCCAGACATTGTCTGGAAGGGAGGATGACAGGTATTTTTGTTCTGATACTTGTTGCTGATTAAAATTCATTGAACATTATAATGGATAATTATCATATTTTAGCAAATATTTCTGAGCTACTTCACAATTCATAACTGAGGCTTATCTCAATAATGCTTTTGAAATGAAAGAAGATCAAACAGAGACCCCATGGACTGGTGTTCATTAATCCTTCAGTGCCAGGAGTCAATCTCTTCTCATAAACAGAAAAACAGGAGCTTGGCTTTTTTTTTTTTTTCAAGTTAAAGACTGAGGTGAGAAAGGAGATAGGAACTAAAAAGGAAAAAAAAAGATAGGTGAGCCAGAAAATTCACTTCCAGAATCACAATCTTGTTAGGGTGTAAATCCCCTCCGCCATGCAATACCTTCTGCCTTTATTACAATTTTCTTGTGCTATTTTTGTTGCTCAGCTGTCTTCAGTTGTGTCCAGCTCTCTGTGACCCCTTTTGGGGTTTTCTTGGCAAAGATGTCAGAGTGGTTGGCTGTTTCCTTCTCTAGCTCATTTTGCAGATGAAGAAACTGAGGCAAATATGGTTAAGTGACTGTCTCAGGGCCATACAGCTAGTAAATGTCTAAGGCTGAATTCCAACTCAGGTCTTCCTAACCCCAGGCCTGGCACCCTTTCCACTGTGCCACATATGTGACTGCAGCTTCCCTCTTAAAAATAAATCAGCGAGCAGTCGCTCATTTTCTGGCAATGACCTGGTTCCCTTATGGCCAAGTCAATGGAAAAATAGGGGGCACAATGTCCAGAGCACTGGTCCTGGAGTCTGGGAGACCCGAGTCCAAAATCAGTCTCAGACAATGACTGGCTGTAAGACCTTGGGCAAGATACTTCACCTTGGTCTCAGTTTCCTCAAAGTGGGGATACAACAGCATGTACCTCCCAAGGTTGTTATGATGATTACATGAGATACTACTTGTAAAACACTTAGCACTGAACCTGGTACACAGTAAGTGCTTACTAATTGCTTTTCCTTTGTTCCTTGAATAACCACAGGCTCATAGATCTGGACAGGACTTGGATGTCCTCTACACAGTAGGTGCTTAGTAAATGCTTTTTCCTTTGTCCTTGAATAATCACAGGTTCAGAGAACTAGGTGGGACCTTGATGTCCTGCAGGTCTACCCCTCTCATTTTACATATGAAACAACTTAGACCAAAAAAGGTTAAGTAATAATAAGTGCTTTTAGACTGACTACTTTGACTTGCCCAAAGTCCCATAAGCAGGAAGTGTCAGAAGTATGATTTCAACTTGGTAAATCAGTCAACAAGCACTTATTAAATACCTAATATATGCCTGCCCTTTTCTAAGTATGAGTTATTCAAAGAGAGAAGTGAAATAGTCCCTCACCTCAAGGAGCATACATTCTAATGGAAGAGATAACATGCATCCATGGAGTTGTGCACACACACAACACATATGCACACATGTAGACACATGCATATTTACATGTAAAGTGTGTACATGTACGTATGTATACACACAAAATGAATATGAGGCAGTTATGTCACAGGGGCAAGAGTCACAAGGATCATGGAGAGCTTAATTTAGCAGGGGACAGTAGCAAAGTCCTTAAAAAAAAAACCCCAGGGAGTTCTGAGAGAAAGAATTGAGAAGAGAATACCTTCCAGAAATGGAGTACCGGTAATGTAAAGGCACACCAGAGATGGGACACTGTATGTGAAACGGAGGCTGGATTATAGAGATCAGGGAAGAGAGTAACATTTAAGAAAACTGGAAAGACACAAATAGTGTCTGTATATACATAAATATACATATATATGTAGATTGTGTGTCTATATACACATACACACATATGTATACACACATGCTAAATTATTCTAGATATTTTTCTATTTATCAGTTCTTTCTCTGGAAACTTCATAAAGTTTCATATGCAATCATCTTTTAATTGTACTATTATGGAAATGCTTGTTTTATTCTATAAATTAAAAAAAGAAAAGAAAACTGGAAAGGTAGGAAGAGACCAGGTTATGAAGAGCTCAAGCTGAGGGATTTATACTTGATCAGACTGGCAACTGGGAGCCACTGTAGTGGCTGAGCTAGGGAGCAGCAGGATCAAACCTGTGTATTAGGAAAATGACTTTGGTTGCTTTGTGGAAGTTGTATTAGAAAGGGGAGAGGCTTGAGGGAGAAACACTAAATAAGAGGCAGTTATAACAGTTCAGGGGAGAGGTGATGAGAGAATGGATTAGGGTGGTGGCTATGTGAACAGAGAGGAATGAATGAAGGTATGTTTCAGAGTTGGAAATGCCAGTATTTTACATCAGATTGGCTATATGAGGTAAGTGAGAAGGTGAGCAGGGTGCCCACAGGGCAAACCTGGAGGAAGGATAGTGGTGGCCTCAAGAGTAATAGGAAAGTTTGGAAAGCAATAAGGGAATGTGTTAGGGAAATGAGTTCTGTTTTGAGTATCTTAAGATGCCTCTGGGACACAATTTGAAATATGTAATAGAAAGTTGGTGATGTGGGAGCTCAAGAGGCTAGGGTTGGATACATAGATCTGAGATTTATCTGCATAGAGATGCTAAGTAAACCCATGGGAGTCAATGTGATCAAGTAAGAGAGGAAAGGGGTAATCTACAGTTAATCTACAGGTCAACAGTTAGGCAATGGAGACTGAGGAGGAACATTCAGATGGGTAGGAAGCACATTAGGCAGGGATGGTGTGATAAAAACCCAGAGGTGAGAGAGTACACAGGAGAAATGGGTTGTCCACAGTTTTTAAAGTTGGAGAGATTTTGAAAGTTGACCTTGCAGAGAAGTCAAAGAGATTGTGGGAAGATAAGGAGACATTAGATCTGGTAAGTAAAGATCATTGGTGATTCTGTAGGGTACAATTTTCTTATTCCGGAGCCACTGTTCTTTTCATTGCATCATTTTGAATGAAGTAACTAGTCAGTGTTGTCCTTTATGTAGAAAGATGACCAATGGACCTATCTTCAGATATGTGGAGTTATTTTCAAAGTTGGGATGATGGATTTAACTAGGACCAAGGGCAAGTCTTTGGCCAGGTGTTCTTAAGAACAGCATCCTTTACTTGCAAGGCCAGGTGTTCTTAAGAACAGCATCCTTTACTTGCAAGGATAGGCTATGGTTATTCCATGAAGTTTTGTTTTAATATATAGTTAGTTCAACATACTCCTTTGACCTCATTGGCAATATGCTCTCACCTAGTGAAATAACCAGATACATTAGGTTAAGAATTGTTTTTCCCACCTTTGTTTTTGCTCCTCCAATTAATCCCAACTTTGGGCAAGTCAAATGATCTCTGGACCCTGGTTTCCTCATTTATAAAAAAAGAATGTGCTGGAATAGATGATTTCTAGGATCCCTTTCTGCTCAAAATCTCACACCCCCAACATTTCCTCTCTATATATTGCTCTTTCATCCAACACTCACCTTCCCACCCCCTCCACACCAGTGTATTCTATTTATTTATAAAATTGTTAACCTACTAGTGTTACAACTTTATGACTCAGTCCATTATGCTAGCCTTAGAATTTATACATTGAAAGTACCTCCCATACTCTATGGGCTCTTCCTCTGATTGGATGGCTCCTCCTAGAATTTCCATTTTTGGAGTGTGTCTGTATCAGCCATGTCTCATTCTTCTTTAAGCTGCATTCTGGACTTTCTCTACTCTGCCAGATACCTTTCTCTTCTTTCCCCCCTCTTTATAGCTTCCTGTTATACATTATCTTTCCCGATTAAACATTAACCTCTTTGAGGGCAGGGGCTGTCTTTTTACTTCTATTTATATACCCAGAACTTAGGACAGTGCCTGGTACATAGTGAGGAAGTAATAAATGTTTCTTGACTATCATTGCAAAAACTAGGAGAGGGAAACCTCCTATGGACAAAGTACAATCAACCAGAGAGTATTTACTCACTTCTATGTCAGGTGCCATTGGAATCATGGTTGAGGTGCCCCCACCACATATGTCATCACTTCATGAGGTCGGGAAATTTAGCAACATAATGGTGGTCACAGAGAAAGCTCCATATCCTCAGACTGGGAGAGTTAGACCACCTCTTTATGTCAATAATCAATATGGCCACTTGCACACAATATTTGGGATTACCAGTATGACAACTATTTCAATAACATTAATACAAAGTCAAAGATTTATAAACTTTCCTCAGGAAAAAAAATAAACAGAAAAAAATAAATACTTTCCTCAGACCTAGCAATCCACTGGCAGAAGCGCATGAGCTGTTTTATAACTTTGTATGTGAATGCTACACTTATATATATACATACACATATATGAATACCAACTAACCTCAAATAAATCATGTATTAGCAGATGTTTATGCCTTCAGTTAGCAAATATTAGCAAAAAGTCAAGAAGTTGAAGTTGTTAGATAGGAGAAGCTTTTTTGGATAGATTCTGGCCAGTTGGAGAGATTTTGCAGTTCTCTAGGCAAAAACCCAACCATGAAAACAAAACAAAATAAGACAAGACAAAATAGGATATCAGTGCAAAAGAAATAAAGAAAACTAAGGACTCTTACAGCCAACCAGAATCATTAATATTCCTTGTAGAAAAATCATCATTCCTGTAATGATGAAAACACCAGAAATCAATGATTCATTAACATTTGAAGGATATACAAGTAGCTTAGCCTTTTAACACAAGGGGATTGTTTACTTAAATTATAGTGGGGTTTGGTACATGAATCAGTTGATTAATTATCTAATTTTAACAAATGAAAACAGAGATTTCTAGAAATTGAATTCAATTAAATTCTGCAAACAAATGAGTCCTTTTCCATCCTCTTCTTCCTGGACTTTCTGCAACATTTGACAAGATAATCAATTACTCTCCTCCCTTAGATACTCACTTGATTTCAGGGACACCTCTCCCTTTTGCTTCTCCTCTCACAAATCTAACCACTCTTTCTAAATCTTTTCTAGATATAACCTCCTCCTTTACATTCACTTGGTGTGTGCCCTCTGATATTCTGTTTTTATCTCTCTTCTCTATCCATTTTCTGTGGACTTATTTCCTCTGCTCAATCGATGCAGCAAAGTCCCAAATCTTCCATTATCATTCCCAACCTTTCCTCTGAGCTCCAATTCCACATCCCCAATTGCCTACTGGACCTGGATTTCACTTAAACAATTAAAAAACTAAACATATCAAAAACTAAATTTATCATCATCCTCTCCAAGCCTATCTATCCTTCAAATTTATCTATTCATCTTGGGGCAGGCTGAACATTAGTATTACTACTGATTCTTCATTCTCTCTCTCTCTCTCTCTCTCTCTCTCTCTCTCTCTATGACTCTCTCTCTCTCTCTCTCTCTCTCTCTCTCTCTCTCTCTCTCTCTCTCTCTCTCTCTCTCTCTCTCTCTCTCTCTCTCCTTCCCACATCAAATTAGTTGCCAAGTCCTATCAATTTTCCTTCTGTAAGTCGAGGAGTTTGAAGAATCTTTTGGATTTTTTTGTGTTTCATTTTATCATATACATATTCAAATATATTCCTCCCTGTCACATCAAGGATAGAGAACCAGTCTTGAATTCAGGAAAACTTGAGCTAACATCTTACTTATAAGACTTTCTGGATATATGACATCGGGGAAATCATTTAACCTCTCAATGCTTTAGACAAATCTCTAATATTATATATTTCAGATAAGGTGCTGACTGGCATTGGTAGATGAACTTTTCTCAACTAGCAGTTCCCTATGCCAATGAAATCCCAGGTATAGTCTCTATCACCCTATCAAATTGTTAAAGGATAAAGACTGGTATATGGTTGAGAAAAGACTGAAGTGAAATCTTTTCAGCCTTTAGGCATGGAATAAAAATTTCTACAAAAGGAGGGTGAACATAAATTTTCTTAATTCTCATCTTTGGTTAAGCTTAGCCATTATATAATTATGCATTTAGATTGATTTTGTTCTTTCCATTTTTGTTTCTGTAGTTATGGTCTGTTTTCTTGGTTCTGTTGACTTCGCCCTGTGTCAAATCATTTAAGTCTTCTCATACTTCTCTGAACTTGAAAGTTTTTTTAATAGAAAATTCATCTTATATCCACAAACTCCCCTTACTTTAAATACATTTTGACTGGTAAGCGAGTTGAGAATT
Organism: Petaurus breviceps papuanus; assembly: GCF_028583685.1. Taxonomy (NCBI): domain Eukaryota; kingdom Metazoa; phylum Chordata; class Mammalia; order Diprotodontia; family Petauridae; genus Petaurus; species Petaurus breviceps. The sequence goes on from NW_027185877.1 coordinate 3,990,998, forward strand.
GCTACAACCTGTGGGATATTCTGGTAGATGTGAAAATACAAATTTCAGCATCAGTTTCCTCTACATACACTTGATGTTTCTTTAAAGATGGTTTTTCCTCAAAATGGTTGTCTGGATTTTTTTTTTCCTGTGGGTTTTACTGAAAACTTGTAACAAAGGAAGTACATTTGTGATAAGTTCCAAGTCCCTGACTTCTTGGGCATTTTTGTGTAGGCTTGAAGTTGACTGCAAAACTAATATCTTCTATGATGCAGAATAAATATGACAATGCTTTTGTTTACCCTATTAAGTCCAAAAAGCAACAGCAAAGACTTAAAATTCATTGAATTGAAAAAAGCTGCAAATAACCTCTAACTTCAAAACCTGAAGGATGTGTTTTAACTTCAACAAATAGAGGAATGCCATTATTTAAAAAGACTACTTTCAATTTCAAAGGGACCCAAATGAAATTGATCAAAATCCAATGAGTCCACTCCATTCTGTCAAGATACTGTTATACTTAAATGTACCTAAGTTTGAGGGGAATTGGAGATAAACAATACAACTTAAAAAAAAGAAAAAAGGTTTTTGAGAATTTAAATCCAGCATTTTTCACTGTTTTTACAGAAGAGGAATTGACATCAATTAAAGTTTATCATATTATATAACCTTATATTTTATAATAGGCAGCCAGATGTCTCAGTGCATACATAGAGTGCTGTGCCTGGAGTCAGGAAGACTTGAGTTAAAATGCAGCCTCAGACACTTATTTAGCTATATGACTCTGGGCAAGTCACTTAACCTCTGTCTACCATAATCCATTGGATAAAGAAATGGCAAACCACTCCAGTATCTTTGCCCAGAAAACACCATAGACAGTATAGTACATGAGGTCATGAAGGGTTGGACATGAGTGGCCAACAACAATATTTGTAAGACCACCTACTATGTGCAAAAGAATAGCAATATGACAGGGGGACACAAAGATGTCAAAACAATCCTACCTTGAAGGAGGTAGCTTTATACAAATAGGAAGTTCTGGGTTCAAGTTCTGACTCTGCCACTATTTGGCTGTGTGACCTTGGATAAGTCACTCAACACTGCAGTGCTTTAGGCAACTCTCTAAGACTATAAAAAGAGGAGAAGGTGCCTATCTGGAGTTTTTCACCTGGAAGTTCTTTACATCAATGAAATTAGAGATTTAGCCTCCATCCTCAGCTTGGCATTTACTCCAGTTTACCTTTATAGACATTTCCCAATATTCTCCTTTATTCACTTTGTGTTCCAACCTAAGTGATCTATTTGTTATTCTGTGAACTTGCCATTCTATATTTCCCTAACATTGGACAAGTCACTCCTCACACTTGGAATGTCCTCCCTCCTTATTTCTCCCTCTTAGAATCTGTAGTTTTCCCCCTACAGGATGATTTCTGGGATTCCCTCTAATTGTTCGTGGAGCCTCACTAATTGTTAATGTTTTCTTCCTCTTCAAACTATCTTATAATTGTTTGTTGATAGGAGCTGATGAGCTTCTATCTAGTTTCAGTTATGAACCTGCTAGACATACATCTCCTCAATCCAGTGGTCAATAAATATCAAATGATAATTTGAGCAGAGTAATAATAATTTTTGCAAATTTCAAAAAATGGGAAAATATTTCATTGTCTTAAACTCGGAGCTTTGAATTTTATTTCCTTACAGAAACAGGTGGAATACTTATTGTAACTTGAGAAACCAAGAGAGGACATAAAAGGGAAGGAAGCTTTAATGGGTAGGAAATGAAACAGTTTGGTAGTGAAAAGGGAATAAAAAAAGGAAAAGCTTGGATCATAATGAAAGAGTAACAAATACACGCTTGCAATTTTTCAATTTATATCCAGAGAGAAGCCAGACTTTCTTTGGATTAAGTTAGTACCTTTTGTCTCTCTAAATTTCCAAACCATTTCTGTTTTAAATTTCCTATTATTATTATTTGGAGGGGAGTGATGTGTATGGAGAAGGTCAAATTGCAAAAAAAGATTTTCTCAGTAAACAAGCATTTATTTTCTTTTCCTCTTACTAACTCCTTCTCCAATGAAAAAAGAAAACTAAATCCTTACATAACAAATATTCAGAGTCAAGCAACTGGCCACTTCCAGAACCAGTCCCATTATGCATCCTGAAGCTATCACATCTCTGTTGAGATAGCCCATTAATTCTTAAGAGGCCCCATGCATACATCGCAGCATAATCTTTGATGTACAGTAGCTTCTCTACAACTTCAAAATCATAGCATAATGGAAATAACACTGCCTTACTAAGAAACATTTCATGGAAAAAGAAATTCAAGCTTTGAGTGTCATTTTAAATTCCATCACCAACAGTTCCTATCAGTTAGAAGAATGATCATTTGGCACAGATTAACTCACAGAATCCTTTATCTTTTTCCCAACCAAGGCATCGTTGTTTAGGTACATTAGGTGGTGATGCAAAAAACCAAAAACAAACCACAACAACAACCACATTTACCATATAATTCTGTGACTACAAGCCTGTTAAGCAAGTGATCAGCACCATTATTGTCCTTCAAATATTTCTTAACTCTACATGCTACAGGCACGCAATTACAAATAAAGACACTTGGAGTAGGCATGTATCTGGGAGTGGATAATCTTTCCATTTTTTTTTCAGGGCTAAAGCTGCTATTACATTAACTGCTTAATTCTAGTTCTTTTTTTTAAAAAAGAAGTTGGGGCTTCCTTGAGTTATATTCTACCCTTGGGGAAATGAAATGTCTAGTATCAAAAGGAAACATTCAGATGTCTTTGTGATGTATCTTAAAACATTGAACTTGGCTTCTTTCCCACTCCTCTGATCTACTGTGCAAAGCAAGGGATTTTCACCTCTCAAGCTGTAACCTAGTGCGTCAGAGGGATACAGATACAAAAACCCATTTCCAAAAGGTATTTGAGGTTAATAGTTAAGATGCTTTTCTTTCTTGGCTCACTTAAAGGTACTGCTACAGTAGGGATAATGATGATGGATTCCTGGTTTTTGTTTGTTTTGCTCCAGAAACATGACCAAAAAGCAATAACCCCTGGGAAGGTGATAAATAGATTTGCTTTGTATTAGCTGCAAGACCAGAACATCATTTGACCTCAGTAATGGCTGCTAATCATCAAATTCGTTCTCAGGACTAGCTGAGGAGCTGCTCAATAATCTTAAAGGAACAAGTGGATTAGTTTTTGAATAGCTCAATTAAAGACTATGATTTGCAAAAATCTCTTTCCAAAGGCTTTATTGGGAGTGGTGGTATAAGGGGATGGAAGATGTTTTACTGTCTCTTTTAAGTGACAATTGGGCAGCTAAGTAGTGCAGCAGATAGACTGCCAGACCTGGAAGACTGAAAGACCCATCTTCGTGAGTTCAAATCCAACTCAGACACTTACTAGCTGTGTGACCTTGGGCAAGTCATTAATCTAGCTTGCCCCAGTTTTCGCACCTGAAAAATGATCTGGAGAAGGGAATGGCAAACCACTTCAGAATCTTTGCCAAGAAAACCCCAAATGGGGTCAGAGAGATTCAGACATAACTGAAAAACGACAACTTTCCCAATCCTTTATTAGGGGTGGTGATGAAGGGGAATGGGTGATAACTTGCTGTCTCTTTTAAGCCTCTAACACATTTCCTGAAGTTTCAGCTAAAACAGAAGTCTAATAGGTAGATCTCAATATCTGTTAAGTCACATTGCAGCCAAGTTTATTCATTTTATTTTGTAATTTGTGTGCATATCTATTTTTACAATGATGTCTATAGAGACATAGTAGAGAAGCAGTTAGAGACTTTTTTAAGTGAGGTGGGTTTCTAGTTGGGAATGGAAAGCATTTTAGAGGAGCATATTTTCTGTCTTTTTTATTTTTTAAAGAACTATTTCTTAGGGGGAATTGTACAGTAATGGGAACACTTTACCTTTCGAGCCTCAGTTTCCTCATTTTAAATTAGTATTTGCTCCTTACTTACATTATCTTTCCATTAAACTACTAGGTGCCCTTGGAATAATGAGGCTGGGGATGAATACTAAGAATTCTACTTTGTCTTCTGTGAGTCTAGTAAAAAAAAAAATACTAAAATGAAGAAACTGAACCAAATGACCTCCAAGGTCCTTCCCAGTTCCAATGATTATTCCTTCGGGCTGATATAGTCCTTTATTGTTTTTAGTAGAATGTAAACTCATTGAGGAGATGGGTTATTTGATTTTTGTCTTAGGATCCCCAATCTTGGTACTTAACATATGTTTTTGTATGTTATGGTATTGTAATACAGGTTTAATAATGTTGATTTAAGATCAACAAAGATGAGGGACACATTCAGGATGAGAGACACATTTAGAATGAGCACACATTAAATGTGAATCATAGATTTAAGGTGTGGCATTTTTAGTTTTCACTTTAGGGATAGGAGGTAGAATGATACTTTCAGGTACTCACTTCAAATCATGTTAACTATATGGTTCAAAACCAGCTGTTTAGGCTACTGATCCTTTTAAAACTCCTTGGAAGGATGTCATGAGAAAAATGTATTACCCCATCCATGGACTTATTCAACTATTTGGTAGAACTCTCCCAAATTCAGCATAAAAAAAGCCTGGAAAAAATGATGGCTGCAAAAAAATCTGTGCTTGATAATTTTAATTTTATTAATTATTTTAAATAATTTTATTTTATTTACAAAAACAATAATTTTAAAAAGCTATTCTAGAGGAAGCACAATAGCAGAAAATTTTAATAATTTCCCCAGATATATTAAAAACTAGTTCTGCAGCTGTAGGATTCTTCTAGCCAACAAAGCCCTGGCTTTTTTTTTGAGTCTTTTTTTTTTTTTTAAGCAATTGGGGTTAAGTAACTTGCCCAAAGTTACACAGCCAGTTTTTTTGTGTGGGTGTTAAGTATCTGAGGCCAGAATTGATCCCGGGTCTTCCTGACTCCAGGGCCGGCACTTTTACTCAAGCAGCCCCCAAATAGTTTCTGCCCTCAAGGAACTTACATTCTTTATTTTTTTCCTTTTTGAAGGGCAATTGCACAGTTAAGTGACTTGTCCAAAGTCACATGACTAGTATGTCAAGTGTCTGAGGCTGAATTTGAACTCAGGTCCTCCTGACTCCAGGGCCGGTACCTATTCACTGCGCTACCTAGCTGCCCCTTGAATCTTTTTTTTTTTTTAAACACTGAAAGAGTTCACATCCCAATATCCAATATACTTGTGTTCTTACAAAACTGGAATGGCAATAATAGTAATAAAAGACTTCATCTCAATGGTGTATTTGTTTTCCTGCTTTTTCTGTCCTTCTCAGATGATTACATTGTGAAAAGAAAAGACAGTAATCTGCTTTTAGCTTTTATCCACATTCCAGGCTTTCAAACCTGCAAATTGTTTCTTTTATCTTAGGTCTATTGTATTGGGAGCTCCAGAATGAAACCATCATTATCTCTGGTAAGCATTTTCTCTTCCCACACCTTGAAGGAACAATGTAAAATTATTCATTCTGCGTTCTAGGAATACATTTTTAACTCAGGAACTGCATAAAGTTGGGATAATTATAGTCTGAATAATTAATCCCCAATCTATCCTTCGCTCTCTTAAGGTGCTTCAATGTACATTAAATTACTAGGTGCCCATCTAATAATGAAACTGGATGCCTATTCAGAATTCTCCTTTATCTACTGCAGGAGACTAGCTGAAAAGATTTCACCTTGGTCTATTCTCAATCATGTAATATTCTTTCCCTTTTAATAGTATACCTATATCTCTAGCATAGAAGACCTTCTTTGTATGCTGTGATCATTGAAATTTGTTTGGGTGCTTGTATTTCCATTTCTGAATACCTTGTGCATGTGTATCCAACAGCTGCTTCCAAAATTAGAGGAAAAAATGGAAAACAAAAGCTTTTTGGAGGGATGGTACTCATGAATAATTGTTGTTAGTTATTGAGTTGTTTGAGTCATGTCTGATACTTTGTGATCCCATCTTAGATTTTCTTGCAAAGATATTGGAGTGGTTTGCCTTCTCCAGCTCATTTTACAGATGAGGAAATTGAGGCAAAGAGAATTAAGTGACTTGCCCAGGGTCACATAGCTAGTAAGTGTCTGAGGCCAGATTTGGATGCATGAAGATGAGTCTTCCTGACTCCAGGCCTGGCTTTCTATCCACTGCACCACCTAGCTACTCATACATGAATAAATTAGTGTGTATCAATTCATGGCACATGTTTTATGAGAACAAACTTTTAGCCAAACCAAAACATAGATGGAAATCTTTCATCAATGCTATGAAAAAGCCAATTATGAAATAAAAAATCAATAAATAATACCTTAGCTAGGTTCTTTTGAACTACTTATATCCAGCTTCTCAGGGTAAGGGGGGAAGGTGATAAGTGAACGGATGTGATAAGTGCAGTACTATACCCTGAGAACCTACATACATGATTCCTAACGTTCAGTGACTGAAATATACACCCTGTCAGTCCAATACTGGCCATACAAAGACAATAATCTCACTGCTCATTATTAGCTTCTTTTCCTACCACTATCTGACAAATGAACTGAGTGTTTTATGACTGCTGACTGTTTGATTCTTATAAGGACCACTGATTTGATTCATCCAACTTTTTCTATTTTTTTTGGAGGGCAACTGGGGTTAAGTGACTTGCCCAAGGTCACACAGCTAGTTTTTGTGTTAAGTGTCTGAAGCCGGATTTGAATTCAGGTCCTGCTAACCCCAGGGCCAGTGCTCTATTCACTGCCCTACCTAGCTGCCCCAATTCAACTTTTTCTTGCTCAGGTAAGTACCATCTGGCATCAAGTATGGTCTCCCTTTTAATTCTTCTTCAATGAGAATTTTTCCTCCAACTTTTATCTTGGGTCTTTCCTTTTGAAAGGTGATGAGAGGATTTCTTAACATTGAGCAATAGGGCTAGAATCAATTAAAATGGCTCTACACTGGGTCACCACTTTGACTGTTTGGCTAGAGAGTTTAAAAAAATATTCATCTATGCAGATGAGTTTCCGTGGATTCATGAATATTTCTGTCCTGGTAGAGCTGATTTAAAAGCTAAAATATTAGATTTATCTAGGTGGCACAGTGAATAGAGTAAGTCATAAAGACTCAACTTCGAATCTGCTTGCATGACTCTGGCAAGTCACTTAACCTCTGTGTGTCTCAGATTCCTCATCTGTAAAATGAGGATAATAACAGAACTTACTTACCTTCCAAGGGTGGTTGTGAGCATCAAATGAGAAGATGTTTGTAAAGCACTCTGCAAATAAGCGCTATATAAATGCTAACTATTATCATTAAATCTTCTGAGGCTTAGAATAAGTTATATGGAATCTCAGAAATACTTCAATTTAAGTAGGTTGCATTAAATTTCTCCCAGGTAATAAGAAGCAATATGTATTTACATAGTCACCTATTCCTATACAAAGAGGTACCTAATGAGGATTGTAGAGGATTTGTATCACTACACCTAAAACTCAGCTAGGCCCATCCTCTAGCCAATAGGATTGTATCTGGGATTCAAAGTTCAAGCAAAAATAGATGAGATCATTAGATTAGAGTTAGGCTAAAACCAAACCATTTATTTAGGCTTGGTCCTATAGATCTGATCTGAGAGAATGTGAATGAATGGCAGAATGAAAAAAGGACTTATTAAGTGCTTTCTATATACCCAGCACTGTATTAAGTGCCAGTCATAAAAGGGATAGTCACTATCCTCAAGAAGCTCGCTCCCTGAATGAAATAACACAGTGAAAAGCATGTTCAGCTGCAATGGACATGGTAAAATCCTATGATTTCAATGGTGCAGTGGAAGGCAAAGCTTGGGGGGGCTCAGGTTACATGAAATGTGGTGAGGCTTTATGTAATCATCTCAGTTATCCTGGAGGTCAAAGGAAAGGAAAGAATAGGCAAGAACAGAAAAAGATCCAATTCTTAGAGAAATTACAGACCCTGCCAGAAGACTGTTGAGCTCAATTAAATTAACTGAATGGAAAATGGCATGATGGCCTGGCTGCCAGGGCCTTTTACTCGTATGAAAAAGAATTACTTTTTTTATATATATATATAGAGCTACCTTAACCTTTAAAACATTTACATTAGTGGGCTAAAGGTCACCCTCAGTATTCAAATGGTAAGCTAGAAATGGTTCCAAAAAAGAGCCGAGTACAAGGCATTTCTAGATATCCTAACCAGTCTCTTCCAGCAGAATCACCTAGTTTGTTCAGGAAGAGGTAATCATCAGGCAGATGATGGCATGATTTGCAAATGAACTAGATATGAGTGAGGGAGGGCTGTGCAAAGTTACCAGCCTCACTTTCTCCTCCAGAGCCATCTGGGTCCAGTAGCCAGATATAGATCAGGACTATTGGAGATGATCCAGGATGCAGTGGGTGGCCTTGGCCTTGGCCTTTTTAAGCTAAGGTCCTACTGAGGTCTCACTTTGAGTGAGGCAATGCCCATTGAGAATGGTCCCTTTCATCTAACAGAAAAAAAGAAATTAAGCTGGGAAGGGAAGACCCTTTCAGGGTTGCTAGCCAAAAGAGAAACAATTATTATTTACAGTCACTCTGAGCCTGCAGGGCCCCCAAAATAACCAATAACAACCTACTGTTGTCCAATCAATGAGAGCCTGAGTGAATTGGGTTTAAGGCTTTGTCTTCAAGAAAGAAATCTAGCCAGGAAACCCCAAGGTAACTAGGGAGGTTTATGCCATCAAAATTTACCAGCAGAATAAAAGCTCTCTTAAGGTAGGAACTGAGTGTCCCTCCCTTAACCTACCCCTCATTCAGCACAATGCTTTACACATCAAGGGACTAGCCTCTAATGGGGCCTGTAGGTGATGCAGCACTCTGCCTTAAGTCAGGAAGATCTGAGTTCAAATCCAACATCAAAAACTTACTAGCTGTATGATTCTGGGCAAGTCACCTAACCTCTCTGTTTGCCACAGTTTTTTCATGTGTCAAATTAAAAATTGGGGATAAAAATCGCAATGACCTCCCAGAGTTGTTGTGAGGATCAAACAAGATACTATTTGTAAAGTGCTTAGCATAGTACCCGCTTATTTATTATTATTATTAAGGTTATTATTGTGTGCCTTACACTGTTAGCATGTTGCTAAAAGTTGAAGATAAAAAGACAAAAGACATAGAAAACACTTATTAAATGAGTGTTGGCTTGAATTTTTGAAGTAGGGCTCTGATGGGAGTGTGATGAAAGGCAGGGAGGAGAGGTGTATGAGATCATGAATTTGGGCAGAGAGTCTTGAATGGAGGGATGTTTCTGTTCAAGTACATTCTCTTCCACTGCCTTTTCTTTCTTTTATTTTTGCTTTTTTGGAGGGAGGAAGGCAGGGCAATTGGGGTTAAGTGACTTGCCCAAGGTCACATAGCTACCGTGTTTCCCCGATAATAAGACCTATCCCGAAAATAAGCCCTCCACTTACTATGTAAGATTCCTCTAAAATAAGCCCTCCCC
>NW_027185877.1:4000583-4044700 GCF_028583685.1 Petaurus breviceps papuanus
GTTAAGTGTCTGAGGTGGGATTTGGACTCAGGTCCTCCTGACTCCAGGGCCAGTGCTCTATCCAGTGTACCACCCAGCTGCCTCTATCCCATTTTCTTTGGAACAGCCTGACTTTGGGATCATGGATGAGTTTCCCACAACTGCTGCAGACTATAGGTGGGTTTCCTGATTCACTAGTCAGATGAAAATGCTAAGGTTCAATCAATATTCAACCAGTAGGTTCAACCATTTAATTACTCATTTGTTTTAGTTAATTCAATCAAATACCACTTGTACCTGGAACTCTGGAAGACTTAGATCTCCATCACAAGGACCTCTCACCAATCGGTATTAAATCACTTTTTGTCTGAAAGGGTAATTCCCATTTGGATGTCTCCAGCTCCTTGAAACTCAAAATAGCCATGATAGATCTTCTTAACTTCCTTCCTCTCTGCAAACAGGGATATTCCTAACTTCCTCCTGATTGATAACATCACCATCATCTTAGACCTTTTATGTTTGCATTCTTGGAATTATTTTTAAAATTACTTTCATCCCCCTGCCCTCTATTCTACCTCTAGTACAAGTCCTACTGTCTTTCTCTGTATCTCTTAGATTTACAGCCTCTGTACAATGTTAGAATGATCACTCCAATCAATCAACATTTATGAAGTCCCTACTATATGCCTGTCAAACCCTCATCCTCTCATGCTTAATAATAACTAAGAGCTAATATTTGTATTGCACTTTAAGATTTACAAAAAACAAAACAAAACCTTTCTCATTTAATCATTGTAAATTATACTTTCTGGCTGGTCTCAGGGCCTTCAAATTATGCCCCCATCTTTATATAGTTGCTAAAATAATTCTTCTGAGACATCACAATTCCCTTTTCTGTCTTCCTGCCCTCAGGTTCCTTGTCTTTCTTTTCACATAAAACTTAACTATGGGAACTGTCTCTTCTCTACTTCTGTCCATCTCAACAATTCCATTCCTTACTCTTCCTGACCCATAACAAGGTAATTTGTTTGCTGTCCACTACAAATTGTACCTTTTCTACATACTATTGATGTTCTGTCTTTGACTAAGAGAATAAAATGATGTTAATGACTGCAACAAACTGCACCCCCCTCCCCACCACCAGAGGGAAAAATATTTGAAATTATTTTTTCCCCTGGGAGGAATGATGAATTTGTATTGATCTGGCTACAGAGTTGAAGGTCAAAGAATCACAGAATTTCAGAATTTGAAGAAATATCACTGTTGCCTAGTTTACAACATGCCTAACAAACTCATCTAGTTTTTGCTTAAAAACCTTCAACAAGACAGAAGGTACTAACTTTCAAGGTAGCCTGTCCCACTTGTGGATAAACCTAATTTTAGTAAGTTTTCCCTAACAGTTATCTTAAATTTGCCACTTTACTACTTCTAGTATTCTCCTATTTCTCCTCTGGGGGACAAACTGAACAAATCTAATCTGTGTTCCATATGGTAGCCTTTCAGACGCTAGATGACAGCTACTATTCCTTTCCTTGTGCCTTCTCTCCCATCTCCTTTTCTTCAATCTAAACACCGAAACCCTTCCTCATGATTGCCCTCCTATGGATAGTATTTAGATTGTCAATATCTTTTCTAAAATATAGTGTCCACAACTGAATAGAATACTCCAAATGGAGACTGACTAGGGCACAAAACAGGAGGACTCATTTTTTTTTTCCCCTGGAAGCTGTGTCCCTCATTGGAACCCAAGATTGCATATGCTTATCTGGCTTCTATATCACCTTGGTTAAATGATATTGAGCTTGCATTCCACCAAAACTTCCACATTTTCCCAGATAAACTGTTTTCTTAGCCATGCTTCAATCTTGTGCCTCTAAAACTCAAAATTTTAAAATTCAAGGGTAAGTCATAACATTTATTCCCTAGCAGATTCAGTCTTATTAGATTGGTCCAATGTTTTAGCATATTGATTTCTTTGACTCAATCATCTAAAGTGTTAGCCATTTTGTCTCCCCATTTTGTCTCTTCTGCAAATTTCATAAGCATGCTTTGTCCAAATGTATGAAGAGCACAGGATCAAACATACATCCTTAGAACTCCTTCTAAAGTGACATTTGAACCATATTACAACTGCTTTGGGGTCTAGTCACCTAACTGACTCTGAATCTAATTTTATTGTCATCTAGTCCACATCTGTCTTTTCAACAGGAATAGCATGAAATTCTATATCAAATGCTTTGCTAAAATCTAGGTCTATCATATCTATAACACCCCCTGATCTCCCAGGTTAGTAATATTTTCAAAAAAGGAAATAAGGTGGGGCAGCTAGGTGGCTCAGAGAGTAGAGCACTGGCCCTGGAGTCAGGAGGACCTACGTTCAAATCTGGCCTCAGACACTTAACACAAAAACTAGCCATGTGACCTTGGGCAAGTCACTTAACCCCAACTGCCCTCCAAAAAAAGCAAAAAAAAAAAAGGAAATAAGGTTAGTTTGGCATGATTTGTTCATGAGGAAGCCATATTGACTTTTTTTGCAATCACTGCCTCCTATTCTTAATGTTCAACCATTTATTAAGCATTTATTTATTTGAGCATTTATTAAGTAGCTACTATGTGCCAAGCACTGTGCTTCAGACACAAAAGAGGCAAAAGACAGACACTGTCCTCAAGGAGCTTGCTATCTAATGTAGGAGTTTACAATCTAAAAGCTTCTCTTTAATAATATTCTATAGTTTTGCCCAGAATCAAAGTCAAGCTCACTGGCCTATAGTTTACAGATTACATTCTCTTTCCTTTGAAAAATGGGTTAATGTTTGCTGTTCTTTAATCTTGTGATAACTCTCTTGCTCTTCAGAATCATTCAAAAACCCCTGAGGGTGACAAAGTAATCGAATTTCCCATTGCTTTCAGTAGTAGCTTTGTCCTTGGGACAAAGGAACCTGAATACGGAAAAGGCAACTAGGTACTTTCCCACTATCTCCTTTCTTATCTTGGTTTTCAACTCCCAACTGATCCCTCTCCCATCTAAAAGTAACATTACTTGGTAGAGAAAACTCTAAATAATTAGAGGTTTTTTTTCTTCTTATCAATTATCACCCTCCCATTCAACTACCATCCCAATCTAAGCAGTGATTCTCTGATCTCTTTAATCTTCTTCTTTCCCACAATTCTGCTCCCTGAATTTATTACCTGATAAGTAATAAATAGTATATGTCTGTAGGACCCTGGGTGGGTTTTATGACCTGTGCTCATAGAGTTAGGCTAATTGACCCAGAGGGGGATGGAACAGGGAAGGTGTCCTCATTAGCAAGCTATACTTTAGTTCAAAGACAGAATAACCTTTTCCCATCCTCTCTTCCCAATGCAGGTCCTTACCTACCACCTTATGAGCTTAAGGGAACTTTCTTATCACCCCTCAAAATCTCATCTTTCATGTATTTTTAAGGTCTTTAAGATTCTGTGTCTCCAAAAATCCTTTATGCCCCACCTCCTCCACATACTTGGAACATTTGGTAGAATGCTACACAAAGAGGCCGTGAGTGAGTTTATGGAATCACAGAAGCATAAATCATTAGAGTTGGAAGGGACATCACTCAATAAACATCAAGTGATTGACTGTCACTGTGTAGGTGGGTGTATAGCATCCTGCTGTGACTGAAAACTCATGATTCACTTGCATTCCCATAGTATCCTGTAGACAGTCACAGTCTTTAACAATGTCCTGCAATGTCCGTTTACTTCATGATGGGGAGTCAATCCATCTACTTTGTGAATTATCACTTTTTTCCTTGCCTTCCTCCACATTGGATCATTATATACTCAGCGTGGGAATGAGATTTCCATGCCAAGAAACAGTGCCATGCTTTAAGAGACAGTAGTTGCAAAGGAATAGTATACTTCTACTCATCCTTAAGTGACAGATTGTACTTACTGGCTCATATTATATCTTTAGTTCTCTAAAAAAGGCAACAAGCCAAAGGGGAAGCTTGTGGTAAATGGAAGATATAAGGCATCTATTTGCTCTATGGGGACATAAGGGTGACAGAGCACCTTTAATCACAGAACATTCTTTTTCTTGTGCTGCCCTGTTGAAAAATGGCTGCCTTGTTCATCAGCAGAGCAGAAAGGCATTCAAAGAGTTCCCCACCCACACAATTTTATGCTCTGGACATATATTTCCCATTATGTTAAACTTGGCATTATGAAAGGCCAGTGAGGGATGTATTGGGGAGTAGACAGATCATAAGTAAGGTCTCTTAAATCACATTAAATTTCTGCTATTAGTAAGGCCAACCTCTCAACCTAGCACAAACTTTCTATACCACAATGGGCACTGGGGGAAATGAAAAATTTAGGTAACACAAAAAGGCATCATGGTAATGGAGAGCTGGTCTTGGAGTTATGGAGGCCTGGGTTCCAATTACATCAATCAATATTAATCAATCAACAAACATATGCTAAATGCCTACTATGTGCCACACACTGTGAGATCACATCTTTGAAGCACACTGGCTGTGTAGCTCTGGAACAAATCACTTCACCTCTCAGTTCTTTGGGTATCTCTGAGACTATAGAGAAGGTGTCAATCTGTAGAGAAGATGTCAATAGAGAAGATGTCTATAGAGAAGGTGTCAATCTGTATTGGTAGAGAGTTTCCTGAAAATTTCCTACACTAGTAAAATCATAGATCTGGTGTCTGGTGCCTAGCTCTGTTCCCAGTTATCACACAGTTCTTAGCCAAATGATGCAAAGGGGATATATACCACTCTTGTGGAATGACCTTCCAAATTATCGAGTGTGTGTGTGTGTGTGTGTGTGTGTGTGTGTGTGTGTGTGTGTGTGCGTGCGTGTGTGTGAGGAGGGGAGGGGAGGAGAGAGAGAGAGAGAGAGGGAGGGAGGGAGAGAGGGAGAGAGAGAGATTGAGAGAGAGAGAGACAGAGAGAGAAGAGGAGGAAGAGAAGGAGGAGGGGGAAAGAAGAGGGGACGGAGGAGATGGAGAGAGACAGATGGAGGGAAGGATAGAGAGGAAGATAGAGAGGAAGAGAGAGAGGGAGAGAGAGAAAGAGAGTGAACAAGCATATTATGATGATGGCATATGCCCATATTAGTGTAATTTTCATAATATCTAATAATCAATATATACAATGCTTTAAGGTTCACAAAAATTATATCATCTAATGTAAACCTTACAACAAACACATAAGCCAGATACTTGAGGTGTTATGGTCTTCATTTTACAGGGGAAGAGACAAACACTCAGAGAATTTAAGTGATTTTCCCATGGCCACACAACTAATAAATGTCATAAGCAGTACCCAAAGATAGGTCTTCCAGACTAATGCTCCAGCAATCTATCTACAATCAATCCTCAACTTTTTTAAAAAATATTTTCTTTTTATTTTTTATTAAGCAATCGGGGTTAAGTAACTTGCTCAAGGTTACACGGCCAGTTATTTCTGGGTGTGGTGCTGAGTGTCTGAGCCCAGGATTCGATCTCCAGGCTGAGCCACCTGGCCGCCCCTAAGCAATTGGGGTTAAGTAACTTGCTCAAGGTTATACGGCCAGGTGTTTCTGGGTGGGTGCTAAGTGTCTCAGCCCGGGATTTGATCTCCAGGTCTTCTCAACACTGGAGCCGGTGCTCTTACTCGCTGTGCTACCTGTTCACCCAATCCTCAACTTTTAAGGGGGTAACGTTCCTAGAAAACAATGCAAAAATAAAAAAAAAATATATGAATGTTGATACATTGAACCTATGGGTAATGGAGAGTTAGGTTCCCATGGCATGTGAAAAACTATTATCTTTTGCTAGAGATTGCCAAAAATATACTTTTCTGCATACAATTCTTCACTTTGCTTTTTTTTTTTTAATTTTTGTTTTTGAGGGGCAATTGGGGTTAAGTGACTTCACCAAGGTCACATGGCTAGTTTTTGTGTTAAGTGTCTGAGTCCAGATTTGAACTCAGGTCCCTGCATACAGTTTTTTAGAAGAAAACATTAATTCTGACAATATGTACTTTTCCTCACACAGTAACCACAAAATAACCTATAAAATGCAGGTGGAGGAGAGGCAACTTAGGATGGGATGGTGGAGGGTAGGGGCTACAAAAAGAACCTTCAGATAAAAAAGGGAAAAAAGGCAGCTTGACTTCTCTAATCTCCCTTATGGCCAAACTGTTCCCAGATGAAAAGATCATGCCTTTCATGAAAAATCCCATGAAAAACACATCAGGGTGAATCCCTATCCCCCTGTCCAAACTCAGAACCTCAGCCTGGGGTGACTAGGCCTGGCCCTGCACTACTCTCCAAGGGCTCGACAGCAGGTCAGCCAGTACTGTTCCCTGCTATTCCACAGCACTAGAGAAAGGACACTGGAACCTCTCATTCCACCCTCCTTTGTTCTCCACAGTCACAAATGTGTGTAGCTGCCAATGCAAAAGTGAAAGTGAGATTATTAAAAAAATCACACCAGTGCCTGAAGTCTCAAAGGTTAAGTTTAGGAATGCTAAGGGTTGATTGTATTACATCACAACTCTCAGATTCCATCCCAATGTGTTCAGTGACTTGTGAGTCTAAGGTGAGGAAATGTTTGGATGCCTCCCAAGGTATTCAATCCCAAGGTTCCCAAGGTTCAGGCTCCCAAGTGTATTTTTCAGCTACTATTGGTCAACACAGGGGAACTAAAGGCATACCTGCCTGGGAGCACAGTTTAAGAATGAGAAGTCAAGTTATTCTGGAATGCACATCCATGGAGGCAGACTGAGGGAGAAAATCATGTCAGCCTCTGGTTGTGTTGTTATTTCTTGCACATCCTATTTCATTTGCCTTCCTGTTCCTCCACTGTAATCAGCTCTTCAGTCCCAAACAATGGTTTATTACTTTGCATGCTACACAGTGTGGTTTGATTGATGTTGAAAGTTTCATCAACGAAAAATCTTCTTTCTAGTCTGACTTGGTACTGACTTCATATTCTGAGCGTTATTCTTATTTAAGAGCTAAAGGCCATTCTGAGATGGTAACACACATTTGCTAGCAGGCAGATTACCAGGTAAAGAATGAAATGCAGGTCAAGGAGGTTCTTACAGGTAAATGAGTTCAGGAACATGGGGCATTATTCAAGTCTCAAGCATGGGGGCACTGGGTGAACATTGTTTGGGTGTGTGGGAGGAGAAATAAAACAGGGGTAGAGGAACAAAAAAGGAACACTGGAGAAGTGTCAAAGACAAACCCATATGGCTATGGTAGGCTGGCAGCCAAATTCAGAACATTTCTTTCTATACAAATCCCCATTTCCTTTGTACTCCCTATGACTTCTTTAATCTAGTGTTCATTGCCAATATTACACAGAAATAACAATGAGGTTATAACTACTGAATCCAAAGCTCTCTATTGTCCTTGGTAGCATTTGATTGGTGACCACTTTGTTCTTGAAAACCTTTTTCCCTTATGTCCTGAGACAACATCTCTTCCTGGTGTTTCTGCTTTCTCTCCATTTTGTTTCTTTGCCGTCTTTCTCCTCCTACTGACCTAACTTACCCAGTAATTCATAGGAGGATGTTACTTGGCAGAAGATGGGGACGATGCTCATGCGCTCAGATGTCTACATACCAACGCAGAGTGATGTTATCCCTTTCTTTCTGTAACCCCCTCTCTGACTCCAGTTATCATTTTCTTTTTGTTGTTAAAAATTCTGTAAGAAAAACTTCAGACTCCTTGGCCTATCCCTATCCTATCCCCAAATCTGATCTCAATCTTAAGATCACAGAATTAGAGGTCATTCAGTCCAACCCTTTCATTCTGCAGATGAGGAAAATGGAACCCGAACAAAAGCTCCTTGTCCAAGGTTAAATAAGAAATAAGTGATGGAAGTCGGCATTTGAACCCGGATCCTTAGACATCAAATCCAGCCCTCTCTAACCTCTACCAAATTGCATCTGCTCTGACCAGATTGGTCCACTCTGTCTAACTTCATTCTCTCAGAACATCTCAAATCTCATCTCCTCCATTCCCTTCAATTCGACTCAATAAACATTTATTTCCTCCATAAAACCTCCCCTGACTTCCTGACCCCTCCACTGAGTTTTTTCTTTTCCGCAATCCTGGAACATTTATTGTCTGTCCTACTCACTTTAGCCCTGGACTACATATTGCCTTGCAGTGTTACTTACCAGTTTCATTTATATATGTCTTGTCTCCACAATAAGACTGTGAAACGGGGACACAGACAGAGACCACAAGAACATGCCCTGCCCTCCTTCTGCCTCTCACAACATGCTTCTCCCAGGGCTAAGTCACAGCAGCATTTATTCAGTTGAAATGAAATTTGTAAAGACCAGAATAAAGCAGCTGAAACCACACTATACTCTTTAGGGCTGTGTACTCTGGCAAGAATTAAGGAAATTCTCAGTCATTCCTTCTCTAAAGTTTGTGTTAAGATGTTCCTTTTCTCTTATTTGGGCATTTTCTGCATTTTTTCTAGATACAACTTTTTTTTTGGTCTTTTTCTTTTTGGAGGGCGATTGGGGTTAAGTGACCTGTCCAAGGTCACATGGCTAGTTTTTGTGTTAAGTGTTTGAGGTCTGATTTGAACTCAGGGACTCCTGACTCCAGGGCCAGTGCTCTATTCACTGCAACACCTAGCCACCCCATACAACTTCTAAGCACAATCTGATCATAAAGCCAAGGCAATGACTGTTATTTATTTAGTTGTCTGGTCAGGTAACTTGCAAAGGGATTTTTTTTTAAAGAAGTATGATATCAGTAAAATGGCTTTCCCCTAGAAATGATTCAGACTTTGCCAGGAAAACTCATGGTTTACAATGAAGTTTGAAAACTCAACATCTTGTTACTTCATTAAAAATCAGTCTCTTCTCTTCCTTTCTCTCTTCTCTTTCCAAAGGACTGCTCCCACCCACATACCCTATTCACACATTCCTCAGCCCACAGAGCTATCTATATAAAGTCAAATATATACTTTCATATTATCAAAATTGTCTCTATCTTCTATGACCACCTCTGTCTCTTGTTTAGTAAGGAATTCCCCTTCCCCACAATATTTCTATGCCCCACCATTAAGATTAAATCCCTTCTTCCATATCTTAAACTTTTTCTTCATCTATTTTCTCACCTTCCTCTTCACTTTCAGGGGACACAGTAGCCACTATTTCCAAAGTCAATTCCTGTGATCCCACAACACCATGTATCCTCCAGAACTTCCCTACAGTAAACACTCCCATTGTCATCTCCTCTCCCCCCCACCCCCCACCCTTTTATATTCAGTCTCTGTTACTCTCTCCCCTGATTCCTTCTCTTTGTCTCTCAGTAAGCTTAGGTCCTCCTAAAACCTAAAAAAAATTCCCTCAATTCCCCTGTCCCCTGGAACATATATAGCATGCTATAGTGGAAAGAACACTAAATTTGGAGTCACAAGTTTTGTGTTCAAAACTTGACTTACAGCTGTGTGACCTTGGGAAAGTCACAACTCCTCAACCCCAGTTTCCCCATCTGTGTACTTATATTCTTTCCCATTTCTAATTCTTTCCCTAGAACTTTTTAAATTATATCAAAACCACTTTCAAAGGAAAAAAAAAAGACATTAAGAACTACATATATCTGGAAGAGGACAATTAAAAAAAACATTTTCCCTTGTTTCCTTTTTGTTAATTTGTTTGGTTTTGTTTTGTTGAATGCTAGACATTTATATAAAATTTTATCCATTAATTTGTATATTTATTTGATTTTTGTTCTTGGTGGTCATTAAATGAGTTTTTTTTTAATGAGATTTTCTCTGCCCTTTCATTGCCACATTTCTGGATAGAGTATTTTTGCTGCTTTTGCTTGTATCAGCCACTCACTCCTCAACCCCTTACAATTTAACTTTTCTCCCCATTAGTTTCCTGAAAAAAGCTCTCTCAAAATGGCCTCCCGAATTGACACATCCAGGGACCTTTTTTCTGTCTTCATCTTTGAACTTTTTCGGCAAATGGCACCATTAAGGAATGACCTAATGTTCTTGCTTTCCTTTGGTTTCCATGACACTGAACTCTAGCTTTTCTCTTGACTTCTGCTCCTTCATTTCTTTCACTGAGTATCCTTCCTCCTAACTATAGGCATTGCAGAGCCCTTATCCTCATTTCTCTTCCCTTTTCACTCTCTCCCTTGGCAATCTCATGCACTCACACAATTTCAATGATGACCTCTATGAGGCTGACTCCCACATCTCTACCACCAGGCCTTAACCCCTAACCAATAGATTTTTGAGCAGATAATTGAACATAACTTTAGCACAGCTGAACCCTAGGAGGTTTGACAGCTATACACTACAGGTAAACCTATAATCCCTTCAATGTAGTTTTACTAACTAAAAGCTGTGGAGTGAAAGTGACAGGTTCACAAGCCAGTACAAAAGAGAGAAAGGTACAAATTGTCAGAACCAGCACAATTTTCTGAATGTTTGCTGGTTATCAGCATCACCTTTTTCCCCCCAGAGAATCATATATTTAGCAACAGAAGAGATAGTGGAAGCCATTAAGTCCAAGTCTTTTTTTTAACTTTTTATTTTATAGACGATGAATTTAAGGCTGAGAAAGATTAAATGATTTGTCTAGGGTCATACAGTTTAAGATAAGACCTTCCTGACTCCAAACCTAGAGGCATATCTACTTATCTACCCTTGGTAGATGGATATTTTAAGGCATATAGCACATACTTGGAAATAAGACTATTATCTGGCTCAGTGCTGGAAAGTAACCTCTGCAATATATCAAAAGTTAGCTCATCCCTTGTGTGGTGATTAAAAGCCCAGACACGAAGTACAGAAATTATATATCAGAGTACCAATGATTCAAGATCTTTTGGAAAGGCAGGTTCCTTGTTGGTCAGTCTATTGGGAGCTGGAGCAAGTCATGGCCTAGTTATGGGTGGGTCAGAAGAAGTTGACTTACAGTCAAATTACTCCCTAGACATGTCTAAGAAATACTCTCCTCTGCCAGTAAAAGCCAGGCCTGTTTTGACATTTCCTCTGCTACTACCCTTATTGAGGATCTCATTACTTCTCATGAACTATTTCAATAGCCTTATAACTGGATTCCCTTATTTGTTTTTAACCAACCCCACACATAATTCCTAGAAGTTTTACTTTCATGTCAGTCCTCTGCTCTAAAGTCTCAAGTGGCTCCCCATTGCCTACTGAATAAAGTCCAAATTCCAAGCATCCAAGGACTCCTAAAATCCTGTTCCAATCTACATTTATAAGCTGATGTCACATGACTGTCCATCTATTTTATGATCTTGCTAAACTCATTGTTTCCCAAATACATCTTGCTTTTTTCCCCTCCAATTCTAGGTATTCAATTATACTAATTCCTCTGCCTATGGAGTCTCCATTTGTTCAAATTCTACTCAACTCAGAAGCCCAGTTCCAAAGTCCTTCCATCATGAAATCTTCCCTTTGCCTTTCCTCAGATTTCTCAGAACACTTTTTTTTTTTGCCAAGCATGAAAAAAACATGAAAAAAAGCATTTGCCAAGCATGAAAACAACTGTTGTTAAGTTAGCATAGAGTATGGTACCTTGTAGGTATTTAATAAATGCTCACTGACTGACTGACTAAAACATACATATTTATTTTAGTTCTCTCCCTAAGCTGTTTTGAGTAATTCTTTAAAGAATTAATAGGAAAACATTCCCTATAGGAGTATAAAACATCAAATATCCATATTTATTGCATAACAATGTCCCCAATTTGTCTGCTCCAGGGAAATTGATGCCTCTAGGACAAGACTGTTTTTGGAAATAGGGTTATAACTAAAGAAGAATTTTTCCTCCTTTTCTTTGTTCAGACTTAAATCACATTATGATTTTGAAAAAAAAATACTTTTTTTTTTGTTTGCAGTTACTGATGATTTTGAAAACTCCCTTCACCTGGAGACATATAGGTTTTCTAAACTGAATCACAGCAGCAGCTTAAGTTAAGAGGAATTTTGGAAGCTTGAGAATCTGTCAAATCGCTAAAGTTTTCCAAACTTCCATTTTGGTTGTTTGCTTTCAGTTGGTTAAGGAAAAGGACTGATTTTGAAAAAGAAAAGCACTGTCTTTTCTTTCTTTCCTTTTTTTTCCATAGGTATATTTCTTCTGAAGGAGACTGGCAGGATACTCTAATATATAATCATTTTAAAGCATGTGTGGCTTACTCACAATTGCTATCAATCAGGCCAGTTGAAGACATGCCGTCTTGTAATTCCAAGTTCTAGCATAGCTTGGACCAAATATTGAACTCTTATATTTCTGCAAATCCTTCATTTTAAACAAAGGTGCATTTTCCTGTGAATTGGAACCAGTCACCAACAACACATCTCAAACTCATCAACAATTGTTTCACAGAGAATATGGTCTTGGAAATTGACGTTCTGGAACGATTTCCTGTGAACTGATCACCGCCGCCAAAGTATAATCTAAAACAGATATGCTAGGCTGCAGGTTATGAATAGATAAGATGCCATATCATCAGCAGTCTCTCTTTCACTGTTCATACTTCAGAGGATTTGGCACTGGCATTATCTTTCCAGTAAAACCTTGTTCTTTGAAAATTTGGAAAGGTATTTGGAGACGAATGCTTCACTGGAGAGAAATGAATGTAACCAAAAGAAGTGAAGATTTAAATGAGAATTCTAATAGTGCCCCACCCTAAGAATTAAAAAGTCTATGAAAATAATAATGGAAGGAGGAGATAGGGGTGCCATGGGATTCAAGGGAGAAATGGAGGAAAGACACAAGGATGAGTTCTAGAGTGAGAGCACTGTGTTCAAGAGAAGAGCGGGGAACTCAGAAAGGAACAGATTCTGGTCTCAAGTAGGTTGAGTAGGCCCAATGTATAGCATGGGACATAAGTAGGTGCTTAATAAATATTAATTTATACACTCAATAGTATGTTCAATACTCAACAGAGAATTCATTAAAGTGGGCCTCAGAAGATAAGAAAAGCTGGGTTAAGTAATTTGTGTTGGTCAGATAACCATTGACAATCCTGAGTATCACCTCCATACTGCAACTCAAAGATCATATGATCACAGATAAAGGGCTAGAAGGGTCCCCTGGCTCAACCCTTTCATATTGTAGGAAAAGAAAACTGAGGTTAAATGTCTTGTCTAAGGTCACATAAGCTTGATTTGAATGCAAGTTCTCTGCATCTAAATCCTGCACACTCTCTACTACCTCACATTGTCTCAATGCAGATCTTTTAGGAACCCTGACAATCAACCTTCTTTTTCCTTTAGGAATTCTATGATAATTTTGCCAACAGACAGTCTAGCTATGTTCATCCTTCACCTTAATATAAGGAGAGTTCCATGGCTCATTTACTTTCCTCTAGTCAGGTGTCTATATGGTGATACTACTACTATGGCTCATTTATTCGCCTATAGTCAAGTGTCTACACGAAGATACTGCCATGGATCATTTACTTTCCTCTAGTCAAGTGTCTATATGGGGATACTACCATGGCTCATTTACTTATCTCCAGTCAAGTGACTATATGGGGACTCTGCCATGGCTCATTTATTTGCCTATAGCTAGTGTCAGAGGTGGGATTTGAACCCACATCTCTCCTCATTCCAAATAAATACTCTTTCCTCTAACCTAAACACTTGGGATGAGTTCCCATGATCCTCTAAGGTAGTAGGGATCAAGCAGAATAAGTTATATAGAAAAGTTGGAACTTAACTGGGTGTACAATCTTTCATTTGTTCAACCAAGGTCTGGTCACAGACTGTCTGACTTCTAAAAGAATAATCGTAGACTTAGACCTAAGATGGAATTTGAGGCCATTTAGTCCAATCTCTTTATTTTAAAAGGGAGATGCTTAAGGGAGATGCGATGAGTTTGTCCAAGGTCACAAAGTAGTATCAGAGGCAGGATTTGAATCCAGGTCTTCCTGACTCCAAGTCTGGCACTCCATTTATTATACTACCCAATTCATTTAAGTGGTGCTTCCAACCTCCTGTGTGTCTTAGCTCATAAAACAGATTGTAAATCCTTTAACAGGGTATTGGTATTGCTGGTCAAGAGGGTTTTCTTATGCTAAGCATCCCATGGGGATACAGAGTAGTAACCAGTACAGTAGATTGGTTCTGCTAAATTTTAGCCAAGTTCAAATTATAAATAGTAAAATTAAAGGGAATTGGAATGAAAGAAGAAAAATTACATCTTGCTATGCAGTCTCAGGAAGGAAAGTTCATTTCTCTCTGCCTTCCTCCTTGACTCACCTCTCCTGCCTCATTTCTATTTCCTTATAGACTAATAAGTTACTAATGTAATATGCTGTTTTCCTAAATCAGAAATCCTCTCTGATCAACTCAAACCTCAAATATTAAAGAGATTACTAAAGTGGTTTACATTCAAAGCATTATTTGGATAAATGTTATAGCAGAAAGAACTCTGGCTCCAAAATCAGAGAACTTGGTTTCAAATCTCACCTCTAATGCTTATTATCTGTGTGACTTTTGGCAACTCATTTAATTACTCTGACCCTTGCTTTCTTCATAGTTACTTGGCAGAATTTGAGTCTTATATCTGGAAGAACTTCCTTCTATTGCAAGATTACTTTAAATCTTACTCTGTTCCTATCAGATATATTTTTTTCAAGAGGAAGAAAAGAGATCAATAAAAACATTGTATATGTAGGCAAACTCCTGATGGTGTTGTAATTTCACAACCCCAGAGTTGGGTTGACCAGCATCGGAAAGGTGGGTAAAGTATGGGAGTCAGAGTATGGCAGAACTAGATTCACATATACCACTAACCCTCAGATGAAGGAAAAGTTTAAGATGTGGAAGAAGGGATTTAATCTTAATGGTGGGGCATAAGAATATTGTGGGGAAGGGGAATTCCTTACTAAAAAGGAGACAGAGGTGATCATAGACAATTGAGACAATTTTGATAATAGAAAAGCATAGATTAATATATACACACATACACACACACATATATATATACACACATATATATTATATATGTGTATATATCTCTCTCACAGTTACTATGGATAATTGAATTACTTCTGCACTCCCATTTCTAGGCTGCTGAGCTTTGTCAGAGAAAGCCATGAAACTATGGTGCTTGGGTCCACTCTGCATTCATGCTATTTAACCTCAATGCTACCCACTCACTTCTTATTCCCTTTTCTTCCTGATTCTCTATTGTACTCCTATGATGAACCATTCCCAACCTTTTCCCACTCTCCCTAAGCCCCCAACCTTGTTCCCTTTACTCTCAGAAGATATCTTTGTCCATTAATTAATTTGTTGAGAGATAGAGAATGAAATGTGAGTATCTTTTGCTTAAATGTGCTTCTCTGTTATGGTTCTAAAGTAGTGTGGAGATTGGTGAGGAAGGTAGTAAATGGTTGCCTTCAAGAAGTAACAGCAATATTTAAGAAAAATCAATACATCATTTAATTTTTATTAATAATAAATATGTATTATTAATAATAAAGATTGAGGCAGGCAGTAGTTCTGGTCCAAATTCTTTCCACATTTCTGTCTTTCCTCTGAACATTTTTCTCTGAATTTTTCTTCCTTTAGTTTCCCACAGAGAGGCAGCATGGAATAATGGGTAGAGATATTTAGCCTTAGAGTTCTGCCTCTGATATTTCCTGGCTATATAACCCTGAGAAAAACATAGTTTTTTAGTCCTCTAAAAAAATTCTTCAAGACTAAACACTGTAGAAAAGGGGACAATTTACATTGAAAGGAGAGAGCTTCCTTTATAATAGGTCCAGTCGTTATCCCCCATCCTTGTCCTAGTATACCAGATTTCTTGTTATACTTCTCTTATGAAATGTGTCATGTACTGCTACATGTTTCTATTATTTATATACACGCCTCATCTCCCCTGCTTTAAGAAGAGGGATTCATGACTTAACCTTCTTGGTGGTGACAGAACATTACAACTACAAGAGTCCTCAGGGATGATTTGTTCTAATCCTGTTAAATTTTACAGATAAGAAAAATGAAGCAGCTACATAGAGTATAAATGACCTGCCCAAGGTCACACAGCTGGTCAGTGGCAAGACTAGGAATAGAACCTGGGTCTCACATCTTCCATTTCAAAGTTCTTCCAGTTATTCCAATCTGATCTCTAGAAGGAATGACTCATATTTTTCAAACACATGAAAAGTGATCAAATCAAGGAAACTACCATTGGAGGTTAGTCAACAGAGGCAGTGAAGCATTGTTATAGTTCGTAGCAACTGCTTTTGACTGGGAGGACTCAGAGGCACCCACAGAAGAGAAGACAAGCCAATAAATGCAATAAGCCTTCATTCAGCAAGTTTCAATGAATGGTTTCTTAGCATCATAAAATATATGTGTGTGGGGTAGCAAGGATACCTCTAGATCATAGTCCTCAAAGACAGAACAAGAATAAGTAATGAGTCTGTGACTGCAATGATATAGGGACCTTCCAGGTGAGGAAACTCCCTCTACCTAAGGGGCAGACACATTCTCTGCAACTCATGGTCTTAGAGAGTTGCTTTCAGCACTGGGAGATTAAATTACTTGCCTTAGGTCATAAAGTCTGTTACAAGAAAGGCTAGACCCCCAAATCCAGCATCTTCACATCAAAATAAAGGCTCATAGAAATGGTCTATTGGAAAGAAAGTTTTAATTTATCCTGATTCCAATAAACTTTTATGCATTGTCTCAAAGGTTTATGAAACTGTCTTAAAACTGCTTGAACAGTTGTCTTCCTGGGAAGTATTCTCAGTGTCCTCCTCCTTTTTACTCCTACAGCCACAATCTTAGTTGAGGCTCTCATCTCCTCTTTGCTTATATTATGATGACCTTCAGGTTGATTTCCCTTCCTCAAGTCTCTGTCCTCCACCAAATTGCCAGAGTGATTTTTTAAAAGAAGCATGTCTGACCATGTCATCCTCCCACTCAAAGAACTCCAGCTGTTCCCAAGTACCTCTGGGTATTACCCAAGGTCACAGAGCTAGTCAGTGGCAAGACTGGGAATAAATTTTTTGCCGTTTAAGTATCTCTATATTTTGACCCTTGTTTATTTTTCCAGGCTTCTAACACCTTACTTTCTTCTATATACTCTATGATCAATCAGGCAATGCTGTTGTTTGCATATGATGCTTTATCTCCTATCTCTCTTCCTTTGCATCAACTTTCCTCTGTGCCTGGAATAACCTTACTCTCTCACCTACACATCTTTGTGTCCTTCAAGATTTTTGTGTGGTACCTCCAGCTAATCATGCCTTCCTCTTTTGGGTTACTTTCTATTTATTCTGCATATATCTTGTATGTACCTGTTATTTACCTATTGTCTCTTTTGTTAATATGTAACCTCCTTAAGGGCAAGTCCTGTTTTTGTCTCTCTCTCTATCTTTGGTGCTTAACATAATGCCTGGCCCATAGTAAGCATTAAAGGTACATCCTCACAAAAAAATCTATTTAACATAAGTAGCCCTATAAGCTCACTAGTAAGGGATTTCTGGAAGGCAGCATGAAAACTCTAAGGATGGTACTAGAAAGAAAAGGTAGTAGCATCAGCTGATACAAAATGAGGTGATGTAGAAAAAGCCCAAGCTGACTGACACACCACTTTAAGCAATGCTGGAGAGATACAGCTTCACAGACGTTAATAGGAGTGGAGTGGCTAGCCCTGCGTGAAAGGAGAGGACTCTCTCTTGAAGTGAAAGCAGGAAGATTTTCAGGGTGTTCATAGGGCAACAGAGGGGAAAACTAACAGAAAGGAAGTCCAAGTCCTTAAATAGACAACTACTTTCCCTACAAACCAACGAAAAATATACACAGATACTCGCCAGTCTCACATGTGGGTAGAAGAACCAACTGAATTCATAACTGAAAGTAAAAAAAAACCAATACTACATGGCTACACTAAATGGAATTATGTTGTTCAAGACTAATTTCTCCATGAAGACAAAATATCAAGACAGGCAAATGGAGCTGTTTCAACAGTAACCTGGTCACAAAAATCATGTGAAAATCGGATAATTGTATTCTGCATATATATATATGTATGTATACCTGCATTTATACATTTTCATACACATGTAATGTATATGCACACATTATAATTCATGTCATAGGGACATATATACATATGTATTCATGTGTATACATAGTCGTGCACATATACAAAAATATGCACATATATGTGTATATATATATAAATAACATTACTTGGTAGCATCTAGGTGGTACAATAGATAAGAGTGCTGGGCCTAGAGTTAGGAAGACTCTCAAGTTCAAATCTGACCTCAGACACTAGCTGTGTGACACTGGGTAAGTCACTTTAGTGTGTTTGCCTCAGTTTCCTCATCTGTAAAATGAGCCAGACAACGAAATGGCAAACCATTCCAGGATCTTTGCCAAGAAAACCTCATATTAAGTCATGAAAAGTAGCAGGACATGACTGAAATTACTGAACAACATATATCACAACTTTACATTTCATCCGTGGAATCAAGACACATCTCTTGGCATGGAAACAGTGTCATGTAGCTCCCTGAAACATTGTCAAGAGAAACATCAAAGTATAGCGGGCAGAAGGCTAGGTTTGGAGTCAAGAATATTACAATTCAAAACTTGCTTCTGATATGACCATGGCTGAGTCATTTAACCTCTAAGTGACCCAATATGGTTTCCTAAAACTAAAATGACACCTGACTCATTAATCTATATTGTACAAGAGGATAATAATTTGAAGCTGGAAATAACTTATGGCTCATTTAATCTAATATTTTGGTTTACAGATGAGTGACTGAGGGAGATTAAATAACTTGCAAACTCATAAGGTAACAATGGAGTTGTTCCAGCCATTATCTGGACATAACAAACATGAGAAATACTGGTAATCCTGGAAGAGCTGGAATTTGAATCCAGGTCCTCTAATTCCATTCTTTCTACTGTAGCAATAAACCTCTCAATGTAGGGGGAATTTCTACAATGGAAGTTCCCTACTACACTGATGAGGTCTCAAGTCTGGACCAAATTACACACATCCACAAACATGTATACACATATATGTATTTCTATTTTTTGTATATATCTGTATCTGTATGTACACACAAGTAGATGCACACATTTGCATGCATATACACAATAGATATGGATGCATTTACACATGTACATAGGCAGCATATCTATCCACATGCATGTATATGTAGATATAGGTGACACAAACGTGTATGTACATACATGTGTTTATATGCACATATATAACCATACATGAGAGCAATACATATATACACATAAGTATATATGCTTATATGCATATACACATACATAAGAATATATGCTTATATACTGTTATACATACATCCATACACAATCAATAGAAATGAAAAGTGTAAAGTATAGTATGAAGAAAGTGCTTTGCCCAGACAGAATGATCCTAAATCTGTCTGGGAGGGTAGAGTTTTCTTATCAAAGAATAAAGCACAGCAAGCACGAACGAGCTCCCAAATTAGGCACGATTTAATTTTGGGAAGGATACCTACTAGGATATTCAAATGGATGTGATCCCCGATGAGAAGAAGGATGCAAAGAATTAGGAAAGTCTTGCTGGAGTTGTTAATGAAGCTGAGATTTAGCTTTGGGGACACGGAGGGGAATTGGCAGGTGTGTGTCTTGATGTGTTGGCAGGAAAAGATCCTTCAAGAAAACCCAATTATTTACTTAGAATAATGTGATGCATAGCAAAAGAACGCTAATCCTGAGTTTTCATGAAGACCTGCTGCTGGAAATCTAAAGCGGGAAGCAAAGCTCTGAAGGGACGCTCGTCTCTACCAATATGCAGAATTACTGCAAGTAGGTAATAAGACGGTGGGATGATGGATATGTTTGGACATGACCTTGGAGGACGACTGGCATAGAAGCTTTCTGCACACAACAAACAGAACATGTATGGGCACTGCTTTTTTCCCCCTCTGATTAGACAGCTTGCTATCTCACTTAGATTCCCAGAAAAAAAGGAAGCATGAACAGGAGAAGTGTGACTGCCACCTTTTGGGGTGATAATTACTCCTTTGCTGACCAATTGTGGTACTAGTAATCATTGGGACAGCTCTTGTAGTTTTTGCTTTTGGAATCCTTCATTTTACTAATCTGATGTGTCTCAGCATGATGGTTAGTGGTGTGGATCTTTGTATGTTGAATTCCAATTTCCTAATGATTTCCATCATAAAATGGAATATATACTCCTACCACAAGGATATAATAATTACAAAATATAGAGATTATAATAAATATACACATATAACATGCATATATTATACACACAAAATTTTCAATTATGTTGAAATATAATTATCAAAATATTAAAACATACAATTCACTTACCCCCCCCTGAAATCTATACATAGACCATTTAGGGGACCATTGACCCCAGCTTAAGAACCCCTACTTTTAGAAAAATAGATGTAGAGAGATTGTAAAAAGTTGTAAATTCCACCTCAGCCTCACCTTGTATTTTTGTTTCATATGTTTGTTCTGTGACTTATTTTAATATATTACGTTAATATAGTTATAAATTCTTACTATTTTATCTGAAAATCACTTTTATTTAAATCTGAAGCTTAAGATTGCTACATTCCAGTAATGTGTTGATTTATTATATAGTATTTATCATATTATAAATGTATGTACATATAATAGATACATAGTACATGTATGTATCTATTATATGTCTATATTATTGCATATATAATATATACATATTATGTGTATTGTGAGCATGTATTATATTTACATATAATATATACGTGGTAATGCATGTATGTATTATATTTCAACATAATTGATTTTGTTTGAAATCCAATCCTTTGCATTTTGTTTTATGAATTTAAAAATATTTTGAGAAGGGGCACATAGATTATATTCTATTGTCAAAGGGGACCATTACACAAAAAAGGCAAAGAAACCCAACTCTAGAGTGACTTCATGGTATTTCATCCTCACACCCTCTACAGTTTGGCCAAAGTGGCCTATATAATGTTCCTGAGCCTCCTACCCCAGGCACTAGCTATCCCTAGGTCTGGAATGTTCTTTTTTACCTCTATCTCTTAGAATCTTGAAGTAAGCTTCAAGACTCAGCTCAAGTATTTCTGTTTCTTCTTTTACTTCTGAGGTTGCCTCTGAACACATTCAGTCCTTCTTAGTCTTGTAAATATCATTTAGTTTATGTTATAGTATTTAGGGATAGGGAGTGAAGAAGGGTGCTAAAATTGTTTATCTGTTTCCCCTTATAGCATTGGTTGCGTGGTTTTTCTTTTGTTCTCCAAGAGAACCATGACATCAGAAAGATGATGACATGACTTGCAAATGAATTTTATTTGAGTGAGGGAGGGCTGTGCAAAGTAACCAGTCTCACTTTCTCCCAGAGTCATCTTGGTTCAGTGGCCAGATATTTATCAGGATGACTAGAGATGCCCCAGGATGCAGTGGGAGACCTTGGCTTTTTTAAGCTGAGGTCTTTTCAAGTTTTCACTTAGAGTGAAGCAATGTCCATTCAATGAACAGGCCTCTTGAAGAAGTGAGTCAAGGGATGACCCCTTTAATAAAAAAAAATCAAACTGGGAGGGAAGACCCTCAGGGTTGCTCGCCAAAAGAGAAATAGATACTATTCACATGCACTGTGAGACAGGAGGTCCCCCAAAATAACCATCATGTGGTGCTTGGGCTGGGCAGTGACCTATTGTTGTCCAATCAATGAAAGCCTGAGTGAACTGAGTTCAAGGCTTGGTCTTTGAGAAAGCAATCTAGTCAATAAATCCCAAGTTAACTAGGTAGGTTTCAGCCATCAAAATTTGCCTTCCTTTGGGCAGAACACCATCATCTTCATCACCTATAGCATTGGAGTCTGGCTACTCATCCCCTTACTCCTCACAAGTATGTCTGTGTGTAAACATACATACATATAGTAGCACACATGTGTAAATATATGCATACACATATAGATATAAATATGTGTGTGTATATATGTATATATCTATATCTCTCTCTATATGTATACACACAAATATCTATATATCAGTCCATAGGCTGATGGTTGTAGAGAAGGCCAGTCTACCAACTGTGTTCTGAACCTATCAATAATGGTTTAAAAAAAAATAGCACCTTTAGTTTGATAGGGAGTACTGATCCTATATCATTCTTTCCTGTCTTGGTGATGGCTCCATCACACAATGAGAATAGTGTATTCTTGCCATGAATCCAGTGATTGGCCTTTTAGCTTTGTCCTGCACCCCATGGTAAGTCAAATCTGGCCTCAGACACTTGCTAGCTGTGCAACCCTAGGGAAGTTACTTAGCCCTGTTTGCCTCAGTTTTCTCTTCTTTAAAAAGAGCTGGAGAAGGAAATGGCAAACCACTCTGGTATCTCTGCCAAGAAAACACCAAATGGGGTCATGAAGAGTTGGATAAAACTGAAAACTGAGTGAACCAGAAGTATCCCATGGAGTTGGCAGTTAATGGGTCAAGCTGTCAATCAATAAATATTTATCATGGGGCAGCTAGATGGTGAAGTGAATAGAGCACCAGCCCTGGAGTCAGGAAGACCTGAGTTCAAATATGGATCAGACTCAACACTTATTAGCTGTGTGACCTTGGGCAAGTTACTTAACTCCAATTGCCCTACCTTCCCCTCTCCAAAACAAGCAAATAAACAAATAAATAAGTATTTATCTTGTCCAGAAGAAAAAAAGAGGCAAATAAAAGAAGATTAAAAATCTAAACAGAACAAGAAAAGAGGAGGAAGGAAGCAGGGACCATAAAAAGAAAGAGAGAAAAATGGGATGCAGTTTCATCAAAAGTAGCTACTCAGTGGTGCTATATCTACCAGTATTTTAAAATTGGTTTAGATTATTATTAGAAATATAAATTTGTTGTTGCCTCTGAGAGACTCATTTATTTTCTTGCTCGTGATTCATACTAATTTTGATTTAGGCTTCTTCACAGAGAAAATTGGTGTAAAGAGGCCATTGTTTATTTGTTTTTTTAAGCAAGTTTCCATTGTGTTTCTTAAGGGAACTGACATCCTTTGCCTCAAGTAACAAACTGTTAGATAGCCAGGTCGTACAGTGGGTAGGGTGCCACTCCTAGAGCCAGGAAGACTCCTCTTCCTACATACAAATCAGGCCTTTGACACTTCCTAGCTGTGTGACCCTGGGCAAGTCACTTAGCCTTTTTTGTCTCAATTTCCACATCAGTCAAATAATCTGGAGAAGGAACTGGCAAACCACTCTAGTATCTTTGCCAAGAAAACCGCAAGTGGGGTCATGAAGAGTTGGTATGACTGAAATGATTGAACAACAAAAACAAAATATTAATAGTCTAGATCCCATCAAATAGGAGGCACTATTGGGAGATGGGTTAATTCTGTCATATAACAAGTGTTTTAATTTGTTGAAGACTTGATGAAATTGTGTCTACAAGACCCCAAAGAATTAAGGTACCTTTGCTTTTTTTTTTTAAACTCTTAGTACCAGTTAACTCAGGTCAAAGGATCTGGCCTAAGGTATTATAGAAAGAAAAATCTGGCATTTGTCTTCCACTTTCAAGGCAAAGAGAAATAGGCTTTGTTGAATTATTTATTTGCTTCACTGAGACCCTAGATCCCTGCTATTACAAATGTTTGGGTTCAGACATCCATTGTTCTCAACAAATGACAAATTGTTCAAATATTTCCCTTTTACTGGATTGTCTATCCTTCCCAGAACATTTTTTTCTCACTTTTGTATGTGAAAACACCTTAAAGATGAAAAATT
Source organism: Petaurus breviceps papuanus (assembly GCF_028583685.1). NCBI lineage: Eukaryota > Metazoa > Chordata > Mammalia > Diprotodontia > Petauridae > Petaurus > Petaurus breviceps. The sequence continues at coordinate 4,024,352 of NW_027185877.1, forward strand.
AAGATACAGCATTTATTGGAGTTTTAAAATCACTTCAGAGTAGCAATTTCAGGGAAAGGTGTTGGTTTGTGGCGGAAATTTTGAATACCCTATGTATGAGCAAATATGTTTTTTTTAATTTCAATTAAAAAAAAAAGAGATGTACTCTGAAGATGGACTGGAGGGGCCTATCAAGTTTAAACTCTTTTGTAACCTCAATTTCTTTTCTCATGCAAATAGTTAAAATTAGGAAACCATTTTTAAGCACTAGAAATATTATGGTAATGCCAATCTCCATTTATTTTCTTGGTTCAATTTAATATAAGCTGACATGACTGTGACAGGTTGACAATTTTAAAAAAGTCAGAATGAATGGAAAACAATATCCATACTGCTTCGCACATTAAAGCTTTCTTTATATCTTTGCCTTTGTAGACATGTTTAATTTAATGAGAATTTAATTTTAACATTCAATCTATGTTACAACATGGTGAGTAATGGATTTTTCAGACTATATTTTTTTAGAAAAATATATATTGGTATGGGTGTGTATTTGTATAGTACATCAGCACTGAGTAATCTCTGAAATATAGTGAAAAGAATGCTGTATTTGGAGTCAGAATATATGGCTTTAAATCTGAGTTCTTCCACTTGTCAAGCGTGTAATGGTGGGCCTCAGTTTCCTCATATGTAATATGAGGGGTGTTAGACTCCATGACCTTTAATGTCCCTTCAGATTTAACACCTATGATCTTATGACCTTTTTTATGGCCTCAGTATCTACACAGATTTATGATTTCATCTATGTAGACAATGTCTCCATTTCAGGGAGTTATATCATTATACACCTCCTAGTTCTGTGTGACTCTTGGCCATGTCCCCTTTCAACCCTCCCAAAGTGTGTCCATCTAACATTCTGGGAGTCTTCCTTTAGATTTTTTTTTTTTGTGTGTGCTAATACACCACATGTGAATTGTCCATTGGTTTTCCCTTATTTTTGTCTATATAACTGGCTTACTTTTTCCTGTTTCTATAATTGTTAACATTTTTTTATGCCACCTCATCTATGTAAGTCTGAGGGATAATCATTATAGCATAGTCATTATAGCTTCTCCACTGCCCTTTGGGTGACTTGTAATTTTAATTCTTCAGAGAAAGAGGTATTTTATTAATTTATTCTATTAATAATTTATTAATTATATCCAGATATTATTTTTTAATTCCAAATATTATTATTCCAAATAATATTTAAATAACCTCAAAACTTGACAGCATTAACAATAAAAACATTATTATTAATGTAATTATGTTTTTTTCTTTTGTTTCAGTAGCATCTGACTCTTCATGACCTCATTTGAGATTTTCTTGGCAGAGATTTTGCCATTTCCTTCTCTAGTTCATTTTTACAGATGAGGAAACTGAGGCAATCAGAGTTAAGTGATTTACCCAGCGTCATACAGTTAGTTAGTGGACTTATATCTTCCTGACTCCTAGCTCAGGGCTCTATCCACAACATCACCTAGCTGCCTTATACCTAGCATAATGTACATAGTAGGTTCTTAATACATGTTTATTGGCTAACTGAAAATCATTTGTGGAAGTCTTCCTATCCTTCCCATACATTCTCAATAAGGATGACCTCTGTATGGGTGAAGATGATTACAATATGATTTTCTAGAGATTGAAATAAGACTTTCTTCCTAGTTATCTGTAGCTATCCAGGGGGATGCTGAAAATGTTTGAGTAACACGAACTAATGTAAATGGGTAAGAACACAACATAAAGTGTGGGTGCTCTAGAAATTCAGCTATGGTGATGACCCATTGCTTTCTCCCGTCTTCCATATGAGCTTACTTTCTATTTTCTTGGTATTTGTTTTGTATTCACTTCTCTGTGTACGTGTTGTTTCTCCAAATAGAACATAAGCTCCTTGACAGCAGGGACTGCTTTGTGTTTGTCTTTGAATCCCTAGCACCTATCACAGTATCTGACAAAGGACAAATGCTTAATAAATGTTTGTTGACTGACTGATTGTTGTTAGGAAAACTGTATTTCTTGTCCCTCAGTACAAGTTCAATATTCTGTAAGTTCATAACTACCCCACAGCACCAGTTCATCTTAATAGCGTGATCTTTTGGGGGAACTTCACTGAACAACAGCCTTCTAAAAGGAAAATAAAACCCAGTAGCACATAAATAACATCTTTTATGCAATCCCCACTGAACTCTTTGGGGGCAGGCTTCCACACAATTTGTATCACATTTCCTACTGCCAGATTCCACACTGATAGGGCAAAAGCCCTTTCTATTTCTCTGAGACCCTTTTGGATAGACCAGATAAACTTTTTTCAATTAAGCATTGTTGTTTAATGATAGCTGAACACAACTGTCCTTACAATAAAAACAAGGCATTTAGAATTAAGGACTATGATGAAAATGAATGCTGCCTGATAACACAGTGGGTGTTCCATAAATCTGTATGCAATAGCTGAGCATGAGTCACCCAGACAGGACATGATCTTTCATGAAATTTGGTGACAGACTGTTCCACCAACTTACTACACTGCTTCCAAATAGCTTCCTTTAGCAGCAGGGAAGCTTTGGAGAATGATGTCATGTATTCACAGGGCAAGAACTTTGCATTATTAACGCTCGTCAGCATCTCCCCTCTTTCTTACAGGTAACGATATTTCATTATACTGGGAGGAAAAGATTAAGAAGTCCACTTGTCATTTTTGGAGCATGCATTTTGGAACTGAGACTCTCCACAGAGACAGTTGCTGAAACAAGGCTATGTACATAAAAGCCGTTCTAGGTGGTGGAACAAACTGTTACTGTTTAGCACTGGAGAGAAGACAGTTATTAAAATGACGAAAAAAATAGTCTCACATTTGGATAGGGAAGGTCAGTGGAGAAATTACACAGCCTGACCTAAGGAGGTTAAATAACTCGCCTACAGTTGCAGAGAGGAAAAAAATATGACAAGCATCAGCCTACTTTGAGATTGCTAAGTACTTGTCTGAGCCTCTAATCCTAGTCATTAAAAAAATTATAAAAATGCATATACAGTTGTCTTGGTTTCTATCTGTACACACAAAAACCTGACCGAAAGATGGACAAAAAGGCTTAGATAGGGTACAATGGAAAAAGCTCTTCAATTGGAGGACCTTTGCTAAAACCAGCTTCTGATATTTGATGAAGTCACTAAACCTGTCTGTGCCTCAGTTTCCCCTGATAATATGTAAACTCTTTAAAGGCAGGGATTGGTTCACTTTTATTTTTCTAACTAGAGCCTTAGGTGTTTAATAAATTCTCATTGGTTGGTTAATGAAAGAAATATATACATATACACATACACACACGTATATATAAATATCCACATATGTATACACCTACATACATACATACATACATACAAAGAACTGTCCTATGGATGTGATACAGTTTGCTGGTGGCTGCCCTAAAATGTGGTGACTCATGCTGAGCACAACATGGTCATTGTGGTGAGATGTACTGTACCCAACTTAGTTACTACATTAGAACTACCACCATATTCATTCTAGATATTATGTTTATAACAATAATAAGCCTGTAAAACTGGATTAGCACTTTTGGCTGTTATGTTATAAGACCATCATCACTGAAAGACATTTTATTAGGGAGACAGTATGTTATAGTGGAAAGGGCACTGTCTCTGGATCAAAGGACCTAGGCTTACATCCCACCTCTGAGGATTACTACCTATGTGACATTTAACACGTCACAAAACCTCCCTAGACCTCTGTTTCCTTTTCTGTAAAATGAGAGAGTTGGATTAGATGACTTCTAAGCTTATTTACAGCTCTAAAGCTAAAATCCAGTGAGCCTATGTTAGCTCTCACATGGCTTTCCCACATCTGGTAAGTCCTTAACACTATGGTATGAGGGAATATTTGGTCCTTGTCACCATTACCCCGCCCCCCCCCCAAAAAAAAACTGAACAAACAAAAAACAAAACCTCCCTATAATAAATTCAATGTCTTACTAGAAGTATAGGTTATACCCATCCATGTAAAGTTCTCCCTCGTGGAGACCCTAGGGCCCCACAAGGCTTCTTCCTCCAAGAGACCTTCCTCAATTGCCTCAGTTATTAGTTTTTCAACCCTCTTTCCTGAATTACTTAATATTTTATATTTAATTAGTCTAAGACTTTTGGGACACCCTGTATGTGTTATTTCTCTCTCTCTGACTCCTCCTTCCCAAAAATGTAAGTTTTGGGGGCAGGGACTGTTTTTGTTTTTTGTCTTCATACACTCAGCACTTATCATAGTACCAGATTTATTACAGGTGCTTAATAATTTCTTACTGAATTGAAGTTTTATTTAGTTTTTGTGATATTATTTAATGGAAGGCCTATAAAACAACTAAAAAACCCCAAATATGATTTATTTTTTTCCTCTTAGAAACCCTAGAAGGGAGGTGCTATTATTATCCCCATTTTACAGATGAGGAAACTGAGGCATAAAGAGATTAAGTCATTATTTAGGGTTAAATAGCTTGTAAAGGATCTGAAGCAGGATTTGAATTCAGGTTTTCATGACTTCAGGTCTGTCTATCACCTAGCTCCTTTTAAAAGAATTATTAAGGCTAATCTGACCATGCCCAGAGCCTGAATCAACAAAGTACAGTCAATTCACTCACATGATTTTCCCAAGGCTACATTCTCAGCTGTTTCAAGGGTAACCCCCTCTTTTGACTCTACTAGGAAATGACCAAGCCTAGAGACTGCTATTCTAACTTTATTATACATTTAATGAACACAGGAATTTTTTTCCTTGTCTTTTTTCCAATGGAGAATGAGAAGTGAGAGATAAAATTGTTTTAAAAATATGCAATTAAGAGGAGAAAAATAAACTTCTTGTCTTGCTTATTGGTGTCTCTTTAACCAGTAGTATCAAAGATAATTTTCTTATCTATTTCTTTCATTAGATACAAAAACTCTGGTATTACAAACACTAGTGAGTAAATCTAGGCTAGGGTTTCTTAATATTTTTTTTGTGTCATGAATTAGTCTGGTAAAGCCAATGTCTCCCTTTTCAGGATAATGTTTTTAAATACATAAAATAAAATATGTAGGTTTACAAAGAAAGCAAATTATATTCCAATAGTTTGTCTGTCTGTCTGTCTATCTATCTATCTATCTATCTATCTATCTATCTATCTATCTATCTATCTATCTATCCATCTAATTAATGATAGATTTTCATGGACCCTTGCTATAGGCCAATGTCGCTATATGGCTTCTCTCTCCTAGTGTAAGAGTATTAGTTGTAGCAGTGTGTCTGCTCATGTTTCTGGAACAAATTAATAGTTTTTCACAGTCTGTAACAATATCTCATCCAAGCCTCAGCAGCACTGTCTTCATTAATTTGGAGGACGGTGGCGAGTCAGCACTGTACAGCAGCAAAAAGACAGGATTCACAGAAGATTTGGATTCAAATCTCACCCCTGAGGCCTACTGATTTTATGACCATGGGCAAGTAGTTTAATCTCTGAGCCTTAGCTTTCTTATCTGGAAAATGTGAGTAATGATACTCAGATTACCTACTTTCTAGGGTTGTTTTGAGATAACAATGAGCTAATATTTGAAGCAACCATAATATGTTGTTTGTCCTCCGTTCTCAAAGAGGACTATGGTATCAGGAAGGTGATGCCATGACTTGCAACTGAATTGTATTTAAGTGAGGGAGGTTTGTGCAAAGTCATCAGCGGCACTTTCTCCTCCAGAGCCATGTGGTCCAGTGGTCAGACATAGATCAGGATGACTGGTGATGGCCCTGGATACAGTGGGAGATCTTGGCCTTTTTAATCTGAGGTTTCTCCCAGGTCTTACTTTGACTGAGGCAATGCCCATGATATAAACTGCAGAGTAATATATAACTACCCTTGATTATAAGCTCTTACTGGAGGGCAGAAAAGTTTTCTAAAGAATTTATGCCTCATCCAAGTAGTCCATGGATTTAAAAAGTTGAGAACCAATGTTCTAGGCTCCCCCATTGCATCAGAAAGTTTAAAATCAATAAAAGATGATCTATCAACAGGTATTTATTAAGGACCTACAGGTGCCAGGCATTGTTAGTTAATAACAGGGGATAAATTAAAAAATTAAGCATTACCTGTTCTCAGAAGGGTTACATTCTCTCTGGAAAGCCAACAATACATGAGTATATGTGAAATGAATATATACAGAATAAAAAAAAATCAATATATAGCAGCTAAATAAGTAAATAAAAGATAGAGGAGGAGGGCACTGGTAGTTGCATGAGAGGAAATCAGAAAAGACTGTATAAAGAAAGTGTTGCTTGAGCTGACTCTTGGTAGGTGAGGGATTCCATAAGGTAGAAGTGAAGAGAGAGTACATTCCAAATTTGGGGATGATTCTTAGAAAGGCATGGTGAATACAGATAGGTAGAGTACTGCATATAAGGAACTGAGAGAAGACCAGCATAGGTTACACAAAGTCTCTGGAGCTTTTTCAGACTTAGTGACAATTTGTCCTGAAATAGCATCTTAAGTGGAAATATTTAGATTTTTTAATAGCCCTAATTATAAAAATGTTTTAATAATTAATATTTTAATAGTATAGCATATGCCTGAGAATTTTGTTCCTTCCCTGGGTAGACTTCCTCATTTTTCTTTGAGTGAAAAGTGGTTCCAGCTATCTGGCCTTCTGCTGTGTTTAAAGGAAAATGGCATTCTACTTGAAAGAGCTCATGAATATCCCAGGACTTAATCACAGCAACTCGAAAAACATGAGTTCATGCTTTGCAAACCATCCATGACCCTAGCCTTATTTGAAAAAGAAATCAAAGTTTGTAAAATAAAGAAACATGATGAAAATCCTTGTCTGTTTCATTTAGAAAACACTATGAAGTATAGAATGGAAGATAAAAATCTTTCAGTATTTACCATTTCTTTTTTTAAAAAAATATTTTAAGCTTTGTACCACTGGGGATGATATATCAGGCAGTTTGGTCTGAATATGTTCCATGCTGGACTGTACAGATATCCAGCTAATGGCATGTACACTTATTTCCATTGTAACACCTCTCTTCTTGCAAGAGGGAATTTCAAGTGACAGACTAAAGCTGCTGGCCATCAATTTTGCAAAATCACATCTGCCAGATAGCCAAGATTTAGTTCAGAGACCAAAATTGATTAATATTCTAATTTGTTACTTGTAATTAGCATCACACTAAACCACACCTAGACCAAAGTGAGAATGTTTATAGAACCTATGTATTGAAAAGGATTCATTTTGATTCTATGTTTAAGTTTTCTTTGGTCATATTCCTTGAGTGTAAAAGATTCCAATTACATAGGCAGTGAAAGTTGCTCAGGATTTTAATTAGCCTAGGCCTTTGGGGACAGCTTCCCAGGCCTAGAATCAGGAATATCTGAGTTCAAATGCCACCTCACACACTTAAAAGTCATGCAATCTTGGACTAGTCATTTAACCTCTTTTGGCTTAAAATTTCATATCTGTAAATTAGGGATCACACAGACCCCAAACTCAGGGTTGTTGTGAGGATCTAATGAGACAAAATATATAAAGTACTTTGAAAATAGAAAAGCACTATAGGAATACTAGGTATTGTTATTTTTTTTTTTTTTTGCTTTTTGGAGGGCAATTGGGGTTAAGTGACTCTCCCAAGGTTGCACGGCTAGTTTTTGTTTAAGTGTCTGAGGCTGGAATTGAACTCAGGTCCTGTGAGGGCCAGTGCCACCTAGTCGCCCCTAACTATTGTTATTAAAATGTACATTCTTCACTATGCTTATTTACAATACATATTTATAATAATAACTTGACACAATGTTTTCGGGATCATCTGTATTCAGCTTCATCATCCCTTTCTCACATAATGACAGCAACATTATTTCCTCATTCAGGGATCAGTTTCCTGTAGGTCGTTCAGTTAGTCTCAGAAGAACAAGGTTGATAGATTAGATTGGTTAAATCCTTTGGGATTTCTTTTCTGCAATTTTGGGCAGGACCCTACCCAATTAGAAGACCCAACTTCTGTTTAGAGTGAACTCCAGAATCTAATCCTGGTACATGCTAGCTCTGAAGTGTCCATGGCCTTGTGCCCTTCCACTGCATCTAGGGGAACTCAGTTTATGAAGGAAAAAATCATCCGGAGTGGTTTGGGTAGAAATAGATTTTTTTTGTCCAGATTGTGGGAGGTGTCTGAGTTTCATGATCAAGTCACATTCTCAGTAGAAGGAATGAATGACTTTTCACTTGTCTCCTTATTAATAGGTCCTTCCCCTCATTAACTGTTCACCAATCAGGGCTGATTTGCACTTGTCAGAAGCACCTTTTTTTGTAAAGGCATTTAAATACTCAGAGATCTCCATGGTTCTGTTTTTGGTTATGGAGAGAAACCACTGACCATCAGTGTATTGATTATCAGCTAGTCTAACTAATAAATTGATTGTTAATTACGCAGAAACTCTATCTCTTGGGCTTTTCATTTATCTCACCACAATACCTATGTGAGAAGTATGTAGCCACTAGACTTCGTGAGTAGTTATTACAGGCGTCACTAATGCATACTCCAGTTGCAGTACAGAGGGTTCTCTAAGCATGGTAGCCCAATGCTCACAGATACAAACAGTACATTTCGGGAATGGTGACTATTGGTATTATGCTCATGCTCTTTGAAGCTTCTAGAGAAGAGCTATTAATAGTAAATATGCTTCCCTTCTCACCCTGCTAGGTTCTGAGGCCCCAGACAATAGTAGCAAGAGAGTAGACAGACCCAGAAGAACCATCATTTTTATCAGTGAACTACACATTGCACCTGTAGTAGGTCCAGGTTTCAATTTCACAAGATGCCCCTCCCAGGATTTATCCTTCACTTCTAATCTCATCACTATGTGGCTAACTCAAGCAAGGATCCCACCTCACTCAACCTCCTCTCCCTTGTGATTGGAAGGCTGGAGGGTTGAACTCCTCCCAAAGCTTTCTTTATGAAATTGGACTTTAAACTCATTCCCCTTGGCACCTGCAGCTTGTCCAGGTTCCAATTCCACAGCCCAGGATGCCCTCTGGTGTTGCTCCCCTTTCCAGACTTCTTTTGTGTGTTGTCTTCCCTCTTCAGATTGTAAACTCCTCCAGGGCAGGGACTATCTTATCCTTGTAGTTTTTTTTTCTTATTTATATCTTCAGTTTAGCACAATGCCTGGGGGCGCATAATAAAGGCTTATCAAACTGCTTAATGAACTGTAATACACATTGTTCCAGAAGGTCCAGAATTTTGAGTTGCCTCAGGCACATATACTCCCTTCTGATGCATCTCCATGTTATGGTTTTGTAAATTTGTGTCCACAGTGCCCCTTATGTGGTAAGTACTTGATAAATGCTTGTTGACTATTCACCACCAACTTCCAGTGAATTGGAGAGAGAGGAGCCCCAGGTTTACAGCTGGAATGTTAAGTTTTCCTTATTCTTGTATCTTGTATCTATGAAATGTTTCTGATTAAGAGTCAATTATACCTTAGCTGATTTATTAAATGATAGTGGGGAGCTAAGGAGCTATGTTGTTAGTAGTAAAATGGTAGTATAGTTTGCCCACAACAGGGTTACTTATAAATCCCTGAGGATGACTTAGAGCATTGGTGGCCACCGTGGAAGCCCCTGTCCCACCAGTAGGAGTAAAGGGAGGGGAAGAGAGAGAATGAGGATTTGAGTGCCACACCAACAATACATCCCATATATTAATCGAATTAATCACTAGAAATCCAACATTACCACAGTTGACAGGTGGTGCTCACCATTACTACAGCTTCTTGTATGGTGAAAACGGACCAAGGCCCTAAGTATTTTTTCTGTTTTTCATGTTAGCCCTTGGAAGAGTCTTCCAAAGAAGGCAGGATGTTCATTTGACCGGGGTCATCCATTTAATCTGATTCAGTTCACTGAGCATTTACTAAATGACTACACTGAATACTAACTATGCCACATGCTGGGACTTCAAAGACAAAAAACTAAACTATTCTTGCCTTCAGGAAATTTACATTCTATAGAGGTGATTGGGACCTCTTGTTCATTTGTTTCAGTCTGGTCTGACTCTTTGTGACCTCATTTGGGATTTTCTTGGCAAAGATACTAGTGTGGTTTGCCATTCCTTCTCTGGCTCATTTTACAGATGAGGAAACTGAGGCAAACAGGGTTAAGTGACTTGCCCAGGGTCACACAGCTAGTGAATGTCTGAGGTCATATTGAACTCACATCTTCCTGACTCCAGATCTGGCACTTTATCCACTGTGCCACTTAGCTGCCCATTGTCTCCTCATCTCCCATACAATAAATAACTTCAATGCATATATACTGGTAAAACTTTATAGAGCACAACTTGTACCCAATTGGCATTCAATGACAAAATCATCTCCAAAGTGTTTTCTTTCTTGTTATGTAGATGTGGCATTGAACAGAGAAATGTCAAAAACATTTCCTCAAGGTTAAACTGCCAATCAGCAAAGCAGCAGGGCAAAAGATGGCACAGAGGTCTCATGAGTCTCAATTCAGTGCTCTATCCACTAGACCAAGTTACCTCTATGTCTCCATTTAATTATTCATCTTCCTGCTGAGAATTCTAATTAGTGCCCAGAGTAGTGATGGGCTCTCTCAGATAAACTTGATTTTTTTTTCTTAAAAGGATATATATATATATCCTAGGACCCAGTAACTTTCCTTGGTCTAAAGGGCTTTGATGTTTAGCCTTAACATTCTATCATTAGAGGTTCCAGGGAAGAGTTATATTGGCAACTCTTTTGAAAATTTCAAATGTTTAAGTTATATGGCAACTCTAAGATGGGCATTATGGTATAATGAATAGATAAGTGGACCCAAAGTTAGGAAAGTGGGGGTTCAATCCCGCCTCTAACATATCTTGGCTGTGTGATTCTGGGTAAATTACTTACCTTCTCAGTATTCTTGGTAACTCAAGAACTCTAACTTGCAGAGAATTAGTAGAGAGAGATTCTCTATCCAGAAATTTGCTATACCAATAAAATGATACACTGTCTCTATTTCTAAGGCAATTCTAGAAGGAAAACTATAAACTCAAGCACATAACATAATTTTCTATGTAGTACAAAAGTTAAATATTTAATTTAAGCCACATTCACTAGAATTATTGCTATAGGTTATAAAAAGTTAAGGAAGAGATTTTTCAAAGACAACATAAGAAGGTGGTTTTAAAAATCATTACATTTGGAAATAGAAAATTAAGCAAGAAGAGACAAGTCTTACTGCTTAGAAAAGATAGTAGAATTTGAACAGAGAGAAAAAGTAAAACTAAACCACTATTAAGAAAACAAATTTTTATCATTATTGATGACAAGAAACAATTGTCCTAGAGACAACAAAAAGCCACTGGAAATTTTTGATCATCAGTTCATCAACCAAAAAGCAAAGCTTTAGAGTCATATTTCTGAAGTTGAGATCAAGACATTTAGTCATGAATGATTCTAAAAGTACAATCCCTCAAAACCTCAACTTAGTATTTTGGATGGAGTAAGGAACTGATAGATCTTAAATTATACATGAACTGGAAACATTATCATAAATGGGGTTCTTGCCCCTGCTTAAGTGACTTGACAGAATATACAAAAAGTTCCAATGATAATTAGTGTTTGATAGATTCAAAAGAAAGAACCACATTATTTTCCATTGATTGGCATGAATCTTGACCATCTACTTTTGTTATATTAAAAAACATAATACTCACATGGAATTTTATTCAACTCGTTCATAAATTTCTCCTTAATCTTAGAAAAAGCATCTTCCTTCCCTTCTCCTGGGGTGGCCGGTTCGGTGACATTATGTGGGAGCACAGGTGCAGCAGTTGTCACTGGGGGGGCTGCCAGGGCCTCATGGTGACTCTCACTCTCGCTCACCATTTTGGTTCCAGGTAAAGCTGTGGGGGCAGGGAAAAGAGCAAAGAAAAAAAATTTCAGAAAGCTTTAAAGTGATCTCACATCAAAGGTAAACCAAAGAAGAGAAACATCAGTAGGTGCATCTGCTTACTGGATAAATATTGTGTCATTAGCATATTACTTCATGTTGGTCCATGAAATATTTATTAAGCCACAGAAAAGGTAACATCAGATGTAATTATTACTTATTATTTCCCCCAACAAGGCTGAGTGTGAACTCTTTAAGAATTGTCATAAATCTCTCGTATATGCTTATCTCCTAACCTGTCTCCACAACAAACACACACACACACACACACACACAGTTGTTATTGGGGAAGAAAATAAATGCTTGTGTTTAAATACTGCTTGCACTCAGAGGACACCACGATGTTTACATCACCAATGATGATAAACCATGTCGCAAAAATGCCTCATAGGCTTATTCAAACCACAACAGGGTAATAGTATTAAGGTAAGAGTTCTCTAGGCACACTTGTACATTATTCAGAAACTAGGTTTTGACTCTCATTATTGATGGGAGTTTTCCTTTCAGTCACTTCCTCTGACATTTACTATAGAAAAAACTCTGCTAAATTATTAACTTGTCTTATCCGTGCATTTGTGAAGCCACCAGATCTGTAGTACAGTTGACTATACATTAAGGTACCTACAGAACTAATAACCAGAACTTTCAAATGTAGCTTTAGTTTTTTGCTTGCTTTCAAGATGTCAGGAAATATTTATTACTCCTGATGGCATGGAAAATGGAAGTGCACTTGTATTGTTGAGATTTTTTCCCTTCAAAGATGCAGAAATGTAGGCATGCCATTCATAGTTCAGAAAAATACACCCTGGAAATTCTGAAAGAACATTCAGCGGGAAGTGACAGGAAATGAGAATTGATCCTCATGTGTGAGAGCAAGACATGGCTCAGGGTTTGAACAGGCAGTTAAGAGATGTGGAGCCTACTCTTCAATGGCTTATTGTCTTACTGTGTGACTACAGATGAGTCAAGCTGTGGGGCTATAATGGTGAACACACTTTCAGGCAGGAACAAAAATTAGTGTTGGCAAGCCTGGGCAGTAGTATCTCCACAGTTCTTGCAAGAAATGCATCTAGCATATAAACTAACTCTGTCTCATCAAGAAATATAAACAGCTACCCTCTGAACCAAAGAAAGAAAAAGGGAATTTTACAAAAGTACCAACAACCTCAATTCTGAAACTTCACTATTCTATCAGCTGAAACAATTTCAAATGTAATAGTCTTCTGGCAGAATTAAGAGATAAGAGAATTTCAAAATCACTGAAACCCATAGTGAAATGTCATAGCTAGTGTTTTCTAGGAGAAAGAGATGACGATGTTTGCACATAACTGGTGGCTTGCTATATTGTAAGTGTGTAATTTTTTCTTATACTTCCAATATTGTATTTATCATCATTGAATTTTATCCTGTTTATTTCCATCTTCTGTTTGTCAAGGCTCTCTGGGAGGAAAAGTGTCATATCTCTGGCAAATATTAGAGTGAATAAAGAAATGGTAAAAATACTCATATAAAACATGTCTTAAAAATCCACAAAGTTTACATGATTTAATTTACAAACCATGAATATATTACTATTCATTGTTAACTTCTAGATCAAGAAGATAGTCCCAGGTCTATGTCATGAGGTTCTGCCATCTTTGGCAGTATAGTAGCTGGGGTGACCTCTCTCACTTGACCCCAGGCGATACTGAAATGGTCCCCATTGAGTTGGACATTGTATAGGTATGGTTTTCTACTTTCTTGAATGGGCCAAGACCTCACTGATTTAAAGCTGGTTCTTGCTGCCTCATGTCCTGGGTTGTGGACATAGCATTCAGTTCATCAGTGGAAGCAAAGGACCCCTCCATTCAAAATTAAGTTCCACCAGTAGAGTTTGGAGTGAGGAATAAGAAGGCATATAACCAGGAGCATGTGATCCAATCTTAACAGAATTAGTAGGCAGGGATTCAAATAGTTCTTTGACCTTGACCTTGGACTTCTTCCTTTCCTTTCAGTCTAAGAGTTTGAAAATAGTATTTTGGATTGTTCTCTACTTTTTCTTCAAATCTTGTTCTCTCCCTTTTTGGGGAAAGAAGGGCTACCAATTTCTCATCCAAGTAGAGATGGATAGAGGTTACTTTTCTGACATGCAGAAGCTTCCCCCACTATTTCTTTCTTCTTTCTGTCAGTCTTTCATTCCCTCTTCTCACTCTCTCTTTCCTTCTTTCCCCTCTCTCTCCTCCTTCCCCTCCCCTCCTCTCTCATTCCTTTCTCCTCTCCCCTCTCACTCCTTTCTCCCTCTCCCTCACTCCTTTCTTCCCTACCCTCTCTCTCCTCCCTCCTCCATCTCCTCCTCTTTCCTTCCTCTCTTTTTCCTTCCCTTTCCTCTTCTCTCCTCCACTCCCCCACTATCATTTTACAAATTCCTTCTGACTCATATTTTCTTCTTCTTCTGTGTCATCCCTTTGAAACACTTGTTTCATTCATTCTTTGAACAATTCATCTTTCCTATTGATCTGCTGAGTAATCTCTCCATCTCTTTTACCTTCTCCTCTAGGAGGGACTCTAGCCTATGTTTGGTGCCTATTTGGCTGTTACTTAGCACTGGCAGAAACACAAGCAGTTCATTCCATGGATGTCACTACAAGATGCCCCTAAGTTTCCAAAACTGCAAGAAACAGACTTCCTCTATTGTTTCAGTTTACTCAATTACTTTCCCTTCATATTTAGCAGATTCCTGCCAAAGCCCCAATGCAAACAGAATGTACCTTCAATTGTCACTTTTTTTTTCATGAGGAGGTTACACGTAGAAATACAATTTCCAGACAATTTTCCTCAATCATTTTTGTATTTTTTCTGCTTGATCAAACACTAAACATCTCTTACCTTTCTATATGCTTCAGTGTCCCCATCCCTAGTCAAAACACGAGTACTTACAATGATCTACTGCACGCTCAGCACTATAGAGGTTGAGATAAACACTGTTCTTAATGATTTTATGCCTTATTTGGAAAGACATGACTGGGGCACATGAAATATTTATTGTTAGCAAATGTTACAAGATGAAAAATAATTACACAGTAAAGACTAAGTGCTTTAGGAGTTAAGAAGAGAGGCTCTAGAAAAATCAGAGAGAATTCACAGAGTATCCAAGGTACTACAAACTGATTCTTTCTTTGGGCTCATATCACAGTCTCTATGTAATAAACATATTTGATGAGATTTTCTAGGATTTTATCAGTTATTACAACCAATAATACATATGCTTTCCTAAAAGACTATTTTATGGAGAACTCACACAGAGCAAGAGCTCACATGGTGGTCAGAAGAAATGATACAAGGACAATCTAAATATCTCTCTTAAAAACTTTGGAACTGACTGTGTGACATGGGAGACACTGGCACAGGATGACCCAGCATGGCATGCCCTCATCAGAGAAGGTACTATACTTATGAGCAGAGCAGAAGTGAAGTAGCTCAAAAGATATGAGATGACCAAATTTAGAGAAGCCACCCCACATACTTACATGGTCTATAGCATTCCCACCTTATATTGGTCTGATCTGCCATAGTCAGACGCATTGAACTTGACTCTAACATAGTCATGTCATTTTGGTCCTCTTTGATAACAAAAACAACCAGCAGCTAATAATGTTTTTCAAGGCAATAACTCACACACAAATATGAACACAAAAGCAAAGAATTGCAAAGTTGGAGATCCTTAGGAGGTCATCTAATATGACTCCTAAACTAACTGTAAATCCTGCCTCCAATATCCAGGACAAGTATTCATCCAGCTTTGAATATATAACACATATTCAGTGAAGTAAAAATTGAGTGCCCCAAATAAATATTTCAGAAACATCTCCCCATTCATTGTGACTTCTCTCTTCCCTCTCTCATCCAGAAGTTCCAATCTGGAAAGACATTTTTGCCTCAATGTGGATTCCTCCTAAGATATGACTTCCCCCAATTCTGTACCCTTGTTTCGGAATCTAACCTTCTAGGTGCCCAATGCTGGATAACTTAAATCAAAGTTCCAGGGCTTTCTCTGCATTGCATAGAAATAATGTTATGTTTCTGAATCACTTAATGCTATGGATAAAAATCACATTACTTCCAAGTCAGCAAAATACATTTTTATCTATTGACCACAAGGGACATTTCAAACTAATCTCCTGTTTTTTATCAGTTGTTTTCCTCTTCTTTAAAGCATATGAAATACCAAGAGACATGTAGCTGAAAACTGAAAGGGAAACTATTCATTTGCTCTGGTGCTTGCTCAAACATGATGCACAGCATTTAGCTTTATTAATTATATATTTGGGGGAAGTAATAGTATATTATGGGATTTTAAAAGGAAATCACATTCAAATCAAGAGTAAAATGCATCATTGACATTAAATTCAAGCTATAGTGCCTGGCTGTGGTATTCAGGCTCTGGGAGCTGAGTATTATTGGTTGTGAGGTAACAAATTATTTCTATGAGAGAAACGGAGTCTCCTAAAATGTGACAGAAAACAATGAAATTAATTTTGGGTTAATTACATTTGGAAAATAAGCTTGAAGAGCATGCATTCTTAAAGTATACTCAAGCAGTTTTCTGAGAACAGGAAAATAGTAATTCTTTAATATAAAATATAATCCTACAGATAAGAGGAATATTTGGCTGTCACTCCACTTAATTAAACTCTGACCCTTGTCATGAACTTTTACCCCTTACTTGACAAAGATAAAATCCTGACATTTTCTCCTATATGAGGAGAATATTGTGGGCTTACATGGTGAAACACTTTAATGTAATGTAAATAAAAAGAAGTATTTTTATAAATGTCAAAGGCTTATATAGATATTACAACAGAATCCAGAACAGATGCAAGAATTCTACAGACAAACATGGTATTGAGGAAGAGGTGCTGGTTTGGAAACCTGAGGACCTGGGTTTGAGGCCTCGTTTTCTAGCTGACCAACCTTGGGTAAGTTACCAATTTATGAGTCTCAATTTCCTAATCTGTAAAAGGAAAGTAAAGATACTGGCACTACTTAACTCATGAGCAGAAAATTCTGTGCCATCTATAAAAAATCATAAAAACATAAGAATCTAAGTTTAAATTGTACTCACACTTGGTATGGTAAGACACGAAAAAATATGTATATATACTTTATTATATATATATATATGTATATATATACACACACAGTTTCAATACCACTTGAAATTATAATCAGCAGTGCATCACACTGATAACAAAGGAAAAGTAATTGATGTCCTAATATTTTTACCTTAGTCCCTGATGCCAAAGAAGACTCATCATGAATTCAAATCTGGCCTTAGACCCTAGCTGTGAGACCCTGGGCAAATCACTTCAGCCTATTTACCTGAGTTCCCTCATCTGTGAAATGAACTAGAGAAGGAAATGACAAACCCTTCCAGTATCTTTCGCCAAGAACCCCCCCCCCCCCAAATGGTCATCATGAACAGTTATAAAGAGTGCTGATCTGCACTGGCAGAGGGAATTCTCATACCAAGAGTTCTTTATATCAGTGGAATCACAAGTCTAATTCAAAAAGGGAAACAAAAAAAGGTGTGGTAAATAGGCATAATTCTGCTAAAAATTTAACTAGTTTAATGAAGGAAAATCATCATAGGTTCCAATATAAAGCATTTGTGTGTGAGAAAGGAGAGGGAGAGGGTGGAAAGGGGGGGATAAAAGTGAAATCATAGGACTTTTCTTTCTTCCAGAATCAGGAAATCCAGAATTTTAGTTGCTATGGCAACCTCTCTCTATCCTTTCCCCTTTATGCTTCATGGCAGTTTTAAAATTATATATCCTATCCATAGATCTACAAATTGATAAGGATTTCCAAAGACAACAAGGCAGGGAATATTGTCGGATTAGGTGATGAAACCGTTTACTACAAAATACATGAATAGAATGATTTCTACATTTTAGGAGGCTATTTTGTCATGTTAACATCTGTAATTAAAGAGCAAAGAATGAATACAACCAACAGATGGAGGCAGTTAAAAATGATATTAAAAGCTCTTAATAAAGAAAATACTCTTGTGGAAGAAGAACAGAAATATTACCAAATAAATATATTAAGTTACACTATGAAAATTCCCTGAATTTGTCTGAAAAAAGTGTTAGCATATGTGAGCAAGGCCTTAGAATGTCTCATTCTGTTCCCTTATACTTTTCCATAACAGACTGTAAAAAATTCCTTAAACAAAAATGAGGGGCATTCAAAGCTACATTTAAAACAACATACAGGTAAACCTAAGGACCCCAAGGCAGCACTAAGTTTTAGTACCTCAAAAGGCCCCAGTAGATCTTCAAATGTATGGCTGTAGTTATAGTTGCTCCCCCATTTGAGACATAATTATTCTTGAAAGAGTTAGGGAAGAGGGTGTAGTCAAGATGGCAGAATAGAAACAGGACTTCTGCGGGGCTCTGGCTTCCACCTCCTCCAATTCATGTAAAAGGTGACTCTGAAGAAATTTTGGAGCTACAGAACCCACAAAATGACACAGAGAAGCTAACCTCCCGCTGAGGAGAGCCCAGCAGGCTGGCAGGAAGTGGCCAGAGCAGTGTCCTGGGAGCCAACACCAGCCCTGCAGGAGCCTGGGGTTTTAGCCTCAGGGCAGGCCTCCAGCTGGAGGGACTTCAAATAACCAGCAGCTGTGGTGGTTTCCAGAATTACCAACACATAGATGCTAAGGACAAAGTGAGAGGTCAGTGCAGTGTGGACTTTGGGATCCAGTAGTTTGGGAGTACTGCTGATCTTTGCCCCCGAGGCAAGAAGCAGCTGAGGGACAGCGGCCCTGCAGCCACAGCCATGTGGCAGCTTCAGCTCCTGGCCTGCAGACTGTAGGGGAACCAAGCAACCAGTCTGAGGAGTAATCACTTTTGCTTTAACCTGCTTGGATCTGGATTGTGGTCTAGGGTGGAGGTCCTGGGGTATGTGACCAGTTTGCCAGAGCATGTGGAGGCTTCAGAGAGGGCACCCAACTAATACCTTCGGCAGTGGGGAAAACCACAGCCATTGGGACAAAGCTCCCCTGTCTAGTACCAGAGTCCTACTGTGGCAAGAAGCACAAAAGTCAAGTAATTGAGTGGCAACATAAGCAAATGAGGGAAGCAAAGCAAGCAGAGCAACGCAACTTTACATTCCTATTTTGGGAACAAAAAGGATCACAGCATGGAACAGGAGGAAGACAGTGAAGTCAGAACTCCTGCACCAAAAGCTTCCAAGAAAAATACAAGCTGGTTACAGGCCACAGAGCAGCTTAAAAAGGCTTTTGAAAACCAAATAAAAGAAGTGGAGGAAAAATTGGGAAGAGAAATGAGAACAATGCAAGAAAATTATGAAATGAGAGTCAACAAACTGACTGAAGAAAATAGCACCTTAAAAATAGACTAACTCAAATGGCAAAAGAGGCTCAAAAAGGCAATGAGGAGAAGAATGCCTTAAAAAGCTAAATTTGCTAGATGGAAAAAGAATCTGAAAAGCTCACTGAAGAGAATCATTCCTTCAGAATTAGATTGGAGCAAATGGAAGCTAGTGACTTTATGAGAAATCAAGATACTATTAAACATTTCCAAACAAATTTAAAAATAGAAGGCAATGTGAAATATCTCATTGGGAAAACCACTGACCTGGAAAATAGATAAAGGAGAGATAATTTAAAAATTAATGGACTACCTGAAAGCCATGATCAAAACAAGAACCTAGAAATCATCCTTCAAGAAATTCTCAAGGAAAACTGCCCTGATGTTTTAGCACCAGAGGGCAAAATTGAGGTTGAAAGAATCCACAGATCACCTCCTGAAAAAGATGCCAAAAATAAAACTCTTAGGAATATTATAGCCAGGTTCTGGAATTCCCAGATGAAGGAGAAGATATTACAAGCAGCCAGGAAGAAACAATTTGAATATTGTGGAAACATAATCAGGATAACCCAGGATCTGGCAGCTTCTACACTGAGGGATCAAAGGACTTGGAATACGATATTCTGGAGGTCAGAGGAGCTGGGATTAAAACCAAGAATCACCTACCCAGCAAAACTGAGTATAATGTTTCAGGGGAAAATATGGTCATTCAGTGGAATAGAGGACTTTCAAGCATTTTTGATGAAAAAACCAGAGTTGAGCCGAAAATCTGACATTCAGATACAAGAAGCAAGAGAAGCATGAGAAGGTAAACAGGGAAAAAAATCATAAGGAACTTATCAAAGTTGAACTATTTACATCCCTACAAGGAAAAATGATAATTGTAACTGGTGAAACTTTTCTCAGTATGAGAATAGTTGAAGGGAATAGAAATGTGTGTGTATATATATATATATATATATATATATATATATATATATATATATAT
>NW_027185877.1:4044710-4055514 GCF_028583685.1 Petaurus breviceps papuanus
TATATATATATATATATATATATATATATATATATATATATATATATGTGTGTGTGTGTGTGTGTGTGTATACATATATGTATGTATGTATATATATATATAAATGTCTATATAGGAGGG
Source organism: Petaurus breviceps papuanus (assembly GCF_028583685.1). Lineage (NCBI taxonomy): Eukaryota > Metazoa > Chordata > Mammalia > Diprotodontia > Petauridae > Petaurus > Petaurus breviceps. The sequence goes on from NW_027185877.1 coordinate 4,044,831, forward strand.
TATATGGGCGTATGAATACAAATGCGAATGTGTGTATATATGTGTACAGGTATACATAGACAGATGGCACAGGACCAATTTAATAGGAAGGGATGATACCTAAAAGGTGATATTAAGAGGTGAGAGAGGAATATAATGAGAGGAGATGGGGAGAGACGGAATGGGGTAAACTATCTCATATAGAAGAGGCAAGGAAAAATGGTTACAATGGAGGGGAAGAAAAGGAAGGCAAAAGGGAATTGGTCAACCTTATTCTCATTGAATTTGGCTCAGGGAGGAAATGACATACACACTGAATAGGGTATCTCACCCTATAGGAGAGTAGGGGGGGGAAGGGGATGAGAGGGGGGATAATGTAAGGGAAGGCAGGCTAGGGTGAAGGGAAGTTGGAAGCATCCACTTTTGAAAACAGACAGGTTCAAATTAGAATAGAACAAGTGGGAGGTGGGATAGGAGGGAGGGAAATACAGTCAGTCTTTTTTTTTTTTTTAAAGCAGTTGGGCTTAAGTAACTTGCCCAAGGTTACATGGCCAGTTTTTTTTTTGTGTAGGTGTTAAGTATCTGAGGCAGGAACCAATCCTGGGTCCTCCCAACTCTGGGGCTTACTCACTGTGCCACCTAGCCACCCCTATAGTCATTCCTTCACAATATATCCACTATGGAAATGTTTTTCATAGTTACACATGTACAACCTATACTGAATTGCTAATCTTCCCAGTAAGGGTGGCTGACAAGGGAGGAAGGGAATGAATCTGGAATTCCAAGTTTTAAAATAAAATGTTTAATATTTATATATGTATATATATTATTTATATTATTTTTCATGTAACTGGGAAATAAGACATACAGGGACTGGGGCATAGAGATCCACCGTGCCCAACTGGAAAGTAGAGGGGGTATGGGAGAAGATATGGGAGAGAGCATATTGGAGGAGGGGATATTCAGTGGGATCATTATTTTGGGGTGGTGCATAGAAAATTTGTAACTTAAAATCTTGCAGAAATGAATGATGTAAACTAGAAGTTAAAAAAAGAGTTAGAGAAAAGCTGGAGGAGATTATGTAGCTTCTTGTCACTGTGAAGGAGCTAGCTTCTGGCAAAGTTCCCAATTGAGGTTTATTCAGATGATTAAAAAAAAATAGGCTAATTTCCAAATCTTGGCACATGTGGAACACCTGGGTGCTTCCCAGGCATGATGTTCTCCCCAAAGGCCCCCAACACCCTGCACCTGGAATCTTTTCCTTGGCATAAACAGAGATGCCGGGGAATTTTACTTAGTCATCTACCCACCCACAGCTTGGTTACCTGACAGATAAAGATGAGTAGGAGAATATTCCTTAACAGGGTCCCACCTGGGCAGTTAACTTAACAATTCCAGTTGTCTTTGCCAATTGTGACAAGATGCTATCAAGATCCGAATCCAGAGTGCAACTGTTTTTACCTCTCTTTGTATCCCCAGCACTTAGCGTGGTCCCTGTGATGCCATCACCTTTTCAGTCAACTCTGAAGGTCAGGACAGCTTCCTGTAAGTTCTGTCTGTTTTTATTTTTGGTTGCCCAAAGTGAGCTGTATTTTATAAACGAATGAATGAATGTTGAAGTGGTTTGTTTGACCAGGTCAAATAGGATCTTGATCCCATAGGCCTGACATAATTTTCTATTTTTTCCAGGATATTTAAAATGTATGTTTTTAAAGGCAAGGATTGTTGTTTTTTTGCTTCCTCAGTACTGGAACATATCAATGCCGTAATTATGTGTTGGTTGACTGTCATTTTAGAAATGATCTGTAGTTAGGAAAGTGAACATGAGAATTTCTTTCCTTTCTGGAAATGTCTTAAGAACACACTCAAATTGTAGTGAGATCTCATTGTAAAGTGGCTTATTTCATAACAACACAATCCTATGTGGAAGTACTGAAAGCAAAGAGATTATTGCAAATTATTTTGAAAGGCAAACACATTTTCATTTTAACAGATATACTCCTGAAAATACATAAAAAATTATGAATAAAGAAGGCACTAAGGGCCAAATATTTTTTAAAATTTCAAATGCAATGTAGTTAATACAAGCTCTATGCTTTCCAAATAAATAAAACACAGTAATTATATTCGGCAATTAACAATGAACTTAATACAAATTTCAATAAAAGTTTATTAATATAAAATTAAGCACTTATGCCAAATTAAAATTCTCTTTACAATTCTGTTATTCCACTTTCTCACTCCATGCCTGGAATTCACTCCCTCCTCACTTCCATCTTACCAAACCCTATCTTCCTTTAAGACCCAGGTGTCACCTCCTGCAGGAAGCTTGTCCTATCCCCCATTGTAGTTAGCATTTGCTTTTTCCCCAAGCTATGTGGTATTTACTTAATCTGTGTACACATTCACCTTAGGATACCTCTTAAAGGCAATTAATGACTGCCCTTTCTCCCTTAAAAAATACTCGGTATCCCCAGTGTTTTGTACACTCCCTAACACATAGCTATTTCGCAATCACAGCATTGTAGTAATAAAATTGAGTATAGAGATAGAAGGGAATTTAGAGGTCATTGAATCCAATTCATTCATTTTACAGATGAAGAAAGTGGTGCCCAGAAAGGAGAAACAATTTATATGAGGTCACAAAGTTGCTAACATGCAGAGTCTGGATTCAAACTTGAGTTCTGATTTCAAAGCTTCTTCTGCCCTGTGAGATTACTTTTCATTTTCTCTGGATGCATCTTGTGTATACATAGTTTTGTGAATGTTGTCTCCCCCATTAGAATGTGAACTCTTTGAGGTCAGGGCACTTAGCACAGTTTCACATATAATAGATGATTAATAAATGGTTGTTGACTGTTGCACATTGGAATCTATTGGCTGAATTGAGATTTTCCATTAGTCCCCTTTCCTCTGGGTATATGGATGTGAAATATAACAAACAAAAACCCCATGCACTCACATGTCTAAATTCCATACAAAAGAATTACAGTGCTATTTACTGGGAATTGAGAGAACTTTTAAAATGCATTAGGAAAGAAAGGATTACTATATATACATATATATATATATATATATATATATATATATATATATGGGCAGTGTCTAATCTTATGTATAATAATTACCTAAATCGAAGATTATTTCCTTAAAAATCATTTTTTTGGTAGTGGAAACTTCCCATTAACAAAATAGGCTATAGTCATTTTTAGAAGCTGGCATTTATTTTAGGAGACAGGCATATTAAAGGAAGCATTTATAAGCTTTTTGCAAAGAGAGACTTTTAAGATTTCAGAAGAATGACAGGGTCAGAATCAAGATGTGGTATCTAAATAGCCTTTTCAACAACATTATGAAGGTTTCAGATGTATCTGATAGCATTTGAAAGGAGGCATGGTCAGGGTCAAGCCTTTTGTTGGTAGAAAAAATAGACATGAAACGTTGAGATGGAATTGAAGTCTCCCTGGGATCAATTCCAGTCAGTATGTGGGAATAGACTGTATATGTAATATTAATCGAAGTTGCCTGTTTTTGTACAGCAAGAAGAGAACAGATTCCTTTGGCACCTTTCCAAGAGATATAGCGGAGGTAGATCAAGTCAATTGACTCAAACTTTTTTCCCCCGTAATAGCTGAGGATAAATAATTTGAAAACTCCCATTTTCCAGAGCTTTGCCATCATTCAGTTGCTGTTTCTGAGTGGCAGGCATTCAAGAGAGAATGTATACTTGCAACTCTAAGACCTCTTTCATCAAACTGTGTTCAAATTGCCATTGCACCCACTGTCAAACAGTCATAAACAAAGCTATAAAATTGTTCTGCAAGACACTTTGGATTGTGGTCAATGGGATGGCGAACATAATGTCCAAACAGCCAGAAATGGTATCTAAATAACTTGCTTCTGTGGCCAAAGTCAATGGGACTTTTTAATATGGGAACACAGGATGACCTAGAGAGGGAATTTAGATCCTAAGTGTATCAGACATGAAGTGTAAAGAGTTTTGAATTATTTATTCCTTTTCCCATTTCCACCTTTCATTGTGTGTCAATGATTTCATCTTGGAATATGACAATGTGATTTAGCAAGACCTACTGACTTTTGAATAATGTCGAGCAAGAGTTTATGATTCAATTTGCAAGAGAGAAAAACTGGCTGAAATGAAAGATCACAACTCACATCTGACTTTTTTATGGACTAAGTAGAAAATGAGATCCAGGTGATAAAATGCACATAAAGCGCTTTACACACTTTAAATGTGAATATCTATTATTAATTTTATTGTTGTTATATGTGCTTCCTTGGTCTTTCCTGATACCATGGATCTCCCTGATTCTCCTTGGGTTTGGGAGCAGAATTTCAGTAAAGGTATACTGCTTTTCATCATGGGCTCCATCTTTCCCCAATCTTGTAAATTACAGTCTAGTTCAATGCCCTGCACCCCATGGTGCCTGATAAATATGAATTGAACTGATTTAGAAGTGCTTTAGAAATACAAGAAAATTACTCTGGTGATTGCCTTCATCTAATTTCCAAGGACTTGAAAGGTACAGGTAAGGCTCCTAATTTTGTACATTTTATTCAAATTGAATGCTCCACCTTCTAATGTACCATCATTAATCCAACTGTGAGGCTGAGCCAGCATGAGTCAGTCAGGTCATCTATGCTACGTCTCTAGCAGTAAGGACAGACTTCAAGAACAATTCCAAAGGAACATTTGAAAGACAGGCATCCTCTTGGGTAGCATCATCACCTCCTGTCTCCTGTTGGGGACTTTCTCAGCCCACTGATTCTAAGATCCTTCTGGAAGGTAATTTCTCTCACCTAGCTCCATTTGACTGGAGGTCAAGAACTCAGGAGGCAAAGCTATAAAATTTAAAATGCTCTTTTTTTTTTTTGCATCAGCTGATGGGCAGTTGTCAGAGCACTAGGAACTGGCCAACAGAGGGAGATACACAAGTGTATGATTTTCTTTTTTGGAGGGGGGAAGGTAAGGTAATTTGGGTTAAATGACTTGTCCAAGGTTACACAGCTAGTTAAGTGTCAAGTGTCTGAGATTGGATTTGAACTCAGGGCCTGTTCTCTATTTACTGAGTCAACTAACTGCTCCAAGGGGTTTTACACAGCTTTAGGGCAACAGAAGGTTATAAAATGAGGCTGCTCAGCCACTTTCCTAATTTCTGGAGTATGGACAATGTGTCAGATGCTTCCCTTGGGGGAAGGGAGAATGTTTTAACTTTGAAGTACCTCTGGTGTCACCCAACACCAGGTTTGTTTTGTTAGGGTGCTTCCTTTAGTTAATCTGATTAGACCATCTTGATAGGTTACTTAGGTCTAGTTAATCTCATTAGAATATCTAGGTGGGACCACAGTGGAGGCCTCCCTTATGAACAGAATCAGCCCACTCTGCAAGCTCCATTTCTCTGAGCTCCAAGGTGAAATTTCTGGGAAAGATATCCATCTCCAAACTCACAGCACTCAGGTTCTACACCTTTTCTCAATATTCTCATCCCAGTGTGCATCAAAAATATCAAGAGATCAATATTCCTGTTCACTAACATTCACAATTCTTATATTATAGATTAATGGACAGTCAGGAACACTTGGGTTGAAGTCTCACCTCTGACACATGGTAACCATGTGCCCAGGAACAAATCACAGAACTTGGTGTCTGTCAACTCAACAAGATTAGACTTTGGTGATTCATTTAAACCTGAAGTTCTCTCTGCTGATGAAATACCCTGTTAAGCCCAAATAAGGATACTGCATGGTAGGAAGAGTCTTTCCAAAAAAAAAGGAAAAAAATCATTGAAGTATCTTTAAAGATAATTTAGAAGAGAACAACATAAGGAAGATCAGAATGACATATTGGAAAAGCACCAGAGCTTTGAAAGCTACTGGCTGAACTTAGGAAAAGCTAAGCAGTACCTAACATAGATCTGCAATTCTTTTCCTGTCCATATAACAATATGTGTATGCAAATGTGTGTGTACGTCTCTATCTCAAACCCCCCCCCACCCATTTTATTTGGTGTTCAGAATAAAAATACATAAAAAAATAAAATTGCAAAAAAAAAAAAAGTCTCCTTAGCTTACCTTGCACTGTAACAAATATTCAGACATATCTTTGGAGTTTATAGTTAAGGACACCTTTTCCAGAAAATTTCATTGTAATACTCTATGATATTTTAACATTAACATTAAAAAGGTAACTAAACAATACACCATGTTCCTCCATACATATATGCCTTTGTACAGGCTAGAATCCAGCCCTCTCTTCTTCTGCATCTTAGAATCCCTGGCTACCTTCAAGGCTCAGCCTGAGTGACAGCTTTTTCTTCTCCATCATTAACCAACCAATCAGTAAACATTTATTAATCTCTTAGTATGTGCCAGACACTGTGTTATTCACTGAGGATACAAAAAGAGGCAAAAAGACAGTCCCTGTCTTCATGGATCTTATAACAATCATGCCTCTTAGTGCCTTTTCCTACCTAAAATCATCCTCTCCTTGGTAGTTTGTGTCCATGTTGTATCCCCAAGTATAGTGATTCCCAAAGTGTGGTCTAGGAGCCCTGGGGATCCTTGAGATCCTTTTAGAGGGTCTATGAAATAAAAAAATGATTTCTCACAATAATATGAACACATTTTTGATTTTGAATATGGTAAATATCGATAGGTATAAAACAAAAGCTCTTTTAGGTACTGAACAGTTTTTAGAATGTAAAAAGGTCCTGAAATAAAAAAAAAAAACTTTTTTTTGAAAACCGCTGCCCTAGACTAATCTAAATTCCTTTTGGGCTTTTTAATTTTCACTTTACATTGCCAGAGCACTGGCCCAGAAGTCAAAAGGACCTGAGTTCAAATCCGACCTCAGACACTTGACACTTAACCAGCTGTGTAAACTTGGACAAGTCATTTAACCCGAATTACCTTACCTTACCACTTACATTGTGCCTGGCACACAGAAGTTCCTTGATATACATTGACTGAATTGTTTAAGTAAATTATAAAAGGGGTCACATCCATGGACTGACATTTTCCATTCTCCTAATGACCCCTGACTGGACTTGAAGTAATTTCACCACTGCCTATAACAAGACAGCAATTTTATAGTCATTTTTAACTTGCCACTTCAAGTAAAAGTTCCCTTTAATATTTTGCTTTTTGAAGTTTGATCTCTTTTTTTTTAATCAAGGGGTCATTGATAAGAGCTGCATTTGGAATTCTATTGTTTAATTCATTAGTATTTTAAAAAAAACTGACAGGCAATTTTATTATTTCAAATAATTAATTTTTACAAACCTGTGTTCAATAATTTGAGATTTAGAACCCTCTAAATAAAACACTAAGCTTGGCCAAATGACTAGTCTTGAATTGGCCAAACTTTTTCTTTATAAACATTATGGCTATTTTCCATTCATCTGAAGCAGGGATAGGGATGTCGACTGGATCTGTGATTTTATTGAAATAACAGACTCGGAGGTGAGGAATCTGCCTCAACCAATCAGCACCCCTTCTGCAGTGCATCCTTTTGTTTGTCCTTTGTTTTGAAGAGACTTATGACATTAACCAGGGCACTAATAAGCTAAGGGACTCACCCTGGGTCACAGGACATGTCAGAAATGAGAGGTGAGCCCAGGTTTCCAGGACTGTAAGTCTAGATTTCTAGTCATTATGCCACCCTGTCTCTTATTTATCCAGAGTGAAATTCATTCATTCATTCACTCACTCACTCATTCATTCATTCACTCACTCATTCATTCATTCATTCATCTATCCATCCATTCATCTAACCATCCATCCATTCATCTTAACCATCCATCCAACCATCACCCAACAAACATTTATTAAGTCCTTACTATTTGCTACTAACACATAGAATATTAGTTCAAATGATTTTCCATATGGAAGAGCTATCCAATAACCCTCTCTATCTGCCTGAGCTATGTAAGATCTCCAATTTATAGAAAAGTGACAGAGAAGGCAAATAGTTCAATTGCAAAGCTTATCATGGGCCAGGACAAGAACAATAGATGGATGCCTTTAACATATTGGCTTATGAGCTCACTGGACTATGCTTTGTCCCTATTTTAAAAAGTCTGTTTAAACTTAAGTGAATTATTTTTACTTCTCTTAGCACATTCACCAATTTGTTAAATATGAAATATTTTTCTTTAATGGAGATAGAAGCAGTGAGTAAATCTAAGTTCATTAAATCTGATTGGTTTAGAAGAAATTTGTGTCAGGGCATGCTAACACAAAGTCAATTTTGAAAATCAGACATCAGCCCTTTCATTAAAATAAAGATTGATAAGATGAATAAATATGAGTGTTGATTTCAATCAATCAAAAGAAGGCTGTATGTTAGAGAATATTAAAGTGAGAAAATGTCAGGCTCTGTAATTTATACATTCTATCCACTTATCTGAATTTCTACCCATTTTTGTAATGAAATACATTTGTCATTTAACAGCAGAGAGGAAAAACAGGTTGGGTCAAACTCTTATAGTCCTTTAAAACATACTGAGTTCAAAAACAAATTTGCAAAAGCCACAAAATTTAATTCTCTTTTTTTAATGCTGGAGGTTGTGGAAGTGATGGAAATCATTCATCATTCTCTGTGAATACAGACATAGGCCCTGTCCAACACTTCTATAAGTCTAAAACACTAAATGCCCCCTTCCCCCCAAAAATGTCACCAGTCATTAAAAGAGTTTGCAGATTTGAACGACAAATTGCTTACTTTTTCAGATTGATATAACCTCAATATCACTGCCACTAGACTTTGGAAAGATTCTGCACTTGTAGAGAACTGAGAAAAATCAGCAAATAATAGGGAAGCTCCTTACAAAAAAATAGATTTTTAAGTGATTTATTAGGGCAGAAAAAGCATTAAATTTGGAGCTCAAAGCCTTGGGTTCCAGTCAAACCTTCCTCTGCTTAATACATTTTTACATGTCATATCCTATCCACCTTTTTATGTCCCTTCATTTTGTTTCTGGTTCAAAGATGCCACTGAGCCCACACAGATATAGCAATGTGCTTTTAGGTTTTATATTAATCGCTTTGCTATACTGCCTCACACACTAGATCTGTAACACTGGGAAAGTCACTTAACCCTGTTTTGCCTCAGTTTCCTCATCTGTAAAATGAGCTAGACAAGTAAATGCCAAACCACTCCATTTTGTTTGGCAAGGAAACCCTAAAAGGGGTCATGAAGAGTCAGGCAGAACTAAAAAATATTACTGAACTATAACAACAAACTGCCCCTTTCAACTAGAAAAATAAAGGCAGATTTTATTTTGCTCAATTCCATTCAAACTAATTGTGTTTCTAAGGGTAATGCAGCAACTTCTACTTAGAAAAATAGACTCTTTTAACTGCTTTTTCATAGAGTTAACATTTAGTTTAGAATGCTCAAATATGCCAATGATTTTGGATCTTATCAATAATAATAATGATAACTAGCATAAAGAAATAGATTCTTTTAACTGCTTTTAGAAAAATAATTAATTCACTTTGGAACACTAAATATGCCAATAGTTTTGGATCTTATAAACATACACATGTATACAATGCTTTTAAGTTTACAAAATACTTCATAAGTATTCTCTCATTTTATCTTATATCATCATCATCATATTATTATTATCTCACAACAAGCCTGGAAGAGAGTGGATGTCATTATTACTATTTTACAGATGAGGAAACTGCGGCAGACTGTGGTTAAATGACTTGCCCAGAATCATACTGTTAGTAGAAGATTTGAATTCAGTTTCCCTGACTCCAGGTCTTATTACAATTTCTACTTCCCCTGATAGTTATCTCTCAAGATCACCCAGGTCAATCTTCCATCTAGTCATATAGACCCATTTATGCCTGCCCATCATGAAGCTGAAACATAAAAGAAATTTATAAATGAAAGGCAAGTTATCTGGTTATAATGATATCAGTTTATGCTACTTTGCTTGTTCTTTCCAATAGAGGTTAGAAAAACAGACACACTGCATAGTCAAGTCACAACAAGAGACTTCTATGGTTTGGAGCCTGGAAAAGATTCTCTGTTTACTGTTGTTATTTTCATTTAAATCTCTTAAAACTTTGGAAGTTCTCATAGGGCTTCCTTTTCTTTGAGCTCCTTAATTCTTTTGTTCACCCTTTCTTCAAATACATAAGAAAAAGATCCAGCTGAACAAATTGTGCAAATGCTTGTTAGGGAGGAAGGAAGGAAGGGAAAGAAGAGAAAGAGAGAAGGGGAGAGAGAGAGAGAGACAGAGAGACAGAGAGAGAGAGAGAGACAGAGAGAGAGACAGAGACAGAGAGAGAGAGAGAGAGAGAGAGAGAGAGAGACAGAGACAGAGAGAGAGAGAGAGAGAGACAGAGAGAGAGAGACAGACAGAGAGAGAGAGACAGAGAGAGACAGAGAGAGAGGGAGAAGAAGAGAGGGAGAGAGAGAGGGAGAAGAAGAGAGGGAGAGAGAGAGGGAGAAGAAGAGAGGGAGAGAGAGGGAGCGAGAAAGGGAGAGAGGGGGAGAAGGAAAGAGAGAGAGAGACAGAGAAAGACAGACAGAGAGAGAGACAGAGACAGAGAGAGAGAGAGACAGAGAGAGACAGAGACAGAGAGACAGAGAGAGAGAGAGAGAGAAAGACAGACAGAGAGAGAGACAGAGAGAGACAGAGAGAGAGAGACAGACAGAGAGAGAGAGA
>NW_027185877.1:4055914-4149861 GCF_028583685.1 Petaurus breviceps papuanus
AAGAAGAAGAAGAAGAAACAAATTGAAAGGTTGTATTCTAATAAGTGTAAGACATTCCTATGGGAATAAGCCAGACAATACTTTTATACATTAAAAAGCAGATATTAATGATAAGCAGAGGTGAAACTGTAGATTTGTCTTTTTAAAGTATGTCTGTATGAATCTCAACTGCCATGGTAAAGACATTTCATGAGGGGAGCAAAGTCCTATTTGAGATTAGTTGAAGCAAGCATTTGAGCTTGTCTCTCCAGAATTCATTTTTCAAAAATGCAATAAGTATTTTATTATTTTCTGTCTTCCAATCCCTCATTATGTCTGAATCAGGTTGCAAATTGGAATAAAATGAGACAGAGAATTTTTTTAGAAATTATAAATACATGATTTTAAAGTCAGTTTCCTCTCAGTTTTGGTTTTCTCTCTTTTGCTGGAGTTACAAAAAAAGAAGCACAGAATCTTAGAGTTAGAATGGATGTCAGAGGTTGTATTATCATAGATTTATAACTAGAAGTGACTGAAGAGGTCAGTAAGTCAAACTGTCTCATCTTGCAGAAAAGAAAAACTGAATCCCAGAGAGATGAGGACTTCCCCAGGCTTGCACATGAATGGGGACAGGATTCAAACACAGGTTCTCTGATTCCAAATCCAGCATTCTTTCCAATGCACACCATGGAGGTCATATAGACAAGCCTCCTAAGCAATGGTGGAATCCTCTAGGCAAGAACTCTAAGAATCATGCATCTAGCTCCATTTGGAAACTGTTACTGGAAATGCCCAACTTTGCAACATTAGCTCATTGCACTTTTGAAGAGTTATAATTGTTAGAAAATTATTCCTTAGATTGAACTCAACTCTACCTCACTTCCACCCACCACAGGTTCTAATTTTGCCCTCCAGATCTGCACAGAAAAATGAGCCAAATCCTTCTCTAAATGATAGGTCTTCAAACATTTGAAGATAGCTGTCTTGGATCCTCATAATTTTTTTTAGACTAAATATTCATGGGCCTTCAACTTTTCTCTATATGAAATGATTATATTGGATGCTGACCATCTTATACTATCTCCTTTGCATAAGCTCCAGTTTACCAACTTCTAAAATGAATACCCCATTATAGATGTAATTTGAGTACTGCAGAGAAGAGTAGAAACTCTCAATTTCTCTCTCTCTCTCTTTCTTCCTTCCCTTCTCTTCCCTTCCCATAAGGCTTATGACAAGAGTTTTGTGTATATCCCATTTTTGCTACTTCTTTTTTTTTGGGGGGGGGCACTCGGGATATAAATCATATTGATCCTAGGATTATAATTACAAATTTAGACCTAGGAGACACCCCTCAGAAACCATTTAATTCAACCTTCTTGTTTTACACCTGATGAAGTAGGGTTTCCTGGTGTGAAGTGACCTACCCAAAATCACAGAAGTCAATCATCAAAAGTGAGATTCGAACCCACTTTTATCCTATAACGCTGACTCTCCACTAATATCACAGTAAGCTCATTGAGTTTCTTTCTCATAATAATCAGTTTTATTTATTGAAATGAAAGAGATAAAGAAACTATGGTACCTTCTTTCCTCCTGGTCACTGTTGTCATTCACACTAACAACTTGTTTCCCAAAGCTTTATTTCCTGCATTTATATTCCCTTGATATTTACTTCTGACAACAGACGACTACTATATTAGTAGACAATGCACACACACAGACATATAAAGACCCACAAACACAAACAACTGATATAAAAATTAATGTTCAACTACATTTAGGCATGAAATTGTAATATACTTCTGAGAGAGCTCTTGCTGTTCCAAAATAATGTTAGTGTAATTCTACAACTAAAGAAAACATTTATATCAATAAATTCCTTGTTTTGTGTGTATTGCATAAAATCAATTTATATTCACATATTTGGCTATTGCAAAGTCAATGCCTTTCTGAGAGCCTGGAGACAAAGATACCATGGAGATTAACTGTGAAACATTATGTTTTATGAAGGACAATAAAAAAAATCAATAAGAAAAGAAAAAAACCCACAGTATTGACATTTTCACTTTGGTAGCTATGGGTCACTTTTCAATTCTCAACTTCCTCTATTTTTCTAATTGACACTTTTTTTTACACTGGTTCTGAAGTGCTTGTTCATGAATTAATGATTAATAAAAATTAATTAGAACACAAAAGGTGAGGTTCAATCAGGCATCTAGTATAAAGAGCTGAGAATCACAATTTATTTTACTTGAAGTTAATTCTTCAGATTAACTCTTGAAATGGAACTCTTTGCAAGAATTTTGTGGCTAGGTTATGGTTATGGCTGCTTGTAAAATATTCCCTGGTTTGTCTGTGATAGAAATAGAATAAGTGTAAATGAATTTCAGATTTAGATAAACTATGGTGATCAGGATTACAGCTGATGTTCTAGAGGGCTGTGGGCCAAACAGTGATGCATTTGTAGTTGCAGGACCAGGGTTCCAATCAGATCTGACACAATATTAGAATGAAAGCTTCTTGAAGGCAAGGACTATCTTTTGTCTTTCTTTCTATCTCTAGCATTTAGCTTAGTGCCGGGCCCCTTAATAAAAGGTAGTTGACTGATTGATTCTTGCTACTGACATGACCTTTGTCAAGTTACTTTGGTGGTTATGTAGTCTTCAGTTTCCTCATCTGTAAAATGAGGGACTAAACTAGATAACCTCTACGGTTCATCCTAGTTTTTTTTTTTTAATGTAATAATTAATTTGTTTGTTTCCTTTTAGTTTACAGGATTCAATTCCGCAATTCTTTGAGTTTCACATTTTGTCCTCCTCCCTCCCCTCCCTGCCATGGTGGCATATAGTCAAGTATAGGATCTGTAAATACTTTCACATTATACATTAGTCAGGTTATAAAGATAGATTGTATCAGATGGAATGAAAAATGGTAAAGAAGACATAAAACCAAACAAGAGAAGGAAAAAGATCAGGTATTTTGCTTCCACCTGGATATAATCTTAGTTCTTTCTAGTTCTTTCTCTGGATGCACACATTTCTCTCCATCATGAGTCTTTTGGGATTGATTTATATCACTACATTGCTGAGAAGAGTCCAGTCTATCAAAGTTGGTCATCACACATATATTGTGTCTGTAATTGTGTACAAATTTCTCCTGGTTCTACTCTTCTCACTCAGCATCAGTTTGTGTAAGTCTCTCCAGATAAAAATGAAGACCGTCTGCCCCTCGTTTCTTATAGCACAATAGTATTCCATAACATGCATATACCACAACTTGTTCAGCCATTCCCCAATTGATGGGCACTCCCTTAATTTCCAATTCTTTGCCACCACAAAAAGAGGTGCTATAAACATTTTTGTACATATAGGTCTTCCTCCCACTTCTATGATCTCTTTGGGATATAACCCTAGGAGTGGTATTACTGGGTCAAAGGATATGAAAGTATTTATAGCCCTTTGGGAATAATTCCAGATTGCTCTCCAGAAATGCTGGATTAGCTCACAACTCCACCAGCAATGCATTAGTGTTCCAATTTGCCCACATCCTCTCTAGCATTTGTCATTTTCCTGTTTTGTCGTCTTAGCCAATCTGACTGGTGAGATGTGGCACCTCAGAGTTGTTTTGATTTGCATTTCTCTAATCAATAGTGATTTAGAGCATTTCTTCATGTGCTTATAGATATCTTTGAGTTTTTTTCTCTGAAAATTGCCTGTTCATATCCTTTGACCATTTGTCAATTGGGGAATGACTTGTATTCTTATAAATTTGACTCAATTCTCTGTATATTTTAAAAATGAGTCCTCTGTCAGAGACATAGGTTATAAAGATTCTTTTCCAATTTCCCACCTCCCTCTTAATCTTGGTTACATTGGCTTTGTTTGTACAGAAGCTTTTCAATTTCATGTAGTCAGAATTATCCATTTTACATTTTATAACGTTCTCTAATTCTTGTTTAGTCATAAAGTCTTTCCCTCTCCACAAGTCTGAGAGGTAGACTATGACTTGTTTTATGAGACTGCTTACAGTATCAACCTTTATACTTAGATCATGCACCCATTTAGACTTGATTTTGGTATATGGTGTTAGATAATGGTCTATGCCCAGTTTCTGCCATACTATATTCCAGTTTTCCCAGCAGTTTTTGTCAAATAGTGAGTTCTTATCCCAAAAACCAGGGTCTGGGGGTTTATCAAACAATAGATTACTACAGTTGTTGACTTCTGAATCTCATGTGCCTAATCTATTCCACTGATCCACTCCTCTATTCCTCAGCCAGTACCAAGTAGTTTTGATGACTGCTGCTTTATAATACAGATAGAAATGGGTATAGCTAGTCCACCTTCCCTAGCATTTCTTTTCATTAATTCCCTTGATATTCTGGACTGTTTACTCTTCCAAATGAATTTTGTTACTTTTTTTTCTAGCTCTATAAAGTAGGGTTTTTTTTTTTGGTAAATTAATTGGTATGGCACTAAATATATAATTTAATTTAGGTAAAATGGTCATTTTTTTTTTATTATATTAGCTCGACCCAGCCATGAGCAATTGATATTTTTCCAATTATTTAGATCTGACTTTATTTGTGTGAAAAGTGTTTTGTAGTTGTGGTCATATAGGTCCTGGGTTTGTTTTGGCAAGTAGATTCCCAAATATTTTATAATGTCTACAGTAACTTTAAATGGTATTTCTCTTTCTATCTCTTGCTGTTGAATTTCATTGGAAATATATAGGAATGCTGAGGATTTATGTGGGTTTATTTTATAGCCTGCAACTTTGCCAAATTTATTTATTGTCTCAAGTAGTTTTTTACTTGATTCTCCAGGATTCTCTAAGTATATCATCATATCATCTGCAAAGAGTGATAGCTTGGTCTCTTCTTTGCCTAATTTGATTCCTTTGATTTCTTTTTCTTCTCTAATTGCTACTGCTAACATTTCTAGTACCAGATTGAATAAGAGGGGTGACAGTGGACACCCTTGTTTCACCCCCGATCTTATGGGAAATGCTTCTAGCTTCTCCCCATTACATATAATACTTGCTAATGGCTTTAAATAGATGCTACCTATTATTTTAAGGAAGGCTCCATTTATTGCTATACTTCCTCATGTTTTAATAGGAATGGATGCTGTATTTTGTCAAAAGCCTTTTCTGCATCTGAGATGATCATGTGGTTTCTGCTAGTTTTATTGTTGATATGATCAATTATACTGATGATTTTCCTAATATTAAACCATCCTTGCATTCCTGGAATAAATCCTACCTGATCAAAGTGTATTATTCTTGAGATAAGTTGCTGTAGTCTTTTTGCTAGTATTTTATTTAGAATTTTTGCATCTATATTCATGAGGGAGATTGGTCTATAATTTTCTTTCTCTGTTTTATCTCTTCCTGATTTAGGTATCAGTACCATATTTGTGTCATAAAAAGTATTTGGTAGGACTCCTTCTTCACTAATTTTCCCAAATAGTTTGTAGAGTATTGGAATCAATTGTTCTTTAAATGTTTGATAGAATTCACTAGTAAATCCGTCTGGCCCTGGAGATTTTTTCCTAGGGAGTTGACTAATGGCTTGTTCAATTTCTTTTTCTGAGATGAGGTTAAGTAATTTACTTCCTCTTCAGTTAATCTGGGCAAGTTGTATTTTTGTAAATATTCATCCATTTCCCTAAGATTGTCAAATTTATGTGCATACAATTGGGAAAAATAATTCCCAATTATTGTTTTGATTTCCTCTTCATTGGAGGTAGATTCACCCTTTTCATTTTTGATACTCATAATTTGGTTTTCTTTTTTTATCATATTGATTAAGGGTCTATAAATTTTGTTGGTTTTTTTTTTTCATAAAACCAGCTCTTAGATTTATTTATTAATCCAATAGTTTTCTTAATTTCAATTTTATTAATCTCTCCTTTGGTTTTCAATATTTCTAATTTAGTATTTAATTGGGGATTTTGAATTTGTTCTTTTTCTAGGTTTTTCAATTTCATGCCCAATTCGTTGACCTCCCTTTTCTCTAATTTAATCATGTATTCACTCAGGGATATAAAACTTCCCCTAAGAACTGCCTTTAATGCATCCCACAAATTTTGGTATGTTGTCTCATAATTATCATTCTCTTGAATGAAATTACTGATTGTTTCTATAATTTCTTGTTTGACCCACTCATTCATTAGGATTAAATTGTTTAATTTCCAATTAGTTTTTAGTCTGTCTTTCCCTGGCCCTTTATTGCATATAATTTTTATTGCATCATGATCTGAGAAGGATGCATTTAATATTTCTGCCTTACTGCATAGAATTGTGAGGTTTTTATGCCCTAGAAAGTGGTCAAATTTTGAGTATGTGCCATGAACCTCTGAGAAGTATATTCCTTTTTATCCCCATTCAGTTTTCTCCAGAGATCTATCATACCTATCCTCTCTAAAATCCTGTTCACCTCCTTAACTTCTTTCTTATTTTGAGGTTGGATTTATCAAGTTCAGAGAGGGGGAGATTAAGGTCTCCCACTAGTATAGTTTTGCTATCTATTTCTTCCTCTAATTCCTTAACCTTCTCCTCTAGGAATTTGTATGCTATACCATTTGGTGCATATATGTTAAGTAATGATATTGCTTCATTCTTGATGGTGCCTTTTAACAGGATATAGTTTCCTTCCTTATTTCTTTTAATGAAGTTAATTTTTGCTTTTGCTTTATCTGAGATAAGGATTGCTACCCCTGCTTTTTTTTACTTTAGCTGAGCCATGATATATTTTACTCAAGCTTTTTACCTTTACCCTGTGTGTATCCCTCTGTTTCAGATGTGTTTCTTGTAAACAGCATATTGTAGGATTATGATTTCTAATCCATTCTGCTGTCTCTGTTTTATGGGAGAGTTCATTCCATTCACATTCACAGTTGTGATTGTATCTGTTTCTTTCCCTCCATCCTATTCCCACCCCTCTTAATGTTCATATTTTTCCCCCTTCTTTCTTCCCCCCTTTTAACAGTTTTCCTTTTGACCACTGCCTCCCTCAGTATTGCCTTATCAGCCCCCCTACCTTTTCCTCCCCTTAATTCTTCCCTCCTTACTAGCCCCCTCCCCCCTTTCATAGCCCTTTCCCCCTTCTACTGCCTGTAGGATATATTTATACTTAAGGAAGTATGTTAATTTCTTCTTTGCACCAAGAGTAAGAGGAACAAATCTCATGTGAAGCTCCTCCCCCTCCCCTATTTCCCTCAAAAATGATACTTTTTGCATTTATTCTCCATAGTGTCCTATGCTTAACTGGCTGTTATTCATTCATTGCACCAGAACCAATGAGGGAAAAGGTCATATGATTACCATCTCCCTCCCTTCTTTTCCTCTGCTATACAGTTTTTATGCCTCTTTGTGTGGCATAATTTACCCTTTTCCACTCCATTCATTCCCTTTCTTCCATTGCAGTCCCTTTGTAGCCCTTAAAACGTTTTTTTAAAAATTGTCATTTTGCGTATTTTATACTCATACCCTCTACATATATATATATAACCAGTTTGCTCTTATCAAATAGCAGGGGTGTGTGTGTGTGTGTGTGTGTGTTTTCCTTGTTTACCTTTCTACATCACTTTTGCATCTTGTAATTGGAGGTTGAATTTTCCATTGAGTTCTGGCTTTTTTATCAAGAAGGTCTGGAATTCCGTTATATCGTTTGAATGACCATCTCTTTGCCTGGAAGAATATGCTCAGTCTCGCTGGGTATGTGATACTTGGTTGTACCTTGAGCTCTTTTGCCTTCCGGAAAATTGTATTCCACTGCTTCCAATCTTTCAGTGTAGAGGCTGCCAAATCCTGTGCGATCCTCACTGTGGACCCTCGATATTTGAATTGTTTCTTTCTGGCCACTTGAAGTATTTTCTCTTTTATCTGGTAGTTCTGGACTTTGGCCACAACATTTCGAGGACTTTTCAGTTTGGGATCTCTTTCAGCAGGTGTCTGGTGGATTCTCTCGATTTCTATTTTACCCTCAGGTTCTAGTATCTCAGGGCAGTTTTCCTTAATGAGCTCTTGGAGAATGTTGTCCAGGCTCATTTTTTCATCATGATTTTCTGGTAGGCCTATGATTCTCAGATTATCTCTCCTGGATCTGTTTTTCAGGTCAGTTATTTTTTCTTTGAGGTATTTTACCTCTTTTTCTAATTTTTCATTCTTGTTGTTTTGTTTGACTAATTCTTGGTTCCTCATAGAGTTATTTGTTTCAATTTGGTTGATTCTAGTTTTTAGCAAATCATTTTCCTTGGTTAATATTTGGAACTCCTTTTCCATATCATACACTTTTCTTTTTAGAGAGATGTTTTCTTCATTATAATGTTTTTCTAATTCTGCTATTTTGGTTTTGAGAGAATTATTCATTTTGTCTTCTCTCTCTCTCATTTGGTTTTCAGAGTTCCTTTTGATCTCATCTAGGAGAGCTTTCTATGCTTGGGACCCATTCCCTGTTGATGTTTCAGCTGTGGGTGTGGAGTCCAAATTGTCTCCCTCTGAGTTTGGTTCCTCCCTCTGAAGATAGTAGGACTCCAGAGTCTTTGTCTTTGTACTCTGCTTTCTACCCATTTTGAGGCAGGGCCCTAGCCACACCCTTCCTCTAGGGATCCCAAGCCTTTACTGTAGAGGGTTTTGCCCTGGGGCAAGAGTTACTATGTTTTCAGGGTCAGAGGGGGAGTTTGGAGCAGGTGAGGTTCACTCTGTCATCCTGGTCTTTGGAGGTCTAGATAAGGGCTTTTTTTTTTTTTTAAATTTCTGGGCTATGAAGTGATAGCCCCAAGAGTATTTGCTGTCCAGGACAGGGGCCCCCGTATTTGCTTCTTACCTTGCTCTTTCTAGTCCCAGCCCTTTGGTGATAGGCCTGGTAGTGGACCTTGTGGTTGGTGGGAAGACTTGCCCTCCGAGTTGATCAGGCCCCTTCCAGGCCTGCCTCTGCTGGCTGTGCCTTCTGGGCCTGCCTCTGCGTCTCTCATCCTAGTTTTAAACCTATGATCTTAATGAACCATTTACATTCCTTGTTTCTTAAATTTGCTACTTATAGTGTGGTGGTACCAGTGGAGCAACAATCACAAAGATATTTGTTCAACAGAAATTATTCCTTCTCAAAGACAGTGAAACATAATATTATAGAACTACATATGGAAGGGAGCTCTGAATCAGTATAGTCCAACCCATTTGTTTTTGCAGATTAAGAAACTAAGATACAGGGAGATTAAATGATTTGTCTAAGATCATACAAGTAGTATGAGGGGTAGGATTTGAACTCAAGTCTTCTGACTCCAGAGTGAACCCTTACTCTTCTGAGAATATACTTTCTTCTTAGAACTGTTGGAGAGGATTAGGAAGGCAGGAATACTAATACTAATGTTGGTGGAGCCATGTCATATTCCAACCATTCTGGAAAGCAATTTTTACCTATATTCTAAAAGACACAATTATAAAGTCAGAAGGTATCTCTGTCTCAGTGATATCACAATGAGGCTTATGCACCAAAGATATCAAAGAAAAAGGGAAAGGATCCATATATCCACAGCTATTTTGTAGCATGACTTTTTGTTGTAGCAAAGGACTGGAAACAAAATTGACACCCATCAGTTTGGGAATGACTGAACAAATTATGGTATGCATCACTGTAGCAGCAAGCACCCCAGTGTCCCCAGGGTGGCTGCCAGCACAGGTTCTTAGATCTGCTTTGTTAAAGGAAGGCAACTCAAAATGGGTTAACAAGCTTACTTTAATCAGTCAAATACGTATCGTTTACCTAGTTAAGGGGAAAAAGGTCTGTATCCCGAACTTCAGAGTATACAGGCAGAATTATCAAGACAGAGAAACAGATCAAGTAGACAGGTTTCCAAACTGTCCAACCATCACATCAATACCAAATCAACATCTGGGTTTTTCAAAGCCAGGGGACTCTCAACAATGGTTTTGAAATGGACAGATTTGGAGAACCCTGGGAGGACTTACATGAAATGATACAAAGTGAAGTGAGCAAAACCAGGA
Source organism: Petaurus breviceps papuanus (assembly GCF_028583685.1). NCBI lineage: Eukaryota > Metazoa > Chordata > Mammalia > Diprotodontia > Petauridae > Petaurus > Petaurus breviceps. The sequence continues at coordinate 4,065,902 of NW_027185877.1, forward strand.
GAAATCACTACCACACCATAGTAAAGAAAAACATGATCAAAAACTTAAGAACTATGCTCAACGAACAACGACCAATCACAATTCCAGATGAATAATCATACTTTCTATTTCTTGGCAGAGCCCTGTTGAACTAGAGAATAAGACAGTTATTTTCAGACATGACATTGCCCATGTGAAGATTTGTATTATATTACTATACTTTTTTTTAAGTTACAGATTTCAATTTTTAAGGGAAATGGTTGGGGCATTATGGAGGAGCTGACATGTGTGGGTAGAAGGAATTTCCACACTTGAGAGTTCCCTGTGCCAATGAAATCACAGGTTTGATCCATATCTTTTTTTTTTTTTTGTTATTGACTGGATACCCTCTTAGCAAAATTCATAGATAGTTTGTTTCATTTCTTACTCTCATTTTTGTCTTCCCCCAGCCTTCCTATTCATTTCAACATTCTTGAATATTTTCTTGTCTTTATGATTTTGAATTCAGTAATCAAATATGCACTAATGTTAATTACAAGCCACAAATAGACTAACACTTCCAAGACATCATCAATATCACTAGTCATTTCAATGATACAGTTCAGAACTCATCTAATTCTGCCCATTCAGTGAGTTCCCATGGTGAGGTTGGGGTCCACAGGGTCACAGGGTGTCCTTCTAACATGCTAAGGAATTTTCTTGCTGTCTGTGACCCTGTTTGCATGAGAACGAAATGTGTAAGCTATCAGTTAACTTCTGCATATTAATTGCAAATTTAGTATGTGCAAAGTGTCATACTTGTTAATGGTAGCAATGATAATAACAACAGCTGACTTTTATATCCTATTAAGGTTTATACAGACATATGCATAACTGTCTCATCTGATCTTCACAACAAGCCAGTGAAGTAGGTGCTATTATTATTATTATTACCATTTTACAGATGAGGAAACTGAGGCACAGAGAGGTTAAATGACTGGACCAGGATTATACAATTAGTTTAGTGTTAGAAGTGGGATTTGAACATGGCTTCCTGCTTCCAAACCTAGTGTAGATGAACAAAACAAGTTGTTAGTGTTGTTCTTTTTTCTTCTTGTTTTTATTAAGGAAATCCAAATTTATATCAAAACAGAGCGGTGGTCGTTTGTCCACAATTGGACAGCTTTGGTTTCCTCACTCAAATTAGGGGACTGGACTGGATGATTTTAAAGTTTTATTCTAGTCTCCAATCATGTGATGTCAGGCCTTATCTTAACTATCCTGAAATGATCCGTTGGATCCTCAAGGAAATGAATAGCTGGCACAGAATGGTTGAGTCCCCAGAGAATTTCCGATGTGTGAACCGTGCCTTTGTTTTAGGGTGGGGAGTCACAGCACTTCACATTCTAAATTAATAAGCAATGTTGAGGTTTGCAGGAACACTTCAGCTCCATCATGTCAAAGCTGAAATCAGCAGCCTTCTAAAACCATGAACGCAACTTGACTAGTTGTGACAGTCTATTTATTAATTGCTGCCAAATGCTAATTGTTATTGCATTAATGTCACCTCTCCAAAAAAAGAGGGGCATCCATGAAACATCAGCCTCTAAAATGTTGACTTTAAAGTTATTTCCTTAAGTTTAATCACAGCTCTTATGGTTTTCATAACATTCGAAGGTAATTTCTTTCTACAAGCTAAAATAAATAATGGAAATGAGAACTAATTGCTCCTTAATTGATTGATTTCCCTACCTCCTGTTATAGGTACAATGCATGTCATCTAAGCTGGATGTAGTATTCTATGCATGACAGGAGGGAAGAATATCAATCAATCAAAGAACAATTAGTTCTGATCTGTAACTTTTTTTCCTGATGAAAATGAAAATAGCCTTATTTAAAATGGTGAAAAAAAGAGTTTTCATCAAAGAATCACATAATTTCAGAGCCAAAAGGGACCTCAATAGACACCTAGTTTCAAGCCATATTCAAAATAAATTCTTAATGGAAATAAGTTTACATGTTTGCACTTTTATCACTTAATTGCTTACTGTCTTAGGGAGGTGAGAGGTAAGCGAGGAAGGGGGAAATCTGGAACTCAAAATAAGGAAAAATAAGTGTCAAAATTGTTTTTATATGTAATTGGAGAAAAACAAAATGTTATTTAAGAAATAAATTCTTACTAGAAATAAGTTGTCATCCATTCTATTTGAAGACTTCCATAGGAGAATCTACCCTTAATTATTTGGCTCATTTACTCATTTAAAAAATTTCTATTAAGCAAAACTCTGTAGTGAATGCTGGGATACCAAGACTTTCTCGTTGTCAGTATTTATTACCCAGTACTGTGCTATACTTTGGAAACAAAAATGTACTAAACAAAACCTAACAAAAGGATAGGGTCAGCAGCATGTACCTCAAGGTATACCTGGAGTCCTGAGAAGAGAGGTTTATTTCTTTGTCAATTTTTTGTTGTCAAGATTGGTCATTTCATTGACCTGATTTCATTATGTTGTTGTCCTTTGCACAATAATTGTGGTCATTGTGTGTGTGTGTGTACATGTATGTATGTGTATACACGCAATTCTCTCTCTCTCTCCCCCCCCCATCCTTTTCTCTATCTTTTTTGTCTCTATCTTTACTTCTACTTTTATATCTATTTCTATACCTACTTGGTTCTAATGTTCTCCTATTTCTATTTCCTTTATCAGTTCAAATAAGTCTTCTCAAGTTCACCTTAATTCCTCATAATCATATTTTCTCATGGTTTAATTATAATTAATTTCATTCTTATATCACAATTTGCTCAGTCATTTGCCTACTGATAGGCACTCACTTTGTTTCCAATTCTTTGCTTTTACAAAAAGGGTTGTAAACTCTTTTCAACTTAAGGGCATGACATCCCACTCTGAAGTCTTTGCCATGCAAAGAAATCCATTCTTTGGTGATTTGTTTCAGATGCTTCTAAAATTAAAGAAAATTCTACAAAAAATTTTCTTTCCTGGAGGCAGAAAGACTTGACAATAGGCTATATATTCTTCTATTAGGAAAACATCTAGTCAACTGTATGTTATCTCTGCAAATAGGGCATCGCTTAGACAGAAAGATAGTATGGTATAATGGAGAGAACTTGGGAGCTCTTTACCATATAGCTAGCTGTTTACCTTGGATAATTCATCCAACTTTCCTGAGGCATAGTTTTCTCTAATTAGGGATTAGAATGCTGATGCTATGTACTTCACAAGAGTGTGGTGAGGCTCAAATAACACCAATGCATATACTCAATGAATGATTTACAGCAAGACAAGCACTTTGAACTTTAGTCTATTCATCTGTAAAATGGGGATAAGAATAACTATAAGAACACCTGGTAGTTTGGTTGTGAAGACCAAAAAGATAATGGCTGTAACAGAATCTACAGTACTGTACACACTAAAACTAGTATGATTTGATGAAAGAAATCCACAGAGTATAGTTAGATAGAAATGTTTGGTTGAAGATTCTCTCCTAAAGCTGGTAACAAGGAGAAAATTTTATTCATGACTCTGATCAAGATTCCAGTTAGGTTGGAGATGCCAATGAGACCTCAGATGATTTTTTTTTTTTGCTCAGCAGATGATTATATAATCAACAAAAATTTGTGCTCAAAAGCTTCCCCTTAATCTGTCCTCTCCCTCCATCCCCAAACTGAGCAGTTTTATCAACTCTACCTCATCCCATATCTTGCATCCCCTTTTCTCTTGGTCACCACCCTGGTTGTGATCATTCTCACTCCTCACAAAGACTACTGAAAAATTATCTCCCACCTGGAATCCCTTCCTCTTATCTGCTCCCTTCTCCGAAGCATCATTCATGGGTTGTCAGAATAATTGCCAGGTGACACTGTCACTCCACTTTTGAAAAGTCTGCAAAGGCTCTCTGCTGCCCTCCAGAGACTGGTTATAATCTACCTTCTCAAATTTATTTCATAGGGTTCCTCTTGTCACATTATATATTATAGTTAGAGATGATAGGCATTTAAGGGTGAGGAGAAAGAGGGTAAAGGAGAACTCAGTGGTCACAACAAAGCTTTCTGCTTGGTTACACATTTTCCCCCGTGACCTGAGGATATCCGAATCATAAGATTTAGGACTGGAAGGGATGTCTGAGATCACCCAGCCCGATTTTCTCATTTTATAGATGGGCAACACAAAGCTTTGAGTAAGAACCTTGCCCTACTTGGATCTGTTTTCTCAGATTTCACCAATCCACTCTCCTGTTTAAGATGCAGACATTCCCTACTGCTTGCAGGGCAAAATAAACTCCTCTGCTGACCATTTAAAGCACTTCAAATCTTATTCCAACCTATCTCTCCAGGATCATTATACACCATTCCCCTTCATTTACTAAACATAAACTCAAACTAAACTGTCCCATTTGAAAGGCTCTATATATGACACCCTATCTCTTGTCTCTGTCTTTGTACATTACCTGAAATGTGCTCTCTCCTCACTCCCATCTCTTAAAACCCTATCTTCCTATAAGACCAAACTCATGTGCCGCCTTCTATACAAGGTCTATTTGAATCTCCTCTCCCCTAAATTCCCTTGTACTTAAAAAAAAATCTCTGTACATGCTGTTTCTCTTCAACAGAAAATAAACACCTGGAGGGCAAGGATTTTCATTTTTTCCTTGTATAACGAATGCCAAGCACACATAATACCTATCTAGCATATACTTGGCACTTAATTTTCACTTGTCGAATTAAGATAAATGATGCTGTGCATTACCAGTCATTGCTGCTTGTACCTCATGCCCCTACCAGATGATACATCCAATGGTGCCAGGGTCATGTCCAATTCAAACCTGTCCAGGAGCACATTGTTGACTTGTCTCTCACAGTGTGTTCCTCACTGTTTTGCTCATAATAAGCACTTAATGAATTTTCTTTTTGAAAATGAACGAGGTACACTAGGTTTGGAGTCAGAGGTCTTGGGTCTTGACTTCTTTCTTGGATACCTGATAAATGAGTGATCTTAAGACAATCATTTAAATTCTCTGGGTCTCAGTTTTCTCATCTGGAAAACAAAGGAAGTTTGATGAGCTAAGTGATGCCAGTGTGCTCTTTCCACACTAAAATCTAGAATATCTATAACTCTATATAATAGGCACATACATATAGGTATTTTATATGTGTATACATACATATATGTGTGTACATGTGTATTTAAATATAAATATACATATAGTAACTCCCCCCCCCCCCGCCCCCAACACCTATAAGCTACATAAAAGACAATAAGTTGTAATGGTGAAAGAACCTATCCTCAAGTTCAGGAGTTATGGGATGGAGCCTTAGTTATGTGGTTTCTTTTTTTTTTTTTTTGCCTTTTGGAGGGCAATTGGGGTTAAGTGACTTGCCCAAGGTCACACGGCTAGTTTTTGTGTTAAGTGTCTGAGGTCGGATCTGAACCCAGGTCCTCCTGACTCCAGGGCTGGTGCTCTATTCACTGTGCCACCTAGCTACCCCCAAGCCTTAGCTATGTGACTGGGCAAATCTCTTGAACTCTCTATACACTGGAGATAATACACTCACACTGCACGGAGCATGGGACCTTGGAATCTCAAATACCTGTACTCGAGTCTCACCTTTAGCAAACACTGCTTGTGTGATCCTGGGCAAATGACTTGATTTCTCATTTCACCAGACAACTTTTTACATGTTCTAAGTCATAGACTAGGGGCTGCTCTTTATCAGTGGAGGGATTTTCCTCACTGAGAATTAATTAAACCAATCAAATCCCAGACTTGGTACAAAATTCCTAAAAATACTGTATGCTACCTGAATCTCCTGGGATTAGAATGAAGAAAAGGCTTTGGCCACTGCAAATGTTATATAAATGCTAGAGATGGTGAATTTACTTTTTACTTGTTTATGTTTTCATTTTCAGAAAATGAATCTACTAATATTGACATTTCTTCATTTTCCATTTTGTCATTTTCGTTTTCAAATTGTTTGAAATCTGAAAAGAATAAAATTATAGACAAGGGCAGAAAAAAAGAAAAGAATGACAGATGTCCCAAGTTGCCCAACTGAAGAGTTTTCATTTCCACAAGCAGTTATATACTAGCTGATCAAATCAGATTAGACAAGTAGCACCAAGTAAAGGCAAGAATTTGAGGTTAAAATAAAGAACGAGCCCATGGAGAATAACATTCTATTTCAAAGACTGTGCCCTTGCAATGGGAAAAAAAAGATACCAATAAATATGCAAAATATACTTATTTAATGCCATGGATTGCCTCACCTCTTTTTTGTTTTAATCATGGCCTCTAAGTTAACTGAGTTTGCTTGATTAAAGCTGAGCAAAGTAGCTTATTGAAATGCCAATTTTACCTCCATCATAACAGCAGTAAATCCACCCAGACTGTATTCCATTGGCAACTTGACCTCATCATTTAAAACTTACACAGCAGCTGAGGATTGATTCTGTCATTTTGGCACATCAATGGAGCCTCACAGGTGCAGCAGTGATTAACAACTCAAAGGATAACTAAGAAAATGTTATTCATGAGTACTATCTATATACATAGTAAACTGAATATCATTGAACAGGTATCTTAAAAAAAAAGTCCGACCAAACAAACCTGCAAATGTAATGCTTATTTCTTTTTTTCTTTTTTCGAGGGGGGAGGGCAGGGCAATTGGGGTTAAGTGAGTTGCCCAAGGTCACATGGCTAGTAAATGTTAAGGGCCTGAGGCCAAATTTGAACTCAGGTCCTCCTGACTCCAGGGATGGTGCTCTACTCACTGCACTGCCTAGCTGCCCCTGTATTACTTATTTCAAAAGCTGCCTCTTTCATGTCCTATCTGACAAGAATTTAATCATTCCATACATCAAAGATTCTTAGCCTGAGATCCTCCAGAGAATACACTAATAGATTTCAGGGGTGGGGTGAACTTTGAAAAAAATTAGGAACAGCTGGAAAAATTACATCTTTATTTCGGTTACCTTCTATGGGAGATTTGGCATTTGCTTCAATTGTAAAATTTTTAAAGAAAATTATCTGAATTAAATTAAAATTAGTTTTTAATATTTAAATTAAAAATAATTTTTAAAATTGTTCTGATTTTATGTTCAGGTTCATGTGTTGAGTTGTTTCAGTTGTGTCTGACTTTTCATGATCCCAATTGGGGTTCTCTTTGGCAAAGATACCGCTATCTCATTTTACAAGATAAAGAAACTGAGACTTAATGGGGTTAAGTGACTTCTAAGTATCCGAGGATGAATCTGAATTCACCTACCTGTCCCCAAAGGACTCCATAGGTTTTACCAGATAGCCTAAGGGATTCATGATATGTTAAAAAGGTTAAAAACCACTACCAGAGATTCTTTAAGCTCATATGATCAGAGATTTACATCTCTGTATGTGAGGCCATCTAGGCCAACCTTTTCTTTTTAGAGTTAAGGAAATTGAGATCCACAGAGATGGTGACTAACTCAAGTTTATATAGATAGTAAGTGACAGGGGTAGGATTTGAACCTAAATCTTCTGATTCTAGGGTCAGTGTTATGCCATTTGTATAGTACTGGAATGCTGCTTAAGACTCTTGACTGATACCACGTGAAAAGAAGTAGATCGTGCAACAATGATGACAATCAACAGATGGCCTTCTCAACTTAGGTGGAGGACTACAATATCTCTGGACCACAATGGCCAGAAACTCAGTGGGAAGATGCAAAATGCTAACCTTTTAGAAGAATGGAAATGATGTCTATTCTCTTTGTTGGCTGGTTTGTGATGGGGTAGTAAGGTGCAAAACCAGAATCAAATAGAAATGTGATTTTTTAAACAAAATAAAATATAATTAAAAAATGGCTTTTAGTATTGTTTGCCTTTCTCCCATCTGTAATGATTACTACTACTACTACTACCACCACCACCATCACCACCACTACTACTACTACTGCTAATGCTACTGCTACAACTACTACTACAACACAATTTTATATAGAACCTACTATGTGCCAGGCATTGTTCTAAGTACTTCAAAATTATTAATTTATTTAATCTTCACAAAAACTCTGTGACATAGATACTATTATTATCCCAATTTTACAGATGAGGAAACTGAGGCAAACAGAGGTTAAAAGGTTTGCCCTGGGTCATTTGGTAGAGAATTAAATTATATTCAATTCAATTCCACAATTACTATGATGATGAAAAAGGTCTGTGATTTTCATCGTGGCTGAATTTTCTTTCACCTTTACCCTGGTACTTTACATAGTACTGGTACTTTGAGCACTTAAATATCTGTGTATCAGAGCACCTTGAGAGGCCACTGTGGGCAAGTGAATAGAAAGCTGGCTGATACTGAGAAGACTTGGGTTTAATTTCTACCTCTGAAAAATGTGCCAGCCTGAAGGGAGAGAGGGAATTTCCCGGCTGTATGCTGGATTTTCAGTGTAAACATTTGTACCTCAGAAAATGGCAGAGCCTACTGATCAGGGCTTGATTATCAAGACTTAAGGAAGTGACAGAGAAAGGGTTAAAAATACAAATTATACTAAAAAGTATGTTTTCCCTACTTTTTTCCCCCAGCACACTCCTGGAGTTTTCCTCACCTCTATAGAAGACAAGAACTGCACTTATGATTTCATTGGTTTAGGAGAATTTCTGGATTAAGAAACTCCTCTAATAACTTACTTCTGGATTAGGAAAACTTCTGCTCCTAGCTGGCAGAGTGGATAAAGCTCTGGGCTGGAAGCCAGGAAGACCTGAGTTCAAATTTGGCACTTACTAGCTGTGTGACCCTGGGCAAGTCATTTAACCTTGTTTTCTCAGTTACCTCATCTGTAAAATAAGCTAAAGAAGGAAATGACAAACCACCCCAGCAGTTTTGCCAAGAAAACCCCAGATGGGATCACAAAGAGTTGGACACAACTGAACAACAATGAAACAACACTCCAATGAAGGTTCTTCTATCATGCTGGCACCTTCTCTCCAGTGTTCAAGAAACCCCTGAGAAGTTAAGTAGTTTCCTAACAGTCACAAAGCAACAACAGAGGCAGAATTTGAACTCTGGTCTTCCTGACTTTGAGAGCAGCTGAAGCACAACTACCTCTTTCTTCACCCAGCATTACATATTATCACTGAAATCACGGATGCAGTCTGTGTCCCTGTGCCAGAAGAGCTGAGGATTGATCTAAATTGCTTAAGAACCATTCCTCTCCACCAGCCTAGAAAAACAAATGAAAAAGCCCAGCTGCAGAGATTTTCTGAAAGAATTCAAAAGGCAACCGGATTAGGTGGTTAATCATTGATTGTTTCACGCATACTATTATGCATGAAGAAAGCTATATTCCAGCCTTTGCTTCTTCCTATTCCTTCATACCAACCCAATGAAACAGCCACATTGAATGAAAAATAATTACCTTTTATTATCAATCTCTGTGCTTTCAAGATGCTTTTCATCAAATATGAGAGCATCTATTTAAGACATCTCTGGGCAGTAGGTAAGGCATATCAAAGTAAAAAACAATACACTTTCAGAAATACAGATTCTGGCATTATTGAGTTAAAAGACAAGATCTAGTCTATTTGCACAAGATGGGGCTAGTATCAAAATACAAGGGATGAGTGATGAGAAAATGTATGACATACTGAAACTTTAGGAAAAAACATTTTAAAGCCACCTACCACATTGTTCTATTCTTTATAAACAAGTGGACTCAGATATCTTTTTTCCAAGAGTCTAATTAACTCCTTGGTAGCAAATTAGGAAAGCAGGTTAGCTTTTTTGAACTCATAGGCTTTCACTGAAGGCACTGATATAGATAGGCATATTATATAGATATATAGGTGGTCTGCTGGTTTAGGCACAGGATAGAACTGGCTCAGCCTGTACAGAACTGAAGATGGAGTGAAATAGTAAATGAACTGAAAATTGGATGTCACCTTGGTTTTGAGACTGTCCAATTCTACCCTGGAATCCTGATTACCAAGAACTGCATCCTTTCAACCACCAAAGACTCCTATAGTCTACCATTTCAAGAGAAAAGAAATCTATATCTTTATCTTTGATAAGCAAAATTACTAGATATTTTCTGTGAAATCTTGGTTAATAAAATCTGACAAGAGATAAACCTGGGGTATGTGTCAGTTCTGGATCAGCAATGTGCTTTTTCTTCCTTCCAACAGTCCTTACTATCATTTGTGGTTTTTGTGATGAAGAAACTATGATTAAAGATTAGTAGCTGCATGACTAATTTTTTTTTAATTTAATCAAATACCAGCTCCATGCGTCAACCAATAATAGGGGGGATGAGAAACAAAGCAAAGGGTCTGGAAATGTTCAGTATAAACTACCAGCCTTTCGAAATTCTCCATGTTGGTAGCTTATGGGTTACATGGTCATATCCATGTAATAAGGGCAACTGAACTATTGACCCTTTCTGATACAAAACATATACAAAATATACCGTACTTCCCCCCCCCCCAATCCCCCCTTCCTGCCGACAAATGAAAGTGAAGATTCTAGCATTGGGGCATTGGGGATACTAGCACATTTGCCTTTATAAGTAACCATTGTGGGTAATAGGAATCACAGGATTATAGGGCCACAAGATAATAACTAGAAGAGACCTGTGGTACTATGAAGTCTAATCTTACTTTACAGAGGAGGCAATTGAGGCACAGAAAGGTTGTCTTGTTTGGGGTGCCCCAAATAATAAGTGCCTAGGAGTAGACATGAAACCCAACTCTTCCTCACTCAAAGTCCAGTGATCTCTCCACTAATCTAAAGAACCCAGAAAGTAAATAGTATCTAAAAAGGAAGCACTCTAACATAATGGACATACGGGGCTGGGAAGACCTGAGTTCAAACCTTGCCTAAATAAATTCTATAGGAAGATATATCCTCCTCTATAGGAGGTCTTTCCCAATCTCACTTAATTCTAGAGCCTTCCCTCTGTTTATTTTTTCCAATTTATATAGTTTTTAAAAAATACAGTTTTCATATTGTCTACCCCATTAAAATGTGACCTTCCTAAGAATTGGAATTCTTTTACCTTTCTTTGCAACCCTAGCAATGAGCACAGTGCCTGGAAAATAGCAGAGATTTAGTAAATGTTTACTGACTAACAGTAAATGTTTACTGACTGACTCTGACATACAATGGTTCTGACAAATTTGGAAAAAAGTCATTTAAGCACTTAGTACCCCCAGTACTGACCATAAACTACATCTAAGATGCCAATCATTATCAGTGGATGGAGCTTCCATACTGGGAATTTCTATGAAATCATCATGTCTAGACCAAAACTACAACAAAAATCAACTTTCTACCTTTAACTCTACCAGAGTCTGATTGTGAGATACAGCCTTGAAAGTGTTTGATTTAAAGTAATTTGACTATGTGCTTTTTTGTTTAACAGTGGCTAGCAAAGGAAAATTAATGAAAACCTTGGCTTTTAAATTCCACCAATATATGGTGATCTTAGGAAATTAAGACTCTGTGGGAGTGAACATAATTTACATGTGAAATGAGGGACACAAATTCTGTAAGATAGAAAGGTGTTTTTCTGAAAAAAAATGAAAGCATTAAACTTTTACAGAAAAAGGGAACATTAATATCTATTCCCAGTGCTGTCAACCCTACTAAGAGAGACCCTGAAACAGATCAATCCCAAAGATCATCCTTTTCTACCATTTATGGAAAGGAAAGAGGGAAAATTCAGAATGGGGGGGCCTTCTGTTTGAAGTGATTTATTTGAACATGTGAAGCCAAAACTTTTATTTGTATTTGGATGTTACTGTGTCTTTGGGGTCTGTTGTGCTCACAAGCACAACAAACAAGGCAAAGACATGCTGATGACAACTAGGTCCAGGGGAATTTCATTCTAAATTTGTGTCCCCTTGGAGCTTGATCCTTCATATGTGATGGTTTGGGTAAAACAGCCTCTTGGATACATTCCAAGTAAAATCCCATGTTTCTGTACATGGTTGAAGGGACAAATCGTAAAGAGGAGGTCAGAAGGTATCATTTGAACATCTGTTTGCAATTTTAAAACACAGGAAGAAAATGGACAACATTTACATAAACTCTCATTTAGAGGCAGATTGTTGTTGTTTTTTGGAGGGGAGGAGACAGGGCAATTGGGGTTAAATTGACTTGCCCAGGGTCACACAGCTATTCTGAGGTCGCATTTGAACTCAGGTCCTCCTGACTCCAGGGCTGGTGCTCTATTCACTGTGCAACCTAGCTGCCCCATTTTGTTCTTGAAGAGGACCAATGATATCAGAAGGGTCATGTCTTGACTTACAAGTGAACTGGATTTAAGTGAGTCAGAACTGGTGGAAAGAACATTGGACCTGGAGTCGAGAATCCTTGAGTTCAAATTCAGTCTGAGACGATTACTAGCTGTGTGATGCTGGACAAGTCACAATCTATTGGCCTCACTATCCTCAACTGTAAAATGGGGAGGATTATGGCACCTACCTTCTAGAGTTGTTGTGAGGATCAGATGAGATATGTGTAAAAAAGCATTTAGCACATAGTAGGCTCTATCTAAATGATTATTCTCTTTCTCTTCCCAGAGAACACTGAGATTTTGCTGAATGACATGTAAATAAAATTGAGTCAGGATTAAATTCTGCAACATGGGAAATTTTCAGGGGTCCTGCCTCCTGTGTTTAAATACATGTGAATCATCCATATAACACAAGTAGATATAAACATTTAAAAATTAGATTTATTTCAACAGTTATAGTTATTTGCTAAGAATGTTTGTCTTAACTTTACCATTGATCTTGTAGAGTAAGAGATTCAATTACAGAATCAAGGAATGTTAAAGTCAGAGATCATCCAGTCTAAGTCCCTTGTTTTATTGATGAGGACACATGTCCAAAAAGATGAAGTGACTTGTGCCAGGTCACACAGCTAATAAATGGTTGAGCTGGGGATTCCCAGAAGTAGGGCATGGCATGGCATGACAAGGTCGGGAATAATCAGTGAGTGCAGAGTGGATGGAATTTAGAGGGCATGAAATAAGGATGGTGATGATGATAGTAAGACCTAGAAGTTATACATCACTTTAAGATTTGCAAAATGTTGTCTCACCTTATCCTCACCCCAACTCTGGGAAGTCAGCATTCACCTTAAGACAAAGATTAAAAAACCAAACTAAACCTGAAGACAGTTGCTTATACCATTTTATAAGTTACTTGTCCACAGTCACAACTGTTTTTTATTTGTTTGAGGAACTGAGGCTACATTTGAATTCAGATCCTCCTGAATTCACATGAAACACTATCTGCTTCTTTGACTAGTTGTTTTGAAACAAAATAATTTGAAAAGAAGCTGACACATTAGGTGAGAGCCAGGTTGAGGAGGGTTTTAAATGCTGAGCTTAAGGAGTTTGTATTTCATTGGAATGGCAATATGGGGTCACAGATCTTTTTTAAATTTTTCATTAAAAAACCTAATTATTTAATGGGGGTGGTGGGGAGGAGACTCATAAAGTATCTGAGGCCAGATTTGAATTCAGTGCTTCCTGACTCCAGGTTCAATGTCTATCCATTGGGTTACTTAGCTGACTTTTGGGAAAGGAAGTGGTCTGCTTATATGGCAGGAGTTAGAAGAAGCTGCCTAAGGCACTGAGAGATTAAATGATTTGCCCATGGTCATATAGCTAGAGCCAGGTCCTTGAATTGTGGTGCCAATTCTGGCCCTCTATTTGCTATTGGGCCCAAGAAAATGGTAAACACAATATTTTCCCCTCTAAACTTCCTAACTAGGTGATTTCAGAATAATAGGAGCATCCATTTAGAACTGGAAAAATCCTTAGAGGCCATGAAGCCCAGTATTTCATTTTATAGATGAAGAAATTGGGCTCAAAGAGGTTTGTTACATGATTTGCTCAAGGTCATACTAATTAATATCTCAGAAGGGATATGAGCCCAGCTCTTCCTGACTTGAGTCACAATCCCACACTATAATATAAAAGGAAGCTGAAATTTTTAGGGAGGAAAGTACATGTAACTAACTTCTACCTTCCCCCTCCCCACCTTCAAAGATAATTCTGTCTAACTACATGTGGAAAGGAAAGAATTGCTTTAAAAATCATAGGTCTTAATTCTCAAAATCCAATCAGAAATCATGTATTCATATGTCCCTAATACATTTTTTATAAGTTTCAAATACATTTTTCATAAGTTCTAAAATGGAAAAACTCTGTCTTTCGGAAAATGTCTCCATTCTAAAAATATTATCCGGTATATGGGGCTTTCTACTGAATTACATACTGCACAACCTGAAAACACCTCAGGATGAATATGTGAAATTAGGTCATTTAGAAAAAACTATATAGAGTACAGCAGTAGTGAAAAGTACATCCACCCTAAAGGAAAGGACCAGTTCGTATGGATTTCATAAGGAATAAATTTGACTGTGTAAACGTGGCTGATTTTTTAAAGTACACCACATTTGTTGTTCGGGCTTGGCATCTCACTAAAAAAATGGTGCAATAATGAAACATGACAAGCCATTTCTGTAATATAAAGGAGGAGGAATGAGAAGAAAAGGAAAAGAAACAAATTGTACAGATCAGCTGGTCTGATAAAACAGCTGAACTGTACCATTGTGGCAAGCTGTCTTGTAGGGAATACGGATAAGATATGCTCACCTATTTGGAGATAGCTTCAGTGCTCCCCAGCAGGGTCCCTTTCATTTAAGAACAAGCATTATACCTTTGAAGGGAATTCTTGCCTGTCCTTTCAGAGGATAAAAAAGGGGAGAAAACCTAGACAAGGGGAAAAGCTATTTTCAGGATTCCTACAAATCTTTCACCAAGGCTTGCCTGTTCTCTCCATCAGAGACAGAAACATCACATGGGGTGATACATGAATATGGAGTAAAGTATTATAACCACTTTGCCGACTGTGGTATGGGGAGGGGGAAGGAGAGAAGAGGAAGTTGAAATTACCCAGATGAATGGTAATTGATCAAATCCACCAGGAATCTAATTCCAGGTGCTTGTCAGGTGTGCAAATGAGAGTGACAGCCGTTCTGGAACACTCGGAGAAATTGGAGGCCCTGGGAGCATTTCTAATCTGGCCTGCACCTCTCTGGCTTGATGATGAGGGAATTATACCTGAACACACTGGGCAGCTGCTGCTTATGACCTGTCTATTATTTGCACTGTTATGCTCAATGACTTTTTAAAAGCTATTTTAGGCCCAGATTTCTGGGCCTCATCCAACACTTTTACTCTTCACTGGTATATTGCTACTTGACTGGGCTTGGATAGTTAAGTAAAACGGGCCAGATGGCAGCTGTTTGGGACAGGAGCTGCTTACCTTGTGCCCTGAGAAGTGATGGGAGTAGGGGAGGGTAGGAAACAAATAAAAAACAAACAAAAAACATGAGTAAATTTTAAAAATACCTTAGATTAGGGGATGTTTTTCATGTATCTAGTTAGTTTAGCCACACTGAAATAAATCTAGGGAAAAGAAACATTCAATGAACCTTTGATGGAGCCAGGCTAAGATGATCTTGTAAAGACGAACATAAAAAAAAATCTGCACACAATGGCTGGATGAATTGGCACATTACTAGAACTAAGGGGCTTTTTGAATATTTCACTGCGAATATCTGTGTGCTCTTTCATGCACTGGCCTACCATGAGATTGACATTCACAAATGATCCATTTACATAAGAAAACGAATGCTGTGAGCTAATTGTCTACTGCTTAGAAAAGGGCATTTAGCTGTTTTAGGAGGAATCACATAGGTCAAAGATTTACAGATGGAAGGGAACTTGGAAGGCACTGGGTCCAACTTGCTCATTTGGCAATAGAGGGAACTGTTAGGGGTTAAGGCAGACACATTGACTTGTTCAGGGTCAGACAGACAAATGACAGATCTTGGTTTTGAACCCAAATTTGGACCTGACTTCAAATTATTTTGCACTTTCCGGTGTACTAGGCTGCCTCTGGAAGGGCCTGATATTTTTGTTCAGTGGTGTGAAAAAGTTCACTGCAAGCTAAAGTGAACTCTAATTTGTTTCTTGGTTTTACTACCATGGTATGGTGAGTGTTGAGTTGGAATCCTGACTCAGAGTCTTATTAGCTGTGTCACTGGGCAAGTCATGTAAGCTCTGTCTGCCTCAGTTTCCTCACCTGTAAAATTCAGATACGAGGCAGCAAGGTGGTGCAGTGTATAGAGGGCTGGACCTGGAGTCAGGAAGACTCTTCTTCCCGAATTCAATTCTGGCCTAAGACATTGACTAACTATGTGATCCTGGTCAAGTCACTTAATCCTGTTTGCCTCAGTTTACTCATCTGTAAAGTGAGCTTGAGAAGGGAATGGCAAACCACTCCAGTATCTTTGCCAAGAAAATCCCAAATGGGGGTCACGAAGAATTGGACATGAATGAACAACAATGCAATTTGGATAATAATAGCACTGCCTTCCAGGGTTGAGATACATGAATTTGTATGTGTAAAGTACTGTGCAAATCTTAAAAATTAATTCTTCTCTTTCTCTTCCTTCTCTTCTTCCTTCCCCTGCCCCCCTCTTCCTTCCCCTTCTTATCATTATTAATACTAATATAGAGTGTTATGCTTGCAGTTAAGGAAGACCTGGGTTTGAATTCCACCTAGCATACTTTTCAGAACCTGGACATGTCATTTAATATCATATTTAATATCAAATTATCTGTTAAACATAGACAGTAATAGTACTTGACTTACAAAATTGTTATGATCAAGTGAGATAATCAAAGTGAAATACTTAAAATGGATTGTCAGCTTTTCTTAATAATAATTATTAATTTATTAGTGTTCTTTATTGTTTATATTTATCATTGTTAGCTATCCCATCTGTCTTATATTTATTCGCTTTCCTATCTTATCTCCTCAACTAGATAGCAAATTTCTATAGAGCAGAGATCACAGGACCATAGGTTCTAGAGTTGGAAGGTGCCTTAGAGATCATCTTTTCCAAACCCCTTATTTTAAAGGAAAACATTTGCCCAATGTCATACAGGCAGGATTTAAAACTGGACCCTCTGAATGCAAACCCAGTGCTCCTTGCCACTGTACCAAGCTATGCCAAGATGGGCCAGAGAGGGTTCTGTTGGAACATTTAAAAAAAAGTCATTTGGATCTGGGATGATTTTAGATATCTGAGCAATATAGAAAGAGTAGGGGCAGTGTTAATATATAGAACAATATGTGTCCTTTCTCTCTTTACTTTCATATATGGAAAGTAAGCATTCATGGAGGCTGGCTCTCCTTCCACAACAATTAACTACAAAGGAAATGTCCATAGCAACATCCTCATTTGCTTTTATTCTTTGGTTGGACAGGTCTGTTTGCTCAGTTAGGCGGGGCCCTTTTCCCCTTAATTCATATGGAACACAAAGGTAAGCCATACTCATTGAAAATGCAATTAAAAAAAAGAAAATGCAATAAAAATAGAGAACGACTTTATTGCTAGAACAGAATTCTCCCACTATCTGTTTGTTAGGGTTAACTTGTCTTTCAGTTATGGGATTGGTTTTACAAACAGCACCACTTTACAATCCACCATATCACTATTTTGAAACTGTAATACAGCTAGGTCCCAATTAGTACAAATAATGAATTCCCCTGAAATGGAATTTACATGAAAGTTATAAATATATAAAATATGGCAATTGATTCCAGCCCAATGGAAATGTGGAGTACAAATTCAAATAAAGTGACCACTTCAGTGACTTTATTATTTGTATTTATTGGTACCTGGCTGTACTTTGAAAATCTGAGATTTGATCAATGTGAGAACTGCCTCCATTAAGTCAGGTTTCAATTCAATTCAATTCAACAAATGTTAATTAAAAATCTATGAAGTGTAAGTACCTAGAAATATAACAACAACAATAACAAACAAAGCTTCACAAATAAACCCCAAAGCTCATACCTCAGGGACTTATTTCTATTACATAAAAACTATACATAGCTAAGCAAATTCAAGAAAAAAATCTCTCTGGCTAAGTAGACAGTCTTTATCTATTGCTTTGATTGAAAAATTAGTCATCCCTCATCAACCTAGTGATGAGGCATTGTGTTATAATGGGGAAGAAAGTGGATTTAGAGCCAGAGTAACTGGGTTTGAATCCTTTTCTCTGGTCCTCTATTTGTGTGAATTTGGGACAGTCACTTAACCTCTGTGAGCTGCAGTTTCCTCTTCCATAAAATGAGGGGGGCTGGACTGGTTGACCTCTCAGGTCCCTTTCAGTTCTGCCCCAAAATGTGAATTTAGCTGACTTAACCCTTGGACAATCAGCTATCAGATCTTATTCAAAGTCTTTCTGGCTAGGAAACCTGCCAAAGTTTGTCCTCTATTGGCACATGTGTGATGTTTAAAAACGCAGGGTTACCACCTCATCACAATGAGGCTCTTTATGAGTAAGGGTAGCTCCAAATGAAGAAGTTACTCTGTATTGGAAAGTTGACAGGAAAACTGAAATGATATTTGCCGAGGGTCACTCAACAGTACATCATAATGAGACTTGAAGCCCAGGGTCTTTTTGACTCTAAGGCCAGTTTTGTATTCGTTTTGCCATGCTGCTCATTCTGTCTATCTGTCTGTCCGTCCATCTGTCTATCTTATCTATCTACCTGTTTGTATCTATATTATCTAACAAGTTGCTTTTATTTATTTACATATCTACCTACCTACTTAGATATAATTAATATTAGAACTGAGAGCTGGTGTCAGGATGATGGACTTGTGATCTAATAACTCTTGACTGACCCAGTTTCCATGAAATATGAAGATCCAAATTGGTATAATGAGGTAACTCATTAAAGTGAGGAATATCCAGTTTTCTTTTCAGATGAAATGGAGAAATCGAATTAATTTGGAACACATAATCAATCCTGTAGTGTCCATATTTAATACCATTTAGCCAAAAGCCAGATCATATCAAACTAGGGCATGGCCAGAGGAGAGCAAGCACAATTGAGAAAGGGCTTGAGTTCATGCCACGTCGGGCCTGGTTGAAGGAATTGGGCATGTTCAGTTAAGAGAAGAAAAGCATGGAATGGTGATGGGAAGAATGTAATGGTTGTATATGAAAGAAATTATACTTGTTCTATTTGGCCCTCCAGGGTAGAGGTAAGAACAATGGTTAAGAGGGCATCAAATTTCCTCATCTGTAAAAGGAAAAGACTGAACCCTTTGACATCATTACAGGCTCTATGTCTATGGCTCTGTGATTTGTCTCTAGAAGATTTTTCCAGGAGATGAAGAATCTCTTTTCTATCAATTCATATTGGTTGGCTACCCAAAAATCTGTCAGGGTCACCCAGCATCCCTATGAAAAATTATAGCAATGGTTTTCAGTTATTATACTTTCTCTAATACTGTCACTAGCTCTGTGACTTTGAACAAGCTGCTTAACCTCTCTGAGTCTCATTTCAAAGATAAGGATCTTTGAAATATGGATCTTGCTACGGTGTTCTCTTTCAGGGTTACTGTGATTATAAGCAATTTTTGAAAACCATACAGAACTACATAAATATGAGATATCATTATTATTTATTCATTATATACCACTATGTATTTATACTGCACTATTAATATAATTAATAAACAATAATATCCATTAACATTTAATTTTCATTTGTTAGGGAGACATATCTAACTTAAAATGAATTAATTTAATTTAATTCCAAATATCACCTAGAAAATTTAATACATATTAAATGCTTATTATTACAATCCTTATTTTGCTCAAATATTTCTCCTAACTATTATCAGAGTAATTTGAGTTTGAGTACCCAATTCATTTAGAAGATGGTTGTGCTTAAGTTTCCTCATGAGCCTGAAAAAATTACTAAATGTGAGTTTTGGTTGTTAATATTATTGTGGTTTAGGTTATTGGTACTGACAGATCAGATTAGGGTGTTTTCCAGATTACCATAGTTCCAGCTAGGTGTATATATGTGTATATACACACATGTATAGGTGTATTATGCATCTATGTATATATTTACACAAATGATACATACATGCACATATAATGTGTGTATATATGCATATCTATACATATCTGTCTTTTTTCTGTGCATTAGGGATATAAAGAAGCACTATTCAGAGGAAAATAATCCTTTTGAGTATCTAGTGGCTTTGTATTAGCCATAATCTTAGATTCAATATATCATTTTCCATGCATTCATAAAGATAACTACAATGTTGAACTTTTGAGAAGGTGTCTATGGAGAAAGCACAGCAAAGAGATTAGAATCCAGGACTTTTGAATTCAAGTTCAGTGTTTTTCCCACTATCCATAGGGATGTTGTAAGAAGCAATTTATCCTAATGATTTCTAACATCACCCTCCTTAATACTCACTTATAGCCTTAATGATTCAGTAGAGAGTTTTTCTTCAGACAAGTGGTGGCAAAAAAATGTTCCCTGAAAAACTTCTGGTTTTTTTTCATAACTTCTCTTATTAACAACAACAAAACAACAACAAATCTGAGCTTCCAGGCATTCCAAATAGCATCAGCAGCTACCAGGTATTTGCCCTAGCAGACAGAAGACAACTCAAGCCAGACAACCTCTAACAAGGACACGATTACAGCTTGCCACTGCCAGCCAGCTGACAGGCCTGGTTTTATCCAGGGAATGAATCCAGGCAATAAATTTCTGATTGTGTGAATGCTGTCTCATCTGTGCCCAAGTACTCAATCAATAGCAATTATTGAGTAACTACCTCCCTTACCAAAGAACACTCCACTACATTCTGTGGTAATATATAATTAAGCAATAGTACAATCACATTTATCTGGCATCCAGTTATCCAAATCCAGGCACAAAATTCTCTTCACTACTACCCCCATCCTTTGGTGATGTAAATCAGCTTGCATGAGTGATGGTCTCTATCTTGTATTAGGACAAAATGTTTGTTACCTTGAAATTCTACGCAGTAGGAAAATAGGCTGGTCTTGGACACCTTGATGCTACAGAGAGCAAATTTTCCTAACATAAAAAACATGCTCTTTATAAAAAGTAACAATTAAAAGTGTTCCTTCCTCCAGTCTTATACCTCACTTGTTGGGTCTAAACTTGCCCATCCCACAATGAGAACATAGCTATTTTACTTGTAATAAGTTAAAGTACAGAATTACATTGAGTATCCCATGAACCTGATCTAGACTCATGGGTTACTGAACAAGAAATCTCATAGTTGACAGTAGTTCTGTCTACAGTCTTGATCATAAAAATCTGAATCCACAGCCAGTAATGCAATTGAACAAGTGGGATCATTTCACTTTATAGTCAGTAAAACTTTAACCAGCCTTTAGAGGGAAAACATTTTAATTTTGAACTAAAAATAAACTTCAGTGTGCATTTTCTTCCTTCATGAAAATGAGTGCTTGTCAATGTAAATGGAAAGTACCATAAAGCCAAATGGAACTATATTATGTAATGACTAAGACTGATCCCAGAGAAGAGTTGAGAACATTCACTTCCTTCCCTTCATTAATGAGATGTGGAATCCTGGATATATCATATTGCCCATATTGTCAGATCATATAAACTGGTTGGATGATGATTTTGCCCAACTATATTTTTCCCTTTTTCTTTTAAAATCTTTGCTATAATGAAAGGCTCCCTAAGCAGATGGGGGAGGGCTGTTATCAGAAGCAAAGAGAGATAAAAACAACAAGCATCATTTTTTTTAAAAGTTCAGGCTTGCGGAAGTGAAAGTCACTAACTCCTCCCCATTTCCCCCTAAAGAATCAAATGTAGGACGTTTGCATTTTAGTCTCACAACTATACAGGCAAACAGCAATTCATGTGTAAAGCCACAAACCCAGATTTTCACCCTGGGTGTTTTGTTGGACCTGACACTTCAGGAAGGCAGCCAGAAAAGTGGCTGCAGAAAGTGATTATAATTTTGGCCCTCACTGTGAGTCACTAAGGGCACAAACATTCAAGGAAGGCACTGTAATTTATGGGTTGTGATAACTTGCCTTGTTATCAGAGTTTTACAACTAACTTTGTGCCCAGCAATTAGGCTCAGCAGGTAAGAAGTACTTTACAGATCTGCCAAAATCAACAACAACAAAGAAACTCCTTTTTCAGGGATTAAGTGACCCAAGGGCAGAAAAAAAAAAACATGAATAGAGACTATGCATGATCACCTGGAAAAAGATGGAAGGTAAGAGACTACAAATACATTTATGGGTTAGATCAGGGATTTTTAAACTTGGGAATCAGAGATAGATTTTAGACAGTCTGATTTCAGATGGGAAAAAGTTTACATCTTTATTTTCACTAAACTCCAGTTGAAATTTAGCATTCCTTTCTACTATAAACATAGACAAAACAACATTCTTCTGAGAAGGGGACCACAATGGGCTTTATTAGACTAGTAAGGTGGTCCAAGACACAAAAAAGTGTAAAGAACCATGGGGTAAGAGAAATGTGCTGCCAGGGAGGAAGGAAAATAGAGGACGGGAAGAAAGACTATAATCGAAGCATTTAGTGATGGTTCCAATTCTACTACCACGTTTCCCCGATAATAAGACCTATCCCGAAAATAAGCCCTCCCCTTACTGTGTAAGATTCCTCTAAAATAAGGCCTCCCCCGAAAATAAACCCTATTGAGATTGCTACTGTAGTGAAGGTGATCCCCTGCGCTACATGCTACATTACGGTACCCTCTGTATGCACCTTTCCCCCCCCGCCGTGAAACGCACGCCCGAGCTGCATCCAATCAGAGCTGCAGCAGTGAGTGCATCATCCTGTTCTTCCCCAGTGATTTGCTTATTGAATAAAGGTATATTTTTTTGTTCACATTTACCTGTTTATTAAAATTGCTGTCAATGTTCATTAAAATAAGCCCTCCCCTGAAAATAAGCCCTCTGGTGTTTTTCTGTCCAAAAAAAATAATAAGAAGAAAGTGTCTTATTATCGGGGAAACACGGTAGAGAAAGCCCTAAATCGACAGCTCAACTGGGCCCCCAACAGATGATAGGAACCACTTTTAAACTTAGACAAATGATGCTGTGGTAGTCTAACCCTGTGTGTGTATGTTTCAGAAGTTTGTTGAAACTAACACACTGTGATTCATTATTCATGTTTGACATGAAAATATTTTTAGAGATATGTATATAAACATTCTGGTCACTCGAGTTTTAATATACCTGTTTATATCATGTATTATATGTGCATACAAATATTATATAGTGTATGTATGTGTGTATACAGATATGAAGATATATCTATATCTATCTATCTACCCACAATTACATTTCTAAAGCAACATAATATGATTTGAGATCTAATTGTTCCTAGTTCTTTTTTTTTTTTGGCAGGGCAATTTGGGGTTAAGTGACTTGCCCAAGGTCATACAGCTAGTTTTTGTGTGAAGTGTCTGAGGCCGGATTTGAACTCAGGTCCTCCTGACTCCAGGGCTGGTGCTCTACTCACTGTGCCACCTAGCCACCCTGAGATCTAATTGTTAACTTCAGAAATGCTGGGTTCAAAGCTATCCCATAGGGGCAGCCAGGTGGCTCAGCGAGTAAGAGCACCGGCTCCAGTGTTGGGATGACCTGGGGATCAAATCCAGGCTCAGATACTTAGCACCACACCCAGAAATAACTGGCCATGTGACTTGAGCAAGTTACTTAACCCTGATTGCTTTAAAAATATATATATTAAAAAAAGCTATCCCACAATTGAATCAAATTAAAATGATATTATTATAGTTATTTAAAATTTGAGACAAAAATGATGAGTAATTTTTAAAAGAAATAAAAAAATAAGACCTCTGATCTCAAAGGATGGAACTGGAAGGGCCCTTAGAAGTCTCTGGTTCAATTTCCTCATTTTATTGTACCTGGCAGGTTTGGTGGTATAGTGGTTATAACACTGGACTTGGAGTAAGGAAGATCAGAGTTCAAATTTTGCTTCAGACATTGTGTGTCCTTGGTCAAATCACTTACCCACTTTCAATTTCAATGTTCCCATTTGTAAAATGGGGATAATGACAGCACCTACCTCCATGAACAGTTATGAGGAACAAAAAAGATAACGTGCAAAACTCTTTACGCACCTTAAGGCACACTGCTGCTGATGTTGTCACCGCCAGGAAAATCAGAACTCAGTGATCTATCCAATTTCACATAGACAGTCAGTGACAGAGCAAAGATTTCAACAGGAATTGGTGCTCTCTACCAAGTCTAATTCAATGCAGGAAGCTGGAGACATCATATAACAGTACTTCATGCCCAAATTAAAATTTTCTTGATGTGGAATGATGGAAGGGCAAAGGGAACTGATGTTTTTCAAGGCTCAGCAATGAAATAGACCAGATAAAGCACAGAGTCCCTCTCCAGAGCAGTCAATTAATAAATGGCTGTTCCATTGCTGAGCTGAAAGTAAAAGCTCCCTTATTAGTAGAGAGGAGGATCTAGCTGCAGAATGACAGAATTTCTTTTAAAAATTTTATTTTTAATTTATGGAATAAAATAAGCATTTTCATAACAAAGTATAATAAAAAGATGATTGCATATGAAACTGCAAATCTGTAAAGTACAACTTGCTATTCCTTTTAAATATATAATAAAATTATAATGTAAGTTCTTTTGTTTCTCCCCCCCTCAGCCCTAGAGATGGCTACCATTAGACACAAACAGGGGTGTGTCTATATATGTATATGTATGTGTATATATCCATACACACATATACACACATAATCATTCTATATATACTTCTATTTATTAGCTCTTTCTCTGGATGCAGATAGTGCCTTTCTTAAAATGTCCTTTATAGCTAATTAGGGCACATTTATAATAGTGATTTATGTGTCTTATAACCACAGAATTTAATGCAGGAAAGATTTACATTGATAGACTAGGTTATCTCAAACCATCGTCTTCATTTTATGCATGAAAAGCTATTGTTCAGTTAGTAATCAATTAGAGTAGTTAGTGTACTAATGTAAAGGTGGGGCTGATTGACATTTATTCCATCAAATCACCTCACCTATTTAATGCAAATGATGAGCTACTCAACCAATTTGTCAATCATAGGCTTTAGACCTACGTGCAAAAAAGTCCTTAAATTGGATGAAAAATCACATGAAAAGCATGGCCAGATAAGCTGAGACAACTTGTGGTAATGCCTTTTTTGGGGGGAGGGAGGATGTTTTATAATTTCTGACTGTACCATTCTAGTAAATAGAAATTCCAAAAGCTGGCTGACCAAAATCATTCCCAAATAATCTTCCAAGGGAAGCCCTCCAGGGAGCGCTATAGATCATGGAATTAGACAATCATTCCTGACTCCTTAGGGACACCTATGGGAATCTGAGTGGGAGAAATTGTATTGCTCCAGAATTCAGGATTTATCTGGGAAAGTAGAAGTTGGAATAAGCATCTTTAGAACTTACATGGGCTATACCAAAAAAGTATTTATAATGAGAGACAGATGGAGGCAGTGGGGGGGGGGCATATTTGAAAGTTTACCTCTTATACATACTAGCTGCATGACTTTAAGTCATGTAATCTTTCTGAGCCTGAGTTTTCTCATCTGTGAAATGGGGATAATAATACCTTCCTTACTACCTAAAAAGTTGTTGCAAATAACTTTTAAACTCTAAAGTCTTAATTATTTTATAACTAGATATTTGAAGTTCTTCAAACATTATTTAATATTATAAGTTGCCATTAATATTCTTATAATCAGTGATTGATATTCAGTTCAATAATTTAGATGATTAAAAAAGAAACAGTCACGGCGCAGTGCAAAGAGAGAAATGCTCTCAAGCAAATTGCATATATTCTAACCCATATGGCTCTGGGGTAAATCAGTTAACTTCTCTGTGCAACTCTCTAAGACTGTAAGTTAAAAAGCTGATGTCAGTCTGTGTTGGTGGAGGACATTTCCTCCCTGGGAGTTCCCTGCACAGAAAAATCCACAGAGGTTCTGCCTTCAAAAACTGTTAACAAGGTCTTCTTTTTATAGACAAAATGGCATTAGGCTAGAATGTTGTTATGGCAATATAGCCTCACTGTCTGTTACTTATGCCTCAGATTAGCCTTCAGACAAGACTTGCACACCTAAACCCTAGGCATCACCATTCACCTGGATGCAGTTATTGAATATGTGAGCCTTAAACAAAGGAGGTATTGAAGCTCAAACACAATAAAGTTCTCTAGGGGTGATGTGACATTTCCAAAAATACTGAGATAGCAAACATCACAGGGTATGTGTAGCAATTTTCCACTTTTAAGCTTCAGCAAATTGGGACACACTTTTTACAACCTTTTTTGTTCAGTTGTGTCCCACTCTTCATGATGCCATTTGGGGGTTCCTTGGCAAAGATACTGGAGTGGTTTGCCACTTCCTTCTTTGGCTCATTTTACAGATGAGGCAAACTGAGGCAAACAGGGTAAAGTGACTTGCCAAGAGTCATACGGCTGGTAAGTATCTGAGGTTGGATTTGAATTCATGCATATGAGTCTTCCTGACTCTAGGCCTGTCATTCTATCTATTGCCCCTATAGCTAACTAAAGGATAATTGCTCTGCTAAGCCAGTCAATTACTCCTCCATGATGCTAGAACCATTACCTCTCTCTTCTCCACAACCCCAGGTCATGCTACCACCCATTATCTTCAATAATTATTCATTTCTCATTATCTGGATCCCTCCTACACCCACTGAAAGTTCCTTCCCCTCTGAGATTATCTTCCATCTACTCTGCATATATCTTGTATGAACCTAACATTTACAAGTTATTTACACTCATGAAAATATGAGCATTTGAGGGTAGAGATTATTTTTGTCATTTTTTGAACCCTCAATGCTTAGCACAGTGCCTGGCACATAATAACCACTTAATGAATGCCTGTTGACTCTTTTCCACATGGAAAGGGGTATTAGCCCCATTCCCAACATTACTATAAAAGATTTCACTGAATTTCCAAAAGCTCTGATCATTTTTATGTCGTTAGTAATGAAAATTTCTAAAAGGTTGCTTATTCAAGCAATTTTTTAATCAGTAGTTGCCACCAATGGAGTTTTAACTAGTGAGACATTCAATCTTAATGGCTCAGCCATTCTAAAAATGTTAACCGTGGGAACGGGGTCTGTATATATTTTGACTATATTTATTTGAGTGCATCAAAAATTATACCATGAATGGTTTGCTTACTGTATAAATTTCTATCATGGGAGCAAATAGAATCCCACAAACATTATTTATGAAAATTTCAAAAAAAATATTTTATGCAAGATGCTGCATACAACATGAGCCAATATTTACTATCCCACATGTACTTATTAAGTGGTACAAGACAAAACAAAACACCATAAAGCTACTAATCAGTGGATGGCATTATTACAAAAGGAAACGTGTTGAAAAGACAAGATATTTGTCTCTAAAAACTCCCAGTGTTCTAGAGAAATACTCTAACATGGTTCCTTCAAGCACAGCGTAGGAGAAATCAATGAAGAACTAAGCTTTTGGCAAACATCTACTTTGTGTCAGGTGCTTCAGTAGGTGCTAGGGATGCACATTGCCCTGAAAAATCAGGAAACCTGGATTCCAGTCATTGCTTGGCCATTACTTAGCCATCTGACCTTGTGCATGACACTTCATTTTTGGTCTAGGTTTCCTCACGTATCAAATCAGGGTTTTGGACTGATGATCTCTATCCACCCCCTCTTCCAGCATTACCATGCTGTGATTTTAATCCAAATCCCAGGAGCAGGCTGTGTAACACTAATAAAAGTACTAAAGGAATTCGATTTCCTTAATAGCTCAAACCCATCTGGGAACAACTCATTCAGATTGGCGCACTTCAGTAGTGTCAAATGCTTATCCAAATATTCCAAATTTATTCATTCTTTCATTCACTCACTCATTTCATTAGAAATCGTGGGAACTTGAGAAATAAGAAAAGCATCTCCAATGGAAGGTTTATTTCTGGAAGAGATATGAGGAAAGTGTGGGCTAAGGCTGTATTAGATGGATGGTCCTCTATTTTTGAAGAATATAAGCAATATATCTGTCAAAAGATTCTGGTTCCTAGCCTATTTATTGAAAGCTTAGTAGTAGTTTATAGTTCACTCTAAGAGATACTAAAAATGTATATTCTATTATGGTTCTTTGTGTTTACATTCTTAAATATCATTCTGATCCTATTACTCTCCTGCTTAGAAACCTATACAAGGTTTCTAAAAAAACCTCCACAGATTGTCTCTTGTCAAAAATCAATAGCTTCAGCTGATGCCATCAACCAGGTTAGCTTGCTTTCTCTTCCCTACAAATGGCTGGCTTCTGCTTCTGAGCATGGAGATGTTTAGACTAAGAGAGATGGATAGAGAGAGATAGGTATATAGTTATGCAGGTAGACAGAAATATAGAGAAGTAGGCAAGTAGATAGAAGATAGATATAGTTAGATAATATTATATACATGTAGATGTTTAATGCTATTTTATGTATACATCTTGATATAAAATGGTATATATACAATACCATATGTAATGTATACATTTAATTTGCTATAATACATATACACAACCATGTATATGTAGATTCAATGCAATAACACACATAAACATGTATATGTGCACACACATATACACACATATGCATACATAAATATTTCTCCTTACTAGAAGAAAGCAGAAAACACAAGAGCATGGTAGAAAAAGTAGTGGACTTGGAATCAGGAAGAAAAATGAAAGTTTGGATAATGTTCCTGATATTTATTAGCAGTGTAACTCTGGGCAAGTCATGATTCATGTCTGTAAGCTATGTTTTTCTCAACCATGCAATAATACCAAGACCATGTATTTTCCCAAATTGTTGTAGGGACCAAAGAGTCAATATATGTAAAGTATCTTACAAACCTTTAAGTTCTGTACAAATGTACAGTATTATGATTATCTCTGATATCTCCCACCTGTACAGCCACCCGAGTCCTTGCCCCTCAAATCTGATTCATTTGCTTCTTTCAGGAAGGAAGCTATGGCTACTCAATATAGTGTGATGAGTATAGTATAGGAACTAATGTTACCTATTAATATAGTGTGATTAGTATAATATAGTGAAGTAACCTCCTTATAAGTAGTATAGTAGACATATATATTCTTTTCTTATATATATAGTCCTTTCCTAATATCACTACAATCTTTCATGCTCTGTGCTGATAATTCTATAGATAAAAACACAGTAATGATAAATTTCAGCTGTTTATCTGCCCTATACACATTTTCCATGTATAAACTGTATATCATTGTATTTATCATTCTACTTTTATTTTTGTACCCCCTGTAATACTTAGTACAGCACTATCTACACAATTCGACAAATTCACATTCACTAACTTGCCTTATGAAATCTACTAGGGGACACAAGGCATATATAAGACAATAAGTATCTAAAAATGGGGATCAGGATTATTAAATGGTTATTACTTGTGAACAGCTTTTTGAAAGTTACCTTTCTCAAAAAGATATCTACAAAATGCTGACAAGTGTTTCAAAAATGTCTCAAAAGACATCTGCAAAATACTGAAAAGCATAGCCTGCTCACTACCCCTTGATTCATCCCTGATTACACTAAGGCTCTAAATTAGAAGTATCTATGGTGTAGCAAACACATTTATTTTCACATTCACAAAGGCAGCCAAATCGGTTATTGCTGCTGACCAAGAAAGTTACTGCTCAAATTTTCTACATGTTCTTCAAAGAATAACTAAAACTTGGGTTGAGATGAGGAAACTGACTGCTTGTCCAAAAAAGATGCAAGGAAACTATTTAAAAAACATGATTGTCCCTTATTATCTCAGAGAACCAGTTAAATTAGAAAATGTTATCTTCTAATTAAGGTAAAGTCACAGGAAACAAGACACTTGCTTTATTTTAAGTATTCAATGAACAACAGCAGGTTTTGGGACCTCAAAATCACATCCTCAAACTTAAAACATGGAACAACTAAGCCTAAACCTATAACCTGAGCAGACTTGGCTAGATTTTTCATGTGAACATTTTCTTCTAGGAAAAGACCATTAGGAACTTGTGTGATTGTTTCATAACTCTCCCGAACATTTCCCTTTATTCTACTCAGTCAACATAATTTAATCATTTAAATTCTAGTAGAGGATAATTTAGAATTTAAATCCCAAGGCATAAAAAAAGAGAGAGATCACCCCAGCATAATAGGATTTAGGCCTAGAAAGGACTCTCTGAATCATTTAGTTATTCATAACATTGGTAGAATAAGTATAACGTTGACTTGAAAAAACAAAATTAAAAAATGCCCCAGCCTTATATTATTTGATACTATTAGGAGTAGTTATTTTTAAAGTCAAAAATATTTTACCGTCAGGGTTACATGGAAGTTACATTTAAAGTGAAGGGTTGTATCACAATAAAAAGCTTTAGAAGCATGAATCTATATCATTTGTCACTTTATGTACTCTTTTGTATTGTAGCATTCTTGCTTTTGTTTTTGGCATTATATCTCTGACTGGTATTTTTCCCCCTGAGAGAAGCTAAGGAAGATTGTCTGCTCAAGTGTGGAGGTGTGATACTTTGGGACTGTAGAAGTAGCATCCACTCTAATCAAATCATGGATCCTAGTGTTATTGGGGAGTATCACCCCAAAGACCTAGTATATTCAAAGATACCCCAAAGACCTAGTATATTCAAAGGCAGCAAGGATTATAGTCATTCTTTATCTCCCACACCAAAAGCCTAGTACAATGCTTTATACTCAATCATTGTTTATTCTCAGCAATAATAATGGACTTGGCAGTGGGTTCAATTAAGTCAGTGAAATGTTTGGAAATAACCAGTAAAATGGTTTAAGTTCTTTGGGAAATTATTTATCCAGAACCTAGACATATAAAACCTTGGAGACCATCAGGAAACGGAAGAGACTTATCCAACATCACACAGGCAGTAATATGGGGAGGGGGCAGAATTTGAACCCAATTGCTCTGATTCCAGAGCCAGTGATTTTCCCACTGTCCACAGATATGATCTAATTGTTCCTTTGTGTGTATTTTTTCAAGGGCAAGTACTGTGCCTACTGTTTCTGCTGTTTTTCTTATAGTGCCTACAACTGTGTTCTGCATGTTAAAAAGTCTTAAAAGTAAGTTGATATAGACAAATGGGCCCCTAAGTGACACAGGGAATAGAGTGCTGGGCCTGGAGTCAGAAAGACTCATTTTCCTGAGTTCAAATTTGACCTCAGACACTTACTAGCTGTATGACCCTGGGTAAGTCACTTAACCCTATTTACCTCAGTTTCCTTGCCTGTAAAATGAGCTAGAGAAGGAAATGGCAAAAACTACTCCAACATCTTTGACAAGAAAACCCCAAATGAAGAGTGAGATATGACTGAAATGACTGAACAACAATTGGCTTTGTGAGCAAACAGTATTTATTTTTGGATACACCTCATAATCGGCATATTTCTTCTAGATTATTTACTAGGTAAATTACTATGCATTAAGGAGTCACTGGAATGATAAAAATAGGGAAGAAAAATGATGACACACAGGAATAACAGTGGGTTGTGATTATTATTTTTAAATACCATCTCAAAGAAATGAAATTAAATTCCTTTTGTGTCTAAATAGTCATAGCTAGCATTTATATAGTGTTTTAATGTTTGCAAAAACACTTTGCTTATGATCTATCTCATTTGATCTTCAAACAGTCCTGTAAGGTTGGTGCTATTACTAACTATTCCCATTTTCCAGATTAAGATTTTGAGGCCGAGAAAGATTAAATAATTTGTCCAGGGTCATCAACAGTCATGCCAGACACCTTGCTCAGTGCTGAGGTTACAAAGAAAAGCCAAAAATATTCCTGGCTCACAACCTAATGTTACATAGCTAGGAAGTGTCTGAGCCAAGTTTTAAACTGATGTCTTTTGAAGTGCGGTATCTCATCCAATATGCTAAAGTGGATCAGGAAATACTGAAAACTCTAGCCATTTCAAATATATTTCTTTAGATAAAGGTTTGGCTAAAGTACCACCTCCTTTACAAAGCCTTTTCTAAGGTCTGTTCCCTCCCAAAGGCTAGGGACCTCTCCTCACAAAATCTTCACCAAATCACTTTGTATTGACTCTATTTACTTAACTGCGTACATGTTTTCTCTCAGTAGTCTACAGGCTCCCTGAAAACAGGGACTGTTTGGTTGTCTTTCTATCCCTAGTCCCAAGAACAGTGCCTGGCACAAAAGAGAAGCTTAATAAATGCTTATTGGATGAACACATGAATGAATTTTCTAGTTATTCCCATGAGAATACTGGTGATCATGTAATGCATATGAACTTGGCAATAAAGAAAAAAACCTTCCTCATACAGACTGTAAAATGATCATGCTGTCAAACAAGTTACTGAGAGCTTACCTCCCACAAAACATTAAACTTTTAAAAATTTGCCACTATTTAAAATTCTAGCTTGCTATTGCTTTGCAAAGAACTGATAGGGTAAGAAAAATTTTAATTTCACAGGAGTGCCATTTTGCTTGTCTTGAGAATTTTAAACTTCTCGATTGTTTTATTTTTTCAAATGAACTGTCATGATGATGTTTTCCTGATAATTCCCATGGCTTCTAAGCTTGACACGGGTATGAATTTCTTATCTAGGTAAGAGGTGTCAAATTCACTCCCCCTAAAACTCTAGTGTGCCAGGAACCAGTGTAAAATGTAATAGGGAAATATTTAACAAAATAAAAAAATTCAATAAAACACTGATAATGTTAATTTATGGTTTTCTAAGTCAATGTGGGCCCTAAAGTGATTTTTTTCTATTTGAGTTGTATACCACTGATCTAGGTATATAATTTATAAATAAATATTATATCAATGAATTGGACAGAAGAGTCCACCTTGGATAAGGTGGCCAACTTAAAATATTTCATCTAATGTCTACCTCTCCTGTGTATACAGAAGCAAAGATATGGCTTCCTGTTGATAGAAATATATTAGAAAAAAAAAGATTATAGACATGTGAACTACAATAAATCTACAATAAAAACTATAACAAAACTACAATGATGCTTTAACTTTCAGTTGTTGGCTGGTGTCTACCTAAGAAGGAAGTCAATGTTTTTAAGATTAGCAGAATTATTATTTTTTTAAATCTAACTTGCTTTTGGCTACACATTTTTACTTTTTTTAAAGAAGAATGGACATTGATAACTCGTTTTCCATACAATATTTACTTATTAGCTCATGCAACAGACCAGCAAAAGATTAAGTCATGTTATGAGGATTAAAAACAAGTCGATTAATATTCACTTGTTTAGAGATGGAAGACATGCCTACAAATAGCAAGTGCTTGATGATAAAAGCTTTTGAGCTATTATAAGAATAAATAATTGTCCAAAATTGCCATCTTCCCTTGCAATCAAGATAAATCTCTAAGCAGCTGCTTGAAAGATTAATTTTCAGTGAAACATATTTTAATAGAATAGTCTTTGCATTTAATGTGATCATTTGGTCTGGCAGTATAGTACACTAAATAAAAACACTGGGCCTGGAGTCAGCAGAGTCGAGTTAAAAATCTATCTACACTCAGCAGAGTGGTCAAGGGGAAGTCACCTAAATTTTCTGAGCCTTAGTTTCCTAATTTGGAAAATGGAGATAATGCTACATTAATTGTCTACCTCAAAGTGAAAAAAATGAGAACATGTGTACTTCATAATCATAAAAGCACTATATAAATGTAGGGTTTATAATCACAGGACCTGTGATTTCATTGAGAGAAGGGATTTCTCAATGAGAAAACCCCCTCTCTCAATACAGATTAGTGTCTCCTTGGGAATTTATAAATGTAGAGATCTACCCAGAGCTTTATAAGGTCAGACAGTCAGTGTGTGCCAAAGGTGGGACCTGGACCTACGTCTTCCTGGCATGAAGACTAGTTTTCTATCCACTATACCATGCTACCTCTCATATAAATGGAAGCTATTGTTATTCTCTGTAAAAGGGAATATCCGTAACTTCAATATTAAATTTAGTGCCTGAACCTTTTAAGACTTTCAACAAATATTTGCTCATTTTCTTTTATGTACAAGGTACTTTGTTAGGTATTGCATGGATTAAAAGATGAGAAAGACAAAATGACAGATTCAGTGGCAGAAGGGCCCTTAGAGGCCATCCAAGCCAACCCTTTCATTTTAAACTTGAAGACATTGAGGCCCAGGGAGCTTGTAATTTTTCCCAAGGTCACATTGGTCACTGCCCACCAGGAGTTTACAATTCTAGCAGTTTTATAAATCTGAATTAGACCACCCACCCAGATGGAAAATTTGGTTTATAATGAGTAATCATGATATTTTTAGAATATAATTTTGCTTATTTACACAATTAATCAGTACTTTCATAATTCATCAGTAGACCTTTATCCACCCTAGAATAAACTTCTGCCATGTTTTTCAACCTACCCAACACAATTAACTGCATAACAATTTTTATCGATGGTTTTGATGAAGCCTAAAAGTATGTTTACCATATTTCTGGATGACAAGAAGCTGAGGATAGAAAATATGTTTTACAAAAATCTCAAGAGGCTAGAAGAATAAGCTGCAATTAACATGATGAAATTTAATTCAGTCCTTTGATGGTGAGAACTCCCCCCCCATTTTAAAATAAATAGTAAGACTATCTATTCTGTATAATAGAAGACAGTGATTTTTTTTGGAGGATGTGAGATGTACAGACTTGTGATGTCACCAATTTATGGAGCTCCTGGTATGGAGATTCTTCCCCCTGTGGCACATGTATCAGTAACTCATCTGTAACATACTTTTAGTGAATTGTCTAGGACACTGAGAGATCAGGCGACTTGCCCAGTCCTATACTAATACGTATCAAGGCAAGATGTGAAGCCAAGCCTTCCTTATTCTAAAGCCAACCTTCTATCTACCATATCACACTGTCTTTTAACACACATTGAAATGCATTTCTATAAAGACACATATATAAATGCACATATTCACATGTGTTATATGTTAAAATATATATACCAATATACATAGGTCTATACTTAAATATAGAATTATATATGAATTATGTTTAACACATACAAATGTGTATATATATACAAATGCATGTGTTATATCTGTATGTTAAAGACCTATATACAGATTTCTACACTTTAACATAATACATATATAATTCTATATTTAACATGTGTATAAATGTATTTATATACACATGATGTCTATAAGTTTTAGTATAGATAGGTCTATACTTTAAACTAGTACATATAAAATTCTATATTTAACACACATATAAATGTATTCATATACTTTATATATTATTTATATACATATTTTATGTCTTTAAAGTACAGACTTATAAACTTAGTTCTATACTTTAATATACATATAATACTATATTTAACAAAACATAAATATATATAGATATTATACATTAAAGTATAGACCTATGTACATAGCTCTATACTTTAATACAGATATATACAAATGTTTCTATACTTTCACACACATATGCACACATATTTCTATAATTTAACACACATATACATATTTTTATACTTTAACACACATTTACATATATTTCTATACTTTAACATACACATTTAAATAACTATAAAGTTCTAAACTTTATTTTTGAACACATCAGTGTAGGTACCTTTTTCTTTTATTATAAATCAACCAATCAAGAAATATTATCTAAGCACCTATGATTCTCTACAAGTAAATAGGCAAGTTTATTTTTCAGGATGTTGCACGAAAAAGGAGACAAGAGAGTTGAATTTTTATTTAGAATGGGGAACTGTCAATGGCAATTAAGTCAATGGCAAAACTGAAAATCAGCCTTAAATTAGCTGTCTTAGTTTCTCATCTTCTGTCATTCAGCTTTTTGAAGTTCCTAATTGCCTAAAGATCTCAACTTGGCATCAACTCCAACCAACTAAATCAGTGCAAAGGTGCTTTAGTAGTCATGCCTATAGATTATTGTGCTTTTAAAGGTCACATCTGAAATGTTCCCTTGCAATAAAGTGCCTGAAATTTACTTTGTATCTTAGCAAGATAAGAATAAGCTTTCCTAAGAGTAGAAAGGACAGAAGATTGAGCACAGCAGGGTGCAGAGAAAGCAGTAGCAAGAAAAAGAAGTCAATGCCCAAGATTGCACTCACGTGCCTGCCTATTTTTACTTCTAACTCATTTTCCCAGAAGTCATCATTAGTGTCCACCTTACTCTTCTCCCATTTTCTTCTCTCTTCAATGACCACTTCCCTTGCCTTTTTACCCCATCCACTCCCTCCTTTCTCTCAGTTGTGACTGAATAACTGAGTAAGATTTGGCACAAATTGGTACTTTCCCCTCATGCCAGTCAGCACTGACGAGTCGAGATCTTGTAAGAGAGTTCTCTTGTAAGTTTAGTAGCAATGAGAGATTAATCTGATTCCAGTCAGTGTTGACTCATGCCAGAATAGGTACATTAAAGATTAACTCCATACTGACTCGTGTCTGCTCTGCAGGTCTTGATTCACCTGGACATAAAGTTACCTTTAATTCATTTCATTTTGTTTCACCTCGGTATGTACCATATTCCACTCTTTGATTCTCCCATTGTATGAAAAAAAATAAAATCCATATAATTTTTACTTCAGCAAAAAGAAAGCAACTAAGTCACATGTTTGGTAGACAATGTAACAGATCAAATAGATTTTTTCAATTTATATACAATTATTTTAGCCTCATATATGTACAAAGGAATGAACGCTATATTTGGAAATAGAGTTTTATTGGGTTTTAATTTAAAATTTAAAGTTAATTTAATTTAAAATTTAAGTATTTTATGTATGGTTTTAATTTCTTTTCTACTACTTTCTATTTGTTTGACCTTGGGCTTGTCACTCTCCTTTCTGAGTCTCAGTTCCAGATCTGGATGAGATGGTCTTTGTGGTTCCTTCCTGAATTTTTTTTCTTCCATTATAATTCCTTCCATATAATTTTATGATCTTATTGTTAAGACTCTATAAAAGTTCTATGTGAGCAGAGAATCTAAATCTTTTTTTTAAACAGTATTTTCTTTTTTCCTAATTCCATGGAGAGATGGTTTTCAACATTCATTTTTTTTTTTTTCTGTAAGCAGTCAGGGTTAAGTAACTTGCTCAAGGTTACACAGCCAGTTATTTTTGGGTGTGGTGCTAACTAAGTATCTGAGCCCAGATTCGATCCCCAGGTCATCTCAACACTGGGGCTGGTGTTCTTACTCGCTGTGCTACCTGGCCACCCCCAGCATTCATTTTTTTTTAGAACATTGAGTTCCAATTTTTTCTCCTTCCCTCTCTTCTTTCCACCCTCCTCAAGACAGCAAGCATTCTGATAACAGGTTATATACAAATAGTAATGTAAACATATTTCCACATTAGTTATGTTGTAAAAGAAGAAAGAGAACAAAAGGGAAAAGCCACAGAAAACCCCAAAAGTGAAAATAATATGCTTTTATCTGCATCCAGATTCCATAGTTCTTTCTCTAGATGTGGATAACATTTTATGTCATGAGTCTTTTAGAATTGTCAATCTATTGCTGAGAAGAACTAAGTCATTCACAGTGCTATTGTTACTGTGTGTGATATTCTCCTGGTTCTGCTCACTTCACTCAGCTTTAATTCCTGTAAGTCTTTCCAGGATTTTCTGAAATCTACCTGTTTATTACTTCTTATTGCACAATAGTATTCAATTACATTCAGGTACCACAACTTGTTCAACCATGTCCCAATTGATGGGCATTCCCTCAATTTCCAAATTCAGAGTCTTTTATGACTTTTATGTGAAAGGCAGAGTGCTATAGTGGATAGAATGCCAGACCCAGGGTCAGGAAGACTTGGGTTCTAATCCCATCCTGATACTTACTAGTTTACTGTATTCTTGGTAAGTCCTTCAATATCAAGGGTCTCATACAAGTAAAATACAGTGTTGCCAAAAGCCAGTATGGGTAAGAGGATAGGGTACTTGACTTAAAGTCTAGAAAACCTGAGTTTGAATCCTTTTTCAGATACTAACTCTGTGACTCTAGGAAAGTCACAACCTTTCTAAGATTCAGTTTCATCTTATGTAAAGTGAGGGAGTTAGTTCCTCGACCCCTAAGATCTCTACCAGATCTAAATTTATGAGCCTATGAAGGTACTTCCTACAACAATGAAATTTAAAACCTTGGACAAATTAACAACAATAACCTGTCCAGAGGCATCTTGCACATTTATAACACCATATGTACAAAATATCCACTGAAACATTGGGTGAGGATGATGATGGTGATAATGATAAAGCATTGAAACCTTAATAGGACTTGATGCACAGAGCCATCAAAGGTATTTAATGGCCAATGGTCAAACAACTTGGCCATGTATTTCAGACACGTAGCAATAATTCATTAGACAACTAAATCATATCCATTAAAGTAGGATAAAAATAGCAACATTACTAACTAGGTGAGAGAAGTTAGCTAATGAGTACTTAATGATTACCAGTCATGTAATTAGCCCTCATTACATAGGAAATTTAAATGATGGGAAAGAATCTCATTTTCTTTTCCAGACTGTAACCTGAACAGGAGTTCCTGAATGGAGTCAGTCAGAATTCTGCTACAGAAGAGTTATAAAATAAGAGAGAATAACTTATAAATGATAACCCAGGCATTTCCATTTGGGAGAAAGAGTACCTTAGGGTAATTACAAAACATGCTGTCCTCTGAAATAATGTATTTATGAAAAGTGAAAAGTATTTTAAAAGAATTTTGTATTATTTAGAGACATTACTTTGTGAATCTAGGACATGACTGAATTATTCACAGCTTTTAAACAAAACACAGAAAATTGGTTTGATATCTAGATGGAAAGAATCTTTTCCAATTCCTCTTTTCAAAAGAAGAAAATAGTAATGTTCATAAAGTATACTTAGATAAACTAAGCCACAAAGATGATCATCACAATTCCATAAGAAATCCTCAGAAAAGGTGCTTCACGAAATGGTCTACTCTACAGCTACCTTGAGACAGGTGAATGTTTAGTACATTACAATATGGAGAATGGGCAGCCAGGTGGTGTGATAGATTGAGCACTGGGCTTGGAATCAAGAATACTGATCTTCCTGAGTTAAACTTTGACCTTAGACATTTACTAGTTGTGTGACTCTGGGAAAGTCACTGAACCCTGTTGCCTCAGTTTCCTCATCTGTAAAATGAGCGATAGAAGGAAATGGCAAACTACTCTAGTATCTTTGCCCAAAGAAACCTCAAATGGGGTCACAAAGAGTTGGACTTGACTAAAAATGACTGAAAACAACAATAACACTATAGAGAACTATCTAGTCTCATATTGCTTTTAGGATTGAGATAACACACATACAATTCTTTGACTGGTTCTTCCACATTTCTTTAAACTGTCTGAGTAGTCAAAGCACTCTTACTTGTGCCCTATTTAATATAATTTTCTTTATTTTTTAACCCATTAACTCTGCCATGCCACCATAGTTGAAAGAAATGAGAATATCATAGTGCAATGGGAAAGACACTGGACTTGGTGTTTGAGGGACTGGATTTCAGTTCTGCTTCACTTATTGGGTTTTGGGCAAGCCAGTTTCTTTTGAGCTCTGAAGGGGTTGGACCTTATGAGTTCTAACATTCCTTCCAGTCTACATCCAGTGATAAGCATAATATTTTAGCAAGATCCTTCACATATTTTGGGACAGCAATAGCATTTCTTTATTAACAGATTTTGGTTATGAAGACTTATAAATTATTTTTTAAGCATCTGCTTTTAACTTGGGCTATGGGTAAGGTCCAACTGGCTTTTTTTCTCCTCAAATTTGGCAGTTTTCCAGATTCCTTACATACTTTTGGGGTATGTGTGTGTGTGTGTGTGTGTGTGTGTGTATTGTAGGCATATGTAAAGCTACTAACCCATTTATTTCGGAGGATAGAAAATAATCTTATAGAATGAACACAAGATCTACTATTTAATGAACCAACTGCTATTCTCTGACAACTGGCACAGACACTTCTGTGATTGGTCTTGGCAGTTCTTTCCACTTCAGAGTACAGTACAATGACCACCACCTTCAGCCCTTGGGTTTCTACAAGCATCATATAGCAGCCCCTTATTCCAAATGAGCTCAAAGCTAAAACTGTAGAATAATAGCAATTTGTCTTCAGTGCCCTTTCTACCTTCCTCTTTTTGAAGCCCTTCTTTTTCCTTAACACTATAGAAAAAAATATCAAACAAAATAGCTTTATGGAAATTGAAGCATGATCTGCCATGTCAGAGAAGGGACTTCATTCTGTGAGGTCAATCCAGGTTAAGTTAAAAACTCAAAAAGTAATCATGGTATGTATACAAAAATATGATGGAATCACACAGATGGAAGAGTCATTTGGTCCAACATGTATTTGCAAAAAAATATCCCATGCAACATATATCACATGGGGGCATGTGGAAGCTACTACGTCCCAAGGTAATCCACTACATTTTTGGGGAGCATCAAGTATTAGTAAGTTTTTCTTTACATCAAGGTAAAATCTTCCTCTTTGAAATTTGTGCTCATTGCTCCTAACTATCCTCTGGGGTCCAAACAGAGCAAATCTGATCTCTCTTCCATAGAATGACCCTTCAAATAAATAATGGTAATCATCATATCTCTCCTAAGTATTTTATTTCCATTTCCTTCAGTTGGCCATCATGTGCAAATATCTTCTTATCTGGATGTCCTTTACCATACTGATATGA
This sequence comes from Petaurus breviceps papuanus, assembly GCF_028583685.1. Classification (NCBI taxonomy): domain Eukaryota; kingdom Metazoa; phylum Chordata; class Mammalia; order Diprotodontia; family Petauridae; genus Petaurus; species Petaurus breviceps. Next base: position 4,106,637 of record NW_027185877.1, read on the forward strand.
TAAGGATTATAACTGGATCAGCAACTTTGCACAATGAATTCCATAAAAAAACAATGTTGCTTTCTACTTTTTTCTTCTTATGTTTATGTATTCTTATTGTGTCTATTAATTTACACTGGTTAAACTTCTTAGTAAAATTATAGTCAATGTTAATGCCATTTCTCTTGTCTACTTGCTGTTTCTGAGTTTTAATTACACATTTAAAAAGTTCATGTGTAAGTTGTTTCAATGGAACAATACTATATCATTTTTTCCCCTTTATTTTAAAAATGACATTGACTTAACTCTTTCAAGCCTATGATTTGACTGCACAAAAATAACTGATTTAGGGATAACTTTCACATCAGTAGCAAGTTTTTTTTTTTTAAAAACTTGTTTAGTAAGACATATGTTTATTCTAGAGTTTATCCATTTATTTCTCATGAGTGAAATCCTGGACTCTCTTGGTTGAGGTGAGTTATCTCATTCCTAATGGGAGAGATCCTTCATTCAGTCCTTCCAGTCTAAATCCAGTGATCAGCATGTATTTTAGCAAGATCTTTCACATGTTTAGGGACAGCAATATAATTTCTCCATTATGAGATTTTGGTTATGGAGACTTTATAAATTATTTTTTTAAATAAAAGAACCTGCTATTAACTTGGGATATGGGTTAGATCTGATTATATTCTTTCACATATACCTTCTCTGATATCTGTTTTGCTTAGATTTGGATAAATGGGTTTCTTTGCTATCTTGATGTATGTTCATTGTTGAAATGGTATTTGGTGGTAAAGGTTATCATACGGGAGAGTACAGATGGACAATGAGTTGGATCTAGAGTTGAACCAGAGGAGGAGAAAAGGGCTGAATTACATTTGAAAAACTATAATTCCCCTTTACTCACCCAATGTTTTCCATTGAAGTAAAAATCCATGTTTTTAAAAATAACATTCTTTTAGTATTTCTGTATGGCAGTAAGACATGGAATACGAATACTTCTGAAGAATTAGAAATTAGTATTAATCACAGAAGGCAACAGAGAGGCACGAGTTGAGTATGAACAAGCTGCAATATAGAATCAATGTTAGAAACTTTGAAGAATAGGAATAAAAGGTATTAAAGGAATGTTATGAAAGGAAGAGAATATGGGCAAATTATCTGTCAAAAATGTGGGATGAAAGGTGAATAGCTAGAATGCTCCACTTTTACCCTCATGATGTCAGGGGAAATGATGAAGACTTCCAAACCCTGGATGGATTCACTGTGGAAAACTTATAGAAGGATTTGGATGAGTTGTTTGGGATAGCATTACAATCTGGACTGTGGGAGGGAAATCCTATATTGAAATGATCACAGATTCATTTGAATAGTTGATTTTAATAGTTTATTTGCCATAGTATTAATTAATATAGCATTGTTTTTGATTAGTTGGGTTTTAAAAAATCAAAATAATTTTATAAAAAGGTAATTTGCATTAGGGTATCTTAGAAAACAAAACAAATTAAAACTAAATTTTAAACAAATCAGTGAAACAGCTAGAACTTTGTTAGCATTTTAACAAAATAATTGAGCAATGATGGCACAGGAATTTAAATCAGTGTGCAATAAGCAGAATTTCAATTATCAGGGAATAGTTATTGTTCTGCAAGGTCAAGTTTCAAGATCTTACAACAATGATAATGATAATAGTGAGCAAATTACTTCTGTTTAAGATGGAGTCATGGAAGGTCCAGAAAAAGACCAGTCTTCCAACAAACAGCCCAGGCAAAGTAAAAAAGATGAACCAGGAAGAAGAATTATGAAGAAAACCAAACAGAAACAGCAATAAATTCCTGCCTACCATGTAAGTCTGCATGGCAGGATGGCCAGAAGCCCATAGCAATTCAAAGTGGAACAAGGCAATGATGAGGATGAAGGCAGCTCCCATGGCTGTGGCCTAAAGACAATAGATTTGGTAAAGCAGCAGGAGACAGAAGGAACTCCTATAGCTCACTTTCCCAGGAGACTTGGATCCTTGGCTGTGTTTTTCCAAGAAGCTTACAGGTGGTACCCTGTGTTACTATAGTAGAAAGTAGGGCTCCTGAACCCCCCAGGCAGCTTACTTTGGAGTATCAGAAGAAAATAAAGCCAGCACAGGCCATAGACAGCTTCTCTATCAGGAGCCCAAAAAGACACCTGAAGTTTGTACTAGGAGCTAAAGTGCAATGAAGCAGCCCAAGGTTTCTGACAATCACAATCTGTAACATTCTGTTGGGAACTGTCCTTAATGGGGTTTGTATAAATAGAGGGAGATGGAGAAGGCCATGGACAAAAGTTGTGTTGGGATACCACGAAAAAGATCCCAAACCAGGGATTCTGTCAGAGAAGTTAATCAGATTGAGAACTGCAGTGACAGTGGAATCAGACTAAATAAAGTACATGATTAAGAGTGGAAGATGTTTTTAATATGAGCAAACAGAAGAAAATGCCAAACATACTGAAGGATTACTATGCTTTAAGGGAATCCCATAGGAATAGAGTAACTTCTTCAACAAGAAAAAGCAAAGCCTTGAAAAAAGTAGACTGGTCAAAATAATAGTAACAATAAGACCTAATGTTAGTCTCAAAGGCCAATCCCCTTTGAGACTTATCAAACTTTGAGTTGAGTTGCTTCGGATATTTCTGGCTTCCAGATTCAAGAAAGAATATGGAAGAGGCCAACTCCACTACAGGTTGTCAAAGGAACATGTCTTTAGGAAGACATGAGAAGATCGGGCACCTCCATCAAATCTATTCCCAGCTTGCTACACTAGAGACTGCCAGGAATTTCTCCTTGAGTGAGATTTAGGCCTCTCTATGTCTCTGCCTCTATGGCATGGTCTCTGTTTGTCTCTGTCTCTCTCTCTCAATTATCTTACTTCCAATGGAAGAGGTCCTTCTTAAGTGTTGTCTGATATATGTTCTCATTTTGTTGTGGTTTTGATAAATGGGTTTCTTTTCTAGTCCTGATGTGTGTGTTCCTTGTGGAAATGGTATTAGGTGGGAAAGAGGTCAATCCTTCAATATAGAGCTTGGGGTCCTCCCCACAAATAACAAAGCAGTCAGAAGTTAGAAGGAATCTGATCATATCCCCTAGACTAGACTGGTATTCCCTTTCTCTGAGGAAAGCAGGGTATCCTCTGACCCTAACCTACTGCCTCCTCTCCTGGAATAAAGTAAAGTTTTGCTTGGAGAAGGGTGGGAGGAGAAAGGGTAGACAGTTATATCTTCAAGTCAAACAAAGGCAGACCTTGTCACACACTGGGTCTTCCATATACAAGAATCTTTTCACACATATACAAATGAAATTATCATATTAGTGCCTTTGAGGAAAAACAACTGGGGAAATAAATAACTTAGAAGAAAAGATGGAAATCTTACCTAAGTAGGGGTCCCTAAAAACAGAATGGCAAAAACAGAACTCAGTGATTCCAAGACATGTCAAGAAATATTAGAACAGTCAAAAGATCAAAAAAAGAAAATGGAAGATATCTACTACTACTATTGCTATTGCTGCTGATGCTACAAAAAACCCCACAATAATAACTTTCTTTAAAAACAGGTTAAAAAGAGAACTTAAGAACCTTTGGATTCCCTGGGAGGGAGGGAATCATCAAGCAAAAAGTCTAGATACATTTCATCATTTCAGAGGAGAAAGTTGCTCAGATCTATTAAAGCCATAAGGCAAAGTAAAAATAGAAAGGATCTGCCTTCTGAAAGAAATCTTAAATTGATAAAACCCAGGAACATCATGTGGCCATTGATAATCACAATAATTAAAAAGAATTTACTGAAGCATAGAAGTAATTTCCTCTACTATTTCCGATTTTAACTTTAAATTTCAAGTGTGGTTTGTATAAATGACACATTGAATATTGCTTTTTAAGGCATTACTCTAACTACCTCATTTTTATGAGTGAGTTTTCACTATTCACATTCAGGGTTATAACATATTTTCTTTTATCATGTTCTCTCATACTTTTCCTCCCTCCCTTCCTTAAAGTTGGTGAAAGAAAAGGAAAATAAATATAGGCTGTATCAAAGGGCTAATATGGGCCATTGCTTGTGTAGAAATTCAAACAGAAATCTGAATAAAACAAACAAATCCAATATTCAGTTTTGCAGCTATATAAAAACTTGTGTTTGAGTTTTATAATACAATTTTATAACTAGAGGTATCTTAGTTCAAGTTCCTCCCTTTCAAAGGATTATAAGACTTAGATTTGGAAGGGAATATATAGGCGGTCTACTTAAATCCCTGGATAGCTGTGGAAACTGACCACTAAAGAAGTGAATAAAATTTCCATTCAAGATCACATAGGTACTAATATAGAACTGCTTTTCAGAGACCTGCAATACTATGCCCAAGATGATACAGTTGATTAGTGGTACAGCCAGAACTAGAATACAGGTCCCTTGATATATCCAGAACAGTGCTTTTGCCACTGGACACAATTTTCATGGCACTCAGAAACTGATTCTGGATAGTTCATCAAAATTCTCAAATGTCAAACAGATTTTTGATCCTTCAGATGAAGAATTCCAGAAATGATTCCTTTGCTCACATGTACCTACTCTATCTTTACTAAGGCTCCCCTAGGAGCTCGCATGGATGGTTTTTAACTGGTTTTTCACATCATGAATCCATTCAGGTCATCATTCAGGACTTAGGAAACTGTATTTGTTTACTGTTCATTATCTAGTCAAGATGGAAAAACACTTTTGGTTTTTATTTTTGTTTTTGCTGCAAGCAAGTAAGTACACAAGATGCACCTGCCCACAGAACTAGGATTATACTACAACATTATTAAAATGAATAAATACCACCTTCTATTGTCCTGACAGAAGGAATCCCTATATTTAAGAACATGCTTTTCTTAGCAGCTGAATTAATTAGTAGTCTGCTCAAGGGCTTTGTAGTCTTAATTAAAACAGAATAAATAGAATTTGTTTTGCTGTTGGGAGACTGCAGGATGTAATTGAGCTGTCAAAATGTACCTTCTTTTATTTTGTTCTATTCAATATATATTTATTTATTAAATACCTACTATGTACAATACTCTGGGCTACATACTGAGGATGTAAAAATAAAAACAAAAAGTCTGGCCTCAAGAACATTACATTCTTTTGCAGATCTATCTTCTTTGGACCCTTTGGTTTACTGGGAGGTAACAATAGCAGATAAATCATGCCCTGTGAAACTCCATATTACCCAGCTAATGTATTATTCTTTTAGATAACAGGAAAAAACAACATCCTAACAATGAGAGCTATCTTAAAATGGACTGTGTTGTCTAAAGTAATAATAAGTTCCCTGTCATCAAACATCAAGAACAGCCAGAGGACAATATGATAAGCTATAGATTAGATTTATGCTTTGAACATAGAGGTTAAACTAGCAAAACTCTGACACACTAAGACCATATGAAAAAGGGACAATAATTTGGAGAATTATACACATGATGATAATAGCAACAAACAATAATAATTCATATTTTTATAGCACCCTAAATTTTGTAAGGTGCTTCCCTTACAGCAATCCTTGTAAAGTAGGTAATGCAAACACTACTTTATTGCTTTACTATTTTCTTTTCGAATGGGGAAAGGCAAGGTGATTGGGGTTAAGTGACTTGCCCAAGGTCACATAGCTAGTAAGTGTGTCAAGTGTCTAAGGCTGAATTTGAACTCAGGTCCTCCTGCTCCAGGGCCAATACTCTTTTCACTGCACCATCTAGCTGCCCCCTTGATTTACTATTAATCTATCCTTCCTTATTTGGTCCAGGACCAGATCTAAGAAAGCCAGTAAGGCATAGGGATAAGTATAATATTGGCATGTGGAGCTTTCAAAGGTTCTGAAATTACACTGCATATAAGGTATGTATTTATGTTCTGCTCTTAATCAATCAATACACTTTGCCAGTACTGTGATAGGCACAGCAGCTACAAAGATTAACATGAAACTTTCTTGACCTCAAAAAGCTTAAATAGGGAAAGACAAAACACATATGTATAAAAATAAATAGAAAGTGATTCCAAATGGTAGCATCAGCAGTGTGGGGGATGAAGAGACACCTCATATTGGAGGTAGTATTGAGTTAAATAGTGAAGGAATCTAAGGATTTCAAGAGGCTGGGGAGAGAAGGGCATGAATTCTAGGCTTGTAGAACAAACTGGGGAAAAGCACCAAAATGAGACCAAGATAACAGTTATAGATAAGAGACTTTCAGGCCATTGAGTTCAACTCTCTTATTTTACATATGAAGAAACTGAGGCACACAGTGTTTACATGATTTTCCCAGAATCACATAGCTAGTTAGTGCCTGAGATAAGTTTTGAAACCAAGTTTTTCTGATTTGAAGTCCAGTGATCGATCTGAATGTTATGGGCAAGGAAAAGAAAGGAAGTCAGTTTGGTTGGATGAGGGACTGCCTGAAGCAGAGCAATATATAATAAGGTTAGAAAGATTATTTGTCAGTTATTGCCAAACAGGGATTTACATTAGATACTACAGGTTACAAGAAGTCATTTGAATTGGTTGAACAGGTGAGTCACAGGGTCAAATCTTTGCTTTGGGAAGATTAGCGTGGTAGTTATAGGGAGGTAAACTGGAGAGAGAGAGAGAGGCTAGAGGTAGGGAGACTAGTGAAGGAGACTAGAGTAAAACATTCCTGAAAAGATACATGAGATCCAGATCATAGACGTACTTGAATTCTATTTTATGCTCTTGGAATCATTTATATAACATTGAAACCACATGACAACTTATTGGACCTGGAAAAATATGGGAATGAGAAGAGTAGGACACAAATCTGAATTCTGAATCTTGGGCAACTGAGAACATTATAGTATCATCAATAGAAAGAGGGAAGTGGGGAGAAGGGGTTACTTTTAGAGGGCAAGAAGTGAGTTCAGGGGGAAGCTAGTGGCACAGTGAGTAGAGCACTGGCCCGGGAGACAGGAGGACCTGAGTTCAAATCTGGCCTATGAAACTTAACACATACTAGACATGTGATCTTGGGCAAGTCACTTAACCCCAATTGCCCTGCCCTTCCCCCTCCAAAAAGCAAATAAATACATTTGAAAAAAGAAGTGAGTTCAGGATACTAGAAGGACATACAAATGCAGTTAAAACATGGTATAGAAACTATGGGGAGAGATGTTGGGGTTGGGAGGTGCAGAACTAAGAGATGTCTTCATGGAGATACTAACTGAACCCATTAAAGCAGATATGATGGCCAAGGGGCAGATGTGTAAATCTCTGGACTCCATAAAATCTCTATTTTTGCATCATTGCCTGTGGTCAACATGTACCAGAACTAGGGAAATAAATACCAATGATGAGAGCAGTGGTCAGATAGCCTAACACACTAGCTGATCTTACTCCCGATTTTCTGTGTGTACTGAAGGCAGTTCAATGATGGGCTTGGACTTATTTAATAGTATAAAACAATGCTGCCACATTACTAGTAATTAAGCAAAAGAGGAAAGCAATTAAATTGAATAAGAAATAGTTTTTGTTTATCTCTTTTGAATGAGGTGCTTGAAGTGAAGCAGATTTAATTATAGGAGGAAGTAGATTAAGAGTCTTTTGTAGGCATTCTAAAGAAAATTTCTGGTTACTTAAAAAAATCTTGTCTAATTTCATCTCAAAACATTTGTTTTGGGGGTGGCTAGATGGTGCAGTGAGTAGAGTACCGGCCCTGGAGTCAGGAGGACCAGAGTTCAAATCTGGCCTCCAACACAACACAAAAACCAGCCATGTGACCTTAGGCAAGTCACTTAACCCTGATTGCCCTCCAAGAAAAAAAAAAAAAGTCTACTTTCAGTTGGGGCGGCCAGGTGGCTCAGCGAGTAAGAGCACCGGCTCCAGTGTTGGGATGACCTGGATCGAATCCCAGGCTCAGATACTCAGCACCACACCCAGAAACAACTGGCCGTGTAACCTTGAGCAAGTTACTTAACCCCAATTGCTTAAAAAAAAACCATTTGTTTTTCTTTTTGTTTCATGTAGGAGTTGACTTACCATGCTACCATGGTGCATTCATGACTCACCAATGGAATGAAGAGGAGAGGGAAAAAAGGTCAAAGTTTTCTTAAAGTAACTGAGGAAAAGTTGGAAGAGTGTTTTTAAAATACTTATGGGAAAATCATTACCCTCTCTTACCCTGAGAGCAGCAGGAGTTGCTAATGGAACAGAAAACTAGCAGGGCTTAAATGAGAGAAGTGGTCAAACAGGTAAGATCAGGACCAGATGAGGTTAAAAGCAGAATGTGTTTGCCATAGTTTTCATTTAAAAGGCTGTGTGAATTTGAATCCAGATATTGGCTCATGGTGAGATTGTTTGAGATACAAGAAAGAACTATGGTCACAAATAGGGATAAAGGTAGGGAGACTTTTGAAAAACATGAGAGGTTAGGACCTGAATGGTAGATGAGGAAGAACCACAGTCAGCACCAGGGATAGCTCCAAGTCAGTCTTTTTGCTCAGGAAAACTCTAGTTTTCTTCCATCCTCCCAACCCCTTGGGGAAATTCAGGCCTTCTCAATTACCTTCTAGCCCCCCATCCCTTAGGCAATTCTAGGCTTTAAAGAGGTTGTTAAATGAAATAGTTCTAGCTCCCTTAGTTAGATTGGATGCTTCAAAATCTTGGAAACAAGTCCTGTAATTCACTTAGGACACACTTGAGAATAATGGAAAAAGAACTAGACTAGTAGTCAGAAATCCTTGGTTAGAATCTCAGTACTGATATTTACAAGCTGATTCACTCACTTTATCTCTCAACTCTAAGATGAAAGAATTGAACTAGATTTATATGTTTCTTCAAGCTCTTATGTTCTATGATTCTCAGATGATAAGAGATATCTTCTGAGCAGAGTTCCTGGAGGTTTTGGGTCCTTTGTAGCCTTGGTAAAGGCTGATTTCTTTATATCACTTGGATCCATATCAAAGAAATTTTATTTCTCTGTGACTTAGCCTTTCCAGCCCCAGGTGGGAGAAGAGGAGGGAAGGTGTTTTTTTCTGAGTTGAAATATATGAAAGAAAGACAGAAGACCAGGCATGCAAAATTTGCCAGAGGGAAAATAACTTGGGATATTGGGGAAGAGATGTTGGGTTAGAAAGTTCTTCTGACCAGATGGCTTAGTTATCTAAAATTGGGAAGGGTGATACCACCTATTTGACTCCATTAAAAGTGGCCTTTGGGAAGGGGGTGTTAGAGAAAGTCTATACTTGCCTACTTTTACATATAAATATTTATAAATCAGGCCTTCATAATTCCTGTCTGTAATTTCTTTCTTCACATATCTAAGAGGTTTAAAACATTTAAATATTTTAAGTTTATCATATGGCTTCTATAAATAAGGATAATAAACACAGGAAATAAAAGTCAACAAAGTTTCTCAAAAATAAAGGGTCATAAAAGAGGGTCATGGTTTTCTTATTCTATTATATCTTTCACTAAAATGCTAGAGGTGGAAGGAGTCATGGAATTTTTCTAAGAATACTCTTTCATTTCTCAGATAAGGAAAAAGAACAGCAGAGAAGTGATATGATATGTCATCCCAGGTTACACAGGTAAGGACAGACATAGGAGTATCCACATTGCTTATATCTAAATTCCTATTTGTTTTCCTTTGGAAATGGTTGTAAGACTGTAAATATCTTGTAAAGATCTCCCTTTGCATTTAAACAGTCTGAAACTTTCATTCTCTATTAAGATAGTGGCACATAGTATGTTACAATGAAAAAGGACAATAGCAAAGCCTAGAATTAGAAGGATGGTATCCCCAAGTAAAGTGAAGAATCAAGAGTCCTATTAGAGGAGAGAGGAGTCAAGATGGCAGAGTAGAAGTAGGACCTCCCTGCTGCTCTGCACCTTACCCAATCCATGTAAAAAGGGGACTCTAAACAAACTTTGGAGCTGCAGAACCCACAAAATGACACAGAGAAGCTAACCTCCCACTGAGGACAGCCCAGCAGGCCAGAAGGAATCAGCCAGCCCAGCCCTCTAGGAGCTGAGCCCAGCTCCACACCTAGGATTTAGCCCCAGGGTGGGCCTGAGGGACTCCAGATCAGCAGCAGCTGTGGCCCTTTCCAGATTTATCAACACATAGTTGCAAAGGACAAAGTGAGAGGTCAGTGCAGCCTGGACTTGGGACCCAGTAAGTGTGAGTGCATGGCTTTTGCCCCCAGGGCGAGAAGCCACTGAGACGCTGGCACAGCCAGCCAGTGCCACATGGCAGCTTCAGCTCCTGGCCTGCAGAGTGTAAGTGGACCAAGCACCAGTCTGAGGGGTAATCGCTCTTGCTTTAACCTGCTTGGACCTGGATTGCAGTCTAGGGTGGAGGTCCTAGGGTGTGTGTCCAGTTTGCCAGAGTGTGTGGAGACCTCAGAGAAGGCACCCATCTAATACCTCTGGCAGCTGAGAAAACCCCAGCATTTGGGACGAAAGCTCCCCTGTCTGGTGGCAGAGTCCTACTGTAGCAAAAGCCCAGGGGTCAAGTGACTGAGGGGCAACATGACCAGGCAAAGGAAACAAAGCAGACAGAAGATTCCAACAATAGACTCCTATTTTGGGGACAAAAAGGAGCAAAGCATGGAACAGGAGGAAGACAGTGAAGTCAGAACTCCTGTATCAAAAGCTTCAAAGGAAAACACGAGCTAGTTACAGGCCATAGAGGACCTTAAGAAGCAGATAAGGTAAGTGGAGGAAAAACTGGGAAGAGAAATGAGAACGAAGCAAGAAAATGAGAGTCAACGGCCTGACTGAGGAAAATCACACCTTAAAAAGTAGACTAACTCAAATGGCAAAAGAGGCTCAAAAAGGCAATGAGGAGAAGAATGCCTTAAAAAGCCGAATTTTCCAGATGGAAAAAGAATCTCAAAAGCTCAATGAGGAGAATTATGGCTTCAGAATTAGCTTGGAGCAAATGGAAGCTAATGACTTTATGAGAAATCAAGATGATGTTAAACAGATCCAAACAAATGAAAGAATAGAAGACAATGTGAAATATCTCATGGGAAAAACCACTGACCTGGAAAATCGATCCAAAGAAAACTGCCCCGATGTTTTAGAACCAGAGGGCAAAATAGAGGTTGAAAGAATCCACCAATCACCTCCTGAAAAAGATCCCAAAAAGAAAACTCCTAGGAATATTATAGCCAGGTTATGGAATTCCCAGATTAAGGAGAGAATATTACAAGCAGCCAGGAAGAAACAATTTGAATATTGTAGAAACATAATCAGGATAACCCAGGATCTGGCAGCTTCTACACTGAGGGATCGAAGGGCTTGGAAGATGATATTTGGGAGGTCCAAGGAGCTGGGATTAAAACCAAGAGTCACCTACCCAGCAAAACAGAGTATCATGTTTCAGGGGAAAATATAGTCATTCAGTGGAATAGAGGACTTTCAAGCATTCTTGCTGAAAAAAACCAGAGTTGAACACAAAATTTGACATTCAGATACAAGAAGCAAGAGAAGCATGAGAAGGTAAACAGGGAAAAGAAATCATAAGGAACTTATCAAAGTTGAACTACTAACATTCCTACATGGAAAAACAATAATTGTAACTTATGAAACTTTTCTCAGTAGTTGAAGGGAATAGAAATATACATATATATACACATATATATATGAGGGTATATTGGCATATGAATACATATGTGAATGTGTGTATATACGTTTACAGGTATACATAGATAGAGGGCACAGGACCAATTTAACAGGAAGCAATGATACTTACAAGGTGAAATTAAGAGGTGAGAGAGAAATATAATGAGATGAGATGGGGAGAGACAGAATGGGGTAAACTATCTCATATAGAAGAGGCAAGGGAAAATGGTTACAATGGAGGGGAAGAATAGGAAGGCAAAAGGGAATGGGTCAACCTTATTCCCATTGAATTTGGCTTGAGGAGGGAATGAAATACACACTAAATAGGGTATCTCACCCTCCAGGAGAGTAGGGGGGGAAGGGGATGAGAGGGGGCATGGTGGAAGGGAGGGCGGGGGGGGGGGGGGGAGGGAATTTGGGAGCACCCACTTTTGAAAAGGGATGGGATCAAAGTAAAGAATAAAACAAGTGGGAGGTGGAATAGAAGGGAGGGAAATATAGTTAGTCTTTTACAATATATCTACTATGTTATTGTTTTGCATTAGCCACACATGTACAACCCATACTGAACTGCTTATCAAGGGAATGAATCTGGAATTCAAAGTTTTAAAATCAAATATTCAAATATATGTTATTAATACTATTTTACATATAATTGGGAAATAAGATATACAGGCACTGGGGCATAGAGATCCACTGGAAAAGTCAAAAGGGATATGGGAGAAAATATGGAAGAGAGCAGATTAGAGGAGGGGATATCCTGTGGGACTGCTATTTTGGCGTGGTGGATAGGGGAAAAATGGGGAGAAAATTTGTAACTCAAAATTTGGCAGAAATGAATGATGTAAATTAGAAGTTAATAAAGCATTTAAAAAATAAAGTCCTATTAGAACCACAGATAGACTTAGGTAGCAAAACTCACCTTTGGATGTCTGTGTCGTGCCAGCATTGAAAGGAATAGAACTGTCATATACTACCAAGTATCTGGTAACAGAGTAGCCTATTACTAACAGAATCAAACATGCAATATCCAATGACTCATCCTTTCAGGAGCAAAGTCACCCACTTGTGAGATTACTGTGGTTTTTGTTAAAAACTTGGTATTCAGTAGAATGAAGAATTCCCAAGAAATCCATTCACTGAACTCTTTAGACAGTCTCAAGAACAGGTTATGATTTTTTTCACAGTGATTTAGATGACTCACAACTGAATACTTGTATCTAAGGGAAAAATAAATGCATGAGAGATAAAGAAATATGCAAAAAAATGAATTAGAACACTGACCACTGATGCACCATGAATCAACAAACTCAGAAACTGCCTCTTTCTTCATAGGTATAGATAGTTTTTATCATATGTTAATGTGGTGAAATGCAAAGAACTGTAGGCTACAATGCAGAGATTTTGGGTCCTAGTGTTAGATCCTGAAATAGCTGTCACCTTATCTGTAAATTAAGGTGTTTGTATGAAATTATCTAAACATTTTCTAAAAAAAAAATATTTATTTATTTTTAGTTTATAACATTCAGTTCCACAAGCTTTTGAGTTCCAAATTTTCTCCACCTCACCCCTTTTCCAAGTCGGCATGCAAACCAATATAGGCTCTACATATGCACTCACATTAAACATATTTTCACAATAATAATTAAACAATTTTTAAAAAAGTGTTTTAGAAGGCAAGGGAAAAGAACTTGATGGGTCTGCAGAGACCATGACACAAAACAAACTAGAAACTATGAAGAATTGGAGCAAAGGATGCCATCAAAGATGGTATCAGAAAGATCTGAGTTCAAATTTTATCTCAGACACTACCTCTGCAACACTGTGCATGTCATTTAACCTTTCTCAGCCTCAGTTTTCTCATATTTAAAATGGGGGTAACAACAGCACCTACCTCACAAGGTTGTTCTGAGGACCTAATAACATACATACACACATCTCTCTCTAAACTTTAGAAATTTTAAAGCACTACCTTATTGTCATTATTATTGGAGGGAACACATATGGGCATATAGAGAGTAATATGTTAGTGGGACCTCAGACAACAGCTAATCTATCCCCCCTTTTACAAAGGAAGAAACTGAGGCAAAGAAAACTTGAATGACTCGACCAAAGGTAACACTGATAGTGTCAGAGACTGCATTTGAAACTCAGTTCCCCTGACTCTTCCCACTGCCTCTGTATACCTGAGGTCACAGTTCTTTCTAAGTATTTGAATATTTCAGATAACAGACGAATATAACTAAAGTCCATCCTTGTCTATTAAAAAATAGACTTCTATTTACTTAAAAACACTTGCTGAAGTTAATACTCTCAAAAAATCCACTTTGTACTTAATACTTTTGCCTCCTAATTTAGACTTCAGAATTTATGCTATGATATCTGACTAGCATTCATTCTCTCAGAGTGAAGAAATGGGCAGCAGTGCCAAAAAATATGTGAAGAAACAATGACTAGTTGAGAAATTCCATTATGCATCTTATCTTTATGGGCCAGACTTTTTAAAATTAAAAAGTATACCATTAAATTCTCCAAACCATCCTACAATCAGCAGTTTTCATATATATATATATATATATACACACATATACATACACACATATGTATAAAAACACATGCTTGTGTTTATGTATATACATATGTGGATATAATAAAACTTCTATTTACCAGTATTACTTCACCTATAGTCCAACAAAAACATGAAAAATAAAAAAAAGACAGTAATTAATTTTACCTGAAATTTCAGACTACTTTATTTTAAAAAGAACTAATACTTCAAAAAGGCACAATCTTTCAAAGACTTGTAAGAAATAAGCACATTCTTCTTTTATAACAACATCTTTTTAGGTTAGAAAGGGTCTATAATTTGAAAGGTCAAAGAGAAAATGTTAATGAAAACAGAGCCCAGTCAAGTCAAATAAAATAAGAAAATAAACAGAGATTTTGCTTCAGGCATTCCAAATCTAGTTTAAGCCGTCCTCTCCAAAGATCCAACTGCTATTTACTGACATGTAAAATAATGTGCTTTTTGGTCCTGTATGCCAGCAACTTGCATTCTTGAAATCAGGATATAATATTTCTTCCAAAGACAATAACCCAAAATCTTTTTATGTACAGGAACTAATTTAAGTGATTACCTGTAAGCTAATTATAAGAATTGGATTGAACAAAATATGTCAACAAAGCTAATAGAAGTCACTAATTAGTGATACTTAATAAAGAATGCCAAAGGATATTTTAAAATATTAATGCAATGAAACCAAGTTACAGATGTTTTAATAGCAAAGAAATGAACAGAAGATGTTGATTGTTTTATAGCCTTAGGACTTCATCTAATTCCTGCAAATAAAGACTCAGGAAAATGACCGGTATAATTTATAATAACTAATAACCTATTCCCAACACATAATACCCATTTTAAATTTTAATTCAAAATGTGCTATTATTCACATAGGGATACTCACATCCCATGATCCATGATAGTATCAGCTACACAAAATAAGGAATATTAAAATGCTGTATGTGTTTGTGTGTATCTATGTGTGTGTGTGTATGAATATGTTACTTCATTACTTCACTGGCAGCAATAAAAAATAGACATTTATAAAGCGCTTAAAATTTTCAAAGTGGTTTTAATACATTCTTTCATTTGGGCCTTCATGACAACCCTTTAAGGTAGGTATCACAGGTACTATTATCTCCATTTATAGATAAGGAAACTGAGGCTAGAGAGGTCAAGTGACTTGCTCATAGTCACATAACCAGTAAGTATTAGTATTTGAACCTAGGTCTCCCTCACTGTAAGTCTAATGTCTATACTCTATTCTATGTTGCTTTCCCATAATGATAATAATTATATAGCAATATAATGTATGATTACCAACAGATCATAAGGGGAGCAGAATTCACAAGACATAATAAATAAAGATCTAGATTCAATATCTGCCTCTGACACATATTGGCTGTAAGTCCCTGGGTAAGTCATGCAATCTCTCAATCCTTTAGGCTAATCCTTAGTCTACGACTCAGTTGTAGAGAAGGGGCCATCTTTTAATGGTAGAGGGAGTTTTCTGATCAGGATGTTCCTTATATCAGTGAAATCCTAGGACCAGTCCAAAGATTGGCCAATTATCTTTACAGTCCCCCCCACCCTGTATCCTATTGCCTTCACCCCATTTCTCTATTTGAACAGTTTTTTTTTTCAATTATCCCATTAGTGGACAGATCAAATTATGGCAAGTATTTTTTTACAAAAATTACAAACTTTGAAAATCAGAGGTCAATTTAAGGAGTGAACTTGATATATTTCATGGCAAAAAAGAAATAATCACTGAGAAATAATCCATTATTTGTTTCAACATGGTTATTTCTAATTTATGGTCTCTAAGCTATCACAAGAGTTTTAGCAGGAGATTGTAAGGAATTTGCTGCCCACTCATGATGATGCCTCAAAAAGGGTTCTTCAGAAATGGAACAAAGGCTATAATTTCCATGCCATTTCTGTCCAATTTCCTTTTCTCCTAATGTTTTCATTTTTTTTGAAATGGCTATGATTGCAATCCAATTTTGCCCACACAGCACCGCATGCCTAAATGAACCATTTATCACAAACTTTTTGTCTTTTTGATGCTTGTGATTTTATTTGCTTGGAAATCTTTCTCATTAATGTTTACCACTCAAGCTGCATTACAATTACCTCCAGTAATTACTACCTGTAGTGGTTTATATTATTCTCTTCTCCAGATGTGGCATCAAAAGTTCTATTTCCAACCAATTACACGTTAGTGTTGGTATTCATTCCTCCTTCACTAAATAAGGATTCCAATACACACTCTTCAAAGATTTCAAGTTGGACTTATTCTGGCTTTCATATTCTAAAAAAAATCCTCAAATCCCAATACCAATACTTTCAACTTCTTATCACCTTGGAAAACTGACTTTCTTCTTAATCTTGTTGACGAAATCTTGGCAAGCTCCTGGAAGCTTTCCTCCCTGAAGTGCCTTGGTAGAACTATTGCTTAAGAACTAATTGCCATTTTATGAGTCACAGTCATCCAGCCATTCAAGTTAAATATTGAACATGTTGGTGAATCACAGTCAATGGCCAAGCCACTTTACTTGGCTATTCACTAAGCTGACTTAGATACTTAGAGTATCTAAGCTTTGCTAATTTGACTTAAGAACCCAAATAGTATTTTCAATTTTGAACTTTTTTCTCTAGTAATTCAAAACTGTAGTGTGATTATTGTAATCCAATTTACAAAAACAAGTAAAAAGAACCCAAAACATAACCCAGGTCCCCCATTGTATATTGACTCATACAAATTCTAATTGGTAACAAGGTTTTTCCTTCCTTCATAATACTATATCTGTCCCTTTGCAACTTTCATCAATTGTTTCTTGTTCTTTCCTCTGAGGCTAAGTAGAAATTGCCTTAGGGTTGGAACAGCAAGTATTTATCGAGTGCCTATGTTTGGGGGATAATGTTAGATTCTGTCTTAGCAGAGTTCTTTCCTCCTATTAGCTCTGTGAGGCTTTTGTTGTTCTTACTGTTGTTTGGTCATATCTGACTCTTATGACCTCAAGGACCACAGTATGCCAGGCCCTTCTATCCTCTACTGAAGTTTTCCAACGTCATGTTCTTTTTTTCTATCAATTTCATCCTCTTCTGTTCCCTTTTCCTTTGCCTTCAATCTTTCTCAACATCACGGTCTTTCCAAATGAGCCCCATTTTCTCGTTGTGTGGCCAAAGTATTTAAGCTTCAGCTTCAGTATTTGACTTTCCAGAGAATAACTTGAACTAATTTCTTTGTGTACTGACTAATTTGATCTCCTTGCTGTCCAAGGGACTCTCAAAAGTCTTCTCCAGCACCACAATTCAGATGGGGAGGTACTGTCATTATGTATGTTATTTTATATACAAGGAATCTGAATAGCAGAATGGTGGAATAACTTACCTGAGATCTCAAAACTAGCAAATGGCAGAGCTGGGATTCAAAACTCACATCTTATGACTACAAGTTCAGATGCTGAATTTCATAATTCAAGTCCACAATAATTTATTAAGTCCTATTATGTGTTCTATTGCTAAGTATATAAAATCTGCAGCACTTTACTTTGAGGAAGGAGAAAGTGAGGCCAGTGACTTTGCACAGCCCTCCCTCACTTAAATCCAATTCACTTGCATGTTATGGCATCTCCTCCCTGATACCATGGTCCTCTTTGAGAATAAAGGTCAAACAATAACCACCTCTGTGAGTATTGGAATTTGCCAGTTGGGCAACACAGCTATTCTTTCATACCCTTACCTATGGGTATTCTACACAAAGGAATGTAAATTTTGATCCCTGAAACCTCACAAGATATCTTGGGGTTACAGGCTCAATTTCTTCTTTAGGGACCATGGTTTAAATTGAAATCATTCTGGTTCTCATTGATAGACCAAAAATAGATCACTTATTCATTGTCTGGGCCCTGATTGTCTCAGAGTGAATGTAAATAGCAACTATTCCTGTTTTGGCCAGAAACCCAAAGGTCTTCCCCTCTTAGACTGGCTTTTCTTCTATTCTTTTTTTGAGTAGGTAAAAAAATGCATTCTCTGCTTCATTTCTTATTTAGCCTTAAATCAAAGAAAGGGCATTGCCTCACTCAAGCGGAGATCTGTTGAAGACTTCAGCTTAAAAAGGCCAAGGTCTCCCACTGTGCCCAGGGCCATCTCCAGTTGTCCTGATTTATATCTTGCCACTGGACCAAGATGGCTCTGGAGGAGAAAGTAAGGCTGATGACTTTGCACAGTCCTCCCTCACTTAAATCCAATTCACTCATGTCATGGCATCATCTCCTGATATCGTGGTCCTTTTCAAGAATGAGGTACAAATCACCACCACAACAACTTTGCTCTGAATACATCAAGTATAGATCTCATACGTCTTCCATCTGCTATCATCTTAAATGAATAGAACCTATTCACATCAGCTCTAGATTTTTCCCTTGGCTCAAAAGAGGACATAGTCCTATGGACTAGTAAGTCTTAGGAAGCACCAACTATTCTTTATGTAGGTTCAATGATAAACTGTTAAAATATTCTAGCTTCAGCCATTCTCTTAAAATCAGGGTTCACTTTTTTGCAAAATTGGATTGCAATCATAGCCATTTCAAAAAAAGTAGACAGCATGCTGAGCTCGAACTGCCAAGGTGCATAACTCTTCTTTCCTGTATCATTTTGGTAGATATTTAGCCTATAACATTGCATGTTATCAATCTTTCAAGCACAAGTAGGGGCAGTGAGGCTGGTTCAGTGCTGTAACATTTACTTTTG
This sequence comes from Petaurus breviceps papuanus, assembly GCF_028583685.1. Lineage (NCBI taxonomy): Eukaryota > Metazoa > Chordata > Mammalia > Diprotodontia > Petauridae > Petaurus > Petaurus breviceps. The sequence goes on from NW_027185877.1 coordinate 4,125,569, forward strand.
TGGATATAGCATGGCAAAAATGAAATAGTAAGCAGGTTTGGAATCAGAGTATTTGGGTTCAAGACTACTTACTACCTCTATGGTGATGGATAAATCAGATAGCCTTTCCTAGACTCAGCTTTCTTATCTGCAGAAAGAGGACTTAGAATTGCTGGTCTCGAAGACTTCTCTCAGTTATATCTATGATTCTATACTCTTACATCAGGCAATTACATCATGAATTAGTGGATAGAGTTCCAGCTCTCAGGTCAGCAAGATCTGAGTTCAGGTGTCCTGCCTCTCACACATGTTAATTATGGGACCATGGATAAGTTACTCTCAGTGAACTGAATAAGGTTATTGCAGATTAGAGATAAGTTGCTAATTTATGTCATTTTGGGGAGTATCTATGTTGGGGGAACTTCATAGCTTTTGGCAAGAGACTGGGATAGGTAGAGGGCATATAAAGACATATGTGACTGAGATCTTATTTTAAAGGACTAATCTAAAAAGGTGAGAATGATACAATGACACAAACACCTATGAAATAAGAAAGACATTAAAGGCAAAGTACTATGAGAAATTTGAGGAACCAAAGATGCTTTTCCCCTAGGGCCAAAAGGAGTCTTCAAGGAAAGTCTTCTTTCCTTGAATATGTGATTTGAGTCCAACCTTGAAGGAAAGAAAGAACTTTAAGAGACAGAGTCAGTCATTCCTAGGCAGAAGAAGGGGACAGAAAGGAGGAGATTCTGTTCTGGTCTGGGCAATGATATGGGCAAGGGAGATAACAGGATAAGAATAAGGATCAGAAAATAGTACCTCTTGGATAGGAAATAGAAGGTAATATGGAAAGGTAGGTTATAGATAGATTTCTGGACATTAGGTTGTTAGGGTCAGGGTTTTATACTTTATTCAGTAGGTAATGGGGTACCACTGAAGGCTTTTGAGTAGAGGAGTTACAAGGTAATGCATTCTGCTCTAAGAAAAAATACAAGACTCAGAAAATAATCACAGTAAGAGTTTGTATTAAATTAAATAAAACTTTCTATATTTTGCAATTATTTTCACAGTGACTATTGTAATCAGGAAACATTTTCTAATTCATGGATATAAGCCGGTTGGTGTCAGGGACATCTATTTGTGTTTTTTGTAGCTCCAGCATCTATCCTAATAATTTGCACAGATCAGGCTTTTAATAAATGTTGGATTGTTTTGAAATGATAGTCTACAAAGTGATAAAGGTTACATAAAACATTTATGCATGCATACAGACATATATACACATATATAAAACTGACAAGAAAGTTTATATATGGAATAGAGATTCACAAAATATATATGCATATGTAAATTGATACTGTCCCTGCTAAGATGTTTTAACTTTATATAAATGATATTATAAAAACACTCTCTTAGAAATTAGGACAAGAAGATGCAATGTTGGCAAATCTAAAAATTGATGTGTTATTAGCTCCTCATGGTACCCATTCTAGAATGTTAAGAGAATTTGTTATCAAAATGTCTAAAGCGTTTTGGAGAAGAGTGGAAAAGAGCTGACTAGTTATTGATTTTTTAAAACAAAATGGAAATCGTTGCGATGGAAAATCAGAAATCAAGGATTGGCAAATTAATGAAGCAAATGATGAAAAAAGAAATTCTAAACATCCCAAGGTCAGTGAAACCATATCCAATAGATAACCTGGGCATAAAAAAATATGTCAGAATAAAATTCATGGTAGTTTTCAGTACTGAGTGAATATGAGGATAAATAATGTCATTAAGATAACAGATAGTTATGAGTAAAATCATGATATTTTTTGGACCAAAGGAGCACAAATTTAGAGCTAAAAGTGATCTGAGAGATCTAGTTTCTCCCACTCCTAATTTTACAGATGAGGCCCACAGAGATGTTGTAAACAGAAGAGACAAAAATTGAGCCCAGGTCTTCTGACTAAATCCAGAACTCTTTTCACTTTACCATTATGAAATAATTTTAAAAATTGACATTTTTTCCTATATTTACCAAAAATCCACTGGAAAACAAAGAAAAACCTTGGAAAATTAAAAATTTCCAGCAAGTTTTTTTTTCCAGTAACATTTAAGCACCACGAAGGCTGAAATTGCTTTTTATTTTATCTTTGTATCTCTAGTATCTAGCATAGATATTTCAATGTCTTAAAGTTATTAGGTGCTTAATAAATATTAATTGGATTGGATTTCATCTCTATGACACTAATTAAATGGACTTTTTTTTTTTTGCTAAATTTACCAACTTCTGAACAGAAACTGGTCATTTTGGCATTACTGTATCAATAGTCTTCCTAGGAAGGCAGTAGCAATTTGTTAAACTAACTACATTTCTACTTGCTTGAGAAATCCTGAATGAATAACTCAACCTACCTTAGTAGCAGCTAATAAGGAGATGAGGCTTCCATTAAGAGAGAAACAATGATTTTGCTGAACAAAAATTTAAATGAGATTGAAGAGAACAATAACTAACAATAACAAAGAATAACTTTTTCCTTTTAGTTACTGTCCTGGAGTTGGCTTGTCAAGGCATTTCATTGCGTATTTTATGCTCCAGTGGCTTGAGCTGTGGGGTGTAATCTGGTGTCTTCTTAAACTCTGAAGATGCCAAATTTATTGCCCTGTCACTGGGACAGTCCTATCCCCAAGTCTATCCTTCTTCCACCCCCTCCTTCCACTTCCTTCCTGGTCATACTGAGGTAAGGGTCAAACTCTTGGGAACACTGTGTCCAAACTTGATTCTACTTACGGTTGGACTGTCCTTTGCCTTACTATCACTGTTCAGATTCCCACCGCCAATAGAAATATGAAATTATTCCCTTCCAGATCTAGTGTGAAAAAATGTCTACTTAACAATTGTATTCAAGAGAGTTAACACTCTAACCCCATCTCTGCAACTATTCTGCTGTGTAAATTTGGGGCAGTCACTTTGTCTTTCTGGGCCCCAGTTGACTCATTTATAAAATGAGCAGGATGGACTAATTGATTTCTATGAGCCTGTCCAGTTACACATATGTTAATGAACTATTAATTCATTCATGTGGCAATTCCCCCCACTGACACACCAATTGAGAACTTAAAATTTTATTCAACTGCTCAAAGCTGAGAAGTCAATTTACTTTTCCAGGACAGAATTATCCAATGTAACAGCTGCCTTTGAATTAAGGCCTTTGTGATTCTAAGTTCAATACTGATCATGCTATGCTGTCTTTCTTTCTAGCTCATTAGTATGTGTGTACATGTGTATGTGTATATAGTTAGTATGTATGTATGTAGTTAATATATTATATATCAACATATATTAGCATATATATCAACATCTACAAATATAATTATACCTGTGTATCATATTATATGCTGTATTATATTACCTATCTGACTATCTGTTCTTCCATCTACTTACCCACTCATCTACCTGTCTTTCCTAGGATCAAGTTTCCAAAAATGAAAAATGACTTTAATTTTCTAATTAACAGATACCCCTAGTAGGAATATTTTGAGAAATAATATTTGTGGATTCTCTTACACATATGAATTTGCATATTTTGCTAACCCATAATTATTCAAGGCAGAATTCTAAAAAATTACTTCAGAATATTTTCAACAATTACAAATTTGCCAGTCAGTTGCCTAATATCACAGCACATTTACCAGTGTATAAACTATTTAAGTCATGTCATAAAGTTGAAGATTTTAACTTCAGGGTTCACCAAATCTCAAGTTTGGGTTAAAAATCTAACAAAAATTTGGAAAAAGACATGTTTAACTTACTAATGAGATGTGAAAAATACACTGTAGTGGAAGGTAAGGGTAAAGACAACTGTGGAAGCTACAAACAGACAAAAGGAGGACATAATACAGCATGATATATAGCCTGACAGAAGAAGGGGACATAAAAAGAGGTGCTATTAACTTGGAAGGCAATAGAAATTAATTAAGTGTTTTTGATTAGCCAATCTATAAGACTCCAGGCAGTTGGCATTCCTATAACATTACCTTTTAACTTTAAAAAAATATTTTAATCGAATTTTATTTGTTTTTCCGCTTAACAGTATTTTCCCAATTACATGTAAAGATAGATTTCAACATTCACTTTAATAAGATTTTGAGTTCCAAATTTTTTTTCCTTCCTTCCTTTCCTTCCTCCCTCCTTTTAGCTTTTCTACTTAAATCTGAATGGGAAGCTTAATTCAACTACAGGACACTTATTAATTGATCATATATCAATCCTAAATAATTTAAGGAACTTTTGAAATTACTACTACAACTACTACTTCTACTTCTACTGCTACTACTACACTCCTTGGCTTCATTATGCTCTTTCCAGTTTAGCAAACTTTTTAGGTTATCTTTAGGGCTTCACATGTGATGTTTTTGTTTAATTTCCTGCGATTGAAATGATTTTGGTTATGATTGCACTCTCTTCCCCCCCCCCCTGTAATCCGCTAGGCATTCTCCTTCCTGCCTGAATGCTCATTCTCAGTCTTCTTTAATGGGTCACCATCCATACCTGATGCACTCAGTATGAATGTCGTTTAGGACTTGGTCCTCTTCTACATTTTTGTTGTTTTTATTTTTGGGGGGGAGCAAGGGAATTGGGGTTAAGTGACTTGTCCAAGGTCACATAGCTAGTAAGTGTGTCAAGTGTCTGAGGTGAGATTTGAACTCAGGTCTTCCTGACTCCAGGGCTGGTGCTCTATCTCTTCTACATTTTTGTTAAGGGTATCACCATTTTCTCGGTCACCCACATTTATTACCTTACATCATACCTGATTCTCCCCTCTCTTTTCACCACTTACATCTAGTCACTGACAGTCTTGTTAAGTCAACCATAGCCAGAAAATCCACTCTGAATTCATGCTATCTAATCCTAACTGGGGATTCACTACTACTACACAGCATTCTTCATTTTCTTCTGATTGATTCCCATCACATTTCCAGAGAACGATTCTCCTCTGTTCTGTCTAAATTCTACATTCTACTTTCTCAGCAAATGATCTCATCCCACTTTACTGAGAAAATCAAGACCATTATAGATGAGCTTCTTTGTTTCTCCTAATTTGTATTTCAAACCCCTCCACATTTTCACCCATTGTCTCTTTCACTCCAAGCTCTGAGTGAAAGATTCCTTGCCAATGCCTTCCCCTCTAGGTGTGCCATTAGTTCAGAACCCTCCTATCTCTCCTAGGTTCTCCCTCCATTGATCATTTTCTACCACTCTCTTCATATTTTATAATTTTCTTAGCTATTAGCTCCTTCCAGTTATCTACAAATATACTTAGGTCTATTCTATACTTAAAACCCCAAACCTCTATCCTTAAAATAAAGCAACACCTCCCCCTCCTAAAAAACTCTACTCTTTCCCTTGTCCCTGCCATCTCCCATTCAGTTATTGTCCTTCATTTCCTTTTATTCTGGCTAATGAAATACTAATAAGCATTTACCTTTACTAGTGCTCACTTCCCAGTCCCTAGCAATCCAGATAAAATTGCTCTCTTAAAGATTAGTAGCCTCAATAACAATATTTGATAGCCTGTACTGTCTTCATCTCACTTGAATTCTATGGTTTTTGACCGTGATGACCACCTCTTTCTCCTCTGGCTTCAGTGAAACTGTCCTGTTCTGAATTTCCTCCTAAGTTTCTGGCATTCCTTCACTGTCTCCTTTGTTGGGTTTGCATAGCACTTGTTGCTATGTAAATTTTATTATATATTTATATAGGTATACACATATTTGTTTTATATATTTTGTTCCTTTATCACAATTTTTAATAACAATACCCCATCAAAGTATTATTACCCTCATTTTCCATATAGAAACTATAAATAAGGCTCAGAAAGGGGAATGAAGTTTCTTTCCCAAGTCTGTATAGCTATCAATGAGATGAGACAGGTTTTCCAACTCCAAGTATAATTCCATTTCTACTGTGGCATACTGCCCATCAATTCTTGTGCACATTTTCCCAAGCAAATTAGGGAAAGGTGACCTCATAGAAAAATGACAGAGTTAAATATTGTATCAAACCAACCTATCAAAAGACAGTATTCTTGAAGAAGAAGACTCTAGGTCATATATACAGTGTCACATGCTATATTATGTACTATTTCATCAGGAACATGTAAAGCATATGAAATTAAGAGAAAAGAAAAAGGCAAAGAACTAAAATATTGAGGAAATAAAATAACTGGGGTTGGCTAAGCAGTATATGGGAGCCCAGGAGGTAGAATTATAAATGACAGTCCTTGGGAAGAATATAGGTGATAACTGAAAACAGCTGAATGAAAAAATGAAAACAGGAAATTTGTGCTGAAAATCAGGATAGATTAGATGATAAGATTTATTGATTATGGAATAGTTTTTCAAGGAAAACAGGGGAAGCTTCATCACTTGGGGTGTTTAAAACTGAAACTGAACAGAATGCTAGGGGGTACATAGCCAGCATTCAGGATTGATGACTTGTTAGTATTTTTCTATTTCAGGTTCCTATGACTTTATGATTTTTCACCACTGCACTTCTTGAATTATGACAGAGATTTCTTGTTTTCACCTACAATGATATTTCCTACCAATATTTCTGAAGTCTTGTGGACATTTTCTTTTATGAAGGTTGAAGGAATACAAGTTTCAAGCCTGAAATATTTCTTTATTTGAAGGAAAAGATCCAGGTATCAGAACAAGAAAAAGAAATGAGTTTTAAAAAATGAATCCATGTAAAAAATAATCATACTTGGTGACACAAGGAAGAAGTACTCACCTCCAATATGGAGTTTCTACAGGGGATGAAGAATTACCCAGGAATATTGCCCTTTCTGATACCTCTTTACTTGTGAATTGCCCTAGGTACTTTATACAAGGAGAGATAGAGAAAGATGCTCTATACATTGAAATATTAAATGTCTGAGGCTCCCATGATAGCAACTGTATAGCCTGTAATATGACAGCAATCAATGACTTCATTGGATGGCACATAGAAGTCTTATTTCCTCCATCACTTGAAGGGTGCAGGGGAGAATAGATACCACTAAAATCAATCCCCTTCTCTTTACTCACATGGTCACCAACTAGTTCATGTTCTCATATCTCTCACAATAGCCTCTTTATTGGTCTCCTGGCCCCAAATATCCCCTCTCTGCAATAGATCTTCCAGTTGTCTTTCAGACTGATATTTCTCAAACATAGGTTTGAGAACCCATTTGGTGTTATTGTTGAGTCATTTTCAGTCATATCTGACTTTTCATGACCCTTTTTGGGGTTTTCCTGGCAAAGATACTGGAGTAGTTTGCCATTTTATTCTCCAGTTCATTTTACAGATAAGGAAACTAAGGCAAATGAGGTTAAAGGACTTGCTCAATTGTGTCTGAGGCAGGATTTTTGAAGAGGAGTCTTCCTGATTCTAGACTTGGCACCCTATCCACTGTGCCACCTAGCTGCCCAACAATGCCATACACTTACTCAAGAAGTTCCAGGAGTTGGCTCCTCATTGCCTTTTAGATAAAACAAAAATGAATTTATTTTTAATTTGAAGCTCTTTAATTTGGCTCTTGCCTACCTTTTCAGGAATATTGCACAATATTCCTTCTCCCATCACAAACTCTATAATTCATCCAAATTTCTCTCCTCCATTATGAAATTCCAGCTCACACCTCTGTGCCTTTGTACTTACTGACTGTCCCACATGCATGTAATGTACTCTTTCCTCATTTCTGAATCTGAGGTCTTTTTGTTTCTTATAAGTTTCAAAACAAAAGCCATCTTTTATATGAGACCTAGTCTGACCTCAACCAGAGGTTAGTTGCCTTCCAAATGACTTTGTATTTATTTTTTAATTTTCTTATTTTGTGATTTGTCATGCCCTCCCCCAAGTAGAATGTAAGCTCCTCAAGGTCAGGGACTGCTTTGTTTTGACATTTATTAGCATAGAACCTTGCATATAGTAGACACAATAAAAGCTGAATGAATGAATGCAGTTTATTAGCAGTGAATTGCTACTTCAATTAAAAAAATCCTTGGTGAGCAAAGCCCCTTTTTGCTAAAGTTAGCTTGGATGCCCAAGGCATTTGTGGCATCAGTGGGGGATGGGGAACAATGGCCTCGTTAGCTTTGTGCTGTGGCAGAGAGGTACCACTGACTGAAGGATAGGCTTTTCATGAGCAGGGTTAGTGCATTTGAAAGGAGGGTCACAGTATAAAGCTTGCAGATCCCTAGCTTACCATTCATTACACAAATTTCCTACCAGTCTACCATGCAAGGTCATGGCTATACATGACACCAAGGGCACTGGTTTGTATTTTAATTAGAAAAGAGCAAGGATTCCCTGCATGGTCCAAGATACCATAAAGTTGTAGCTCCCATCATCTAGAAGGAAGAATGGATGTGTCCTTGAAAGATGGGAAGGGAAAGAATTGTTGTTGTTGTTCAGTCATTCAGTTGCATATGATTCTTTAGGACCCTGTGGATCATACTATCATTGGGTTTTCTTGGCAAAGATATTGGGAATGGTTTGCCATTCTTATTCAATGGATTTAGGCAAACAGAAGTTAAGTGACTTGCCCAAGGTCACACAGCTAATAAACATCTAAATCAGATCTGAACTCAGGTCTTCCAGACTCCAGATCTAGCACTTTACCCACTGAACCATGGAAAGAATAGAAAGAATAACCTGTCTTCTAATTCTACATCTTTCTTATCTGAGAAACAAATGTCTGCCCATGATATAGTACATTGAAACACATACTCTCTTCATCAGTAGTAATATGATGGGATGTTACTTCCTTACATGAATTTTTAGATGAGTATGAGGATATTCATGGCTCATCCAGAGTACTTCAGTGATTTATCAAACTGGCATTCAATATGTAGGAAAACAAGCTAATTGCTCTCAGTGGGGAGGGAATGAGCAAGAGGGTGATGATGACAGTAGGAGTTCTATTACTAAAAACTGCTGGGGTCAAAGGCCACACTCTGTGCTTTCCAGCGCCTTTTGATATAGACCAACAAAAGCATGATGAAGCATTAGAGGAAGTCTGTGTATCCCCAGAGGTCACCAGTTAAGCATTTAGTATAAAATCTTACTGCCACTGGATGAGGCGCAATCAAGTCTGTTCATTTTTGTTCAGGCTCCCTATTAACATGGTAAAACTTTCATTCTGTTCCCCAAGTGTTTCAATACATTCTTCATATATTCCCTTTAAGGCTTTGCCCATGATCTGTAACTTTAGTATGCAATAAGTGGAAGTCTGTAGAACGTTTCTTCTTCTTCTCTCTCTCTCTTTCTCTCTCTCTCTCTCTCTCTCTCTCTCTCTCTCTCTCTTTTTGCTTTTTAGAGGGCATTTGGGGTTAAGTAACTTGCCCAAGGTCACACAGCTAGTTTTTGTGTGTGTGTGTTAAGTGTCTGAGGCTGAATCAAACTCAGGTCCTCCTGACTCCGGGGCCAGCGCTCTACTCACTGCGCCACCTAACTGCCCCCATTTCTTTATCTTTTGAGGGAAAAATGGTGATACATTCTCCAACCTTCTATGCAAGTGTCTTGGTCAAAACTTCCTTCACTCTTGATCACTGATCATGATACAGGAGAAAAGAGCTTTGGATCTAGGATCAGAGGCCTTGAATTCAAATGTTAAGTGAGATGCTCACAGGTTTCTATTTCCCCTTATTTTATTAATGTCCAGTATTGTCTTTGTTAACATAATCTCTTGGACATTTAATTTCTTGACTAAGTTGGAGCAGGTAATCTTTGATGGTCTCTCTAGCTTCAAATCATAACATCTATAGAGTAATGGACTTGGAATCAGGAAGACTTAAATACAAATCCTGATTCTAACAATGATTAGGTTTGTCCCCATAGACAAGTTTTTCATTGAATTATAGATTATGTCAGGATAGAAATTTCAAGTCATCTATCCTAAATCCCTCATTTTACAGATGAGGAAACTGAGGTACTCCAAACTTAAGGTATTCATATAAAGCCATACAATCACTTCTGTGAACCCAGATTTCTCCATCTATAAGATGGGAATATTAAGACCAGTAGTGTCTATAGCGGCTCAAAGGAACTAATGCATATGCATAACTTTGTAAACCTTAAAGTACTATATAAATGTTAGTTTATGATATTTGTCACAATCATGATCTTCAGAATTTAGGTTTTTATTTTTAAAAATTAAAACGGGAAGTTGAAAGTAATTTGTTTTTCTGATATGAGGTTTTCAAAATAAAATTTGAAGTAAAAGGGGCAAGATTGCAGGTGAAGTCTGACAAAGAGGTGCTAAGGGATCAGCAGCTCCTCTGAAATTTTTTTAAAGCTATCTGATTATGCCAACCCTAGCATAGCCTTCAAAAGCAAAGCACTTATAACTGTGATAACTCAAGATTCTTAATATAAATGACAGAACGCTAAATATGAAAACCCCTCCCTCCTTACATTCAGAGGTAAAAGTTAAGTGAAACAAAATGGGTGAGGAAAAGAACTAACGAAAGCTATTGATGGGTTAATTTCACATTCAGTTGTCTGAAAGGCGGGCTTACCAAACACAGCAGAAGACAAATGCTATGCAGGATAACAGAATATAATTTTTAAAGGTCTTTTAATTAGATAATTTTTAGAATTATGTGTATGTAAGGGATGCTTACTAGTAGCAATGTTCCTATGGTAACAATTGCTCATAGCAACATGAAATGATCCTAGCAGGACCTGCTCTTAAGATTCCATTTTGAGTATATCATCAGAGAGAAATGTACATATCTCTGCATACCTAACAACCTATCTCTTTTGAGGAAATGGGAATTTCTCAAAATCACATAAACATACATAAGCAAAATAACATGATGACAATTTAGTGTCTATATTTTTAATACATATTCCTATTTTACACATATCCAAGGACAACTTGGGATTTAAGTCCTGTCTTTAAAATACACCTGATGCATGCTGACATTTCTTACCATGTCTTCCCTTTTTCATAAGAGAGAATTTTATTTCTCCATATTCCTTCAAGTATTCTATGGCTAAAATTGTTACCATAAATAAAGAGCCTAATTTCCAAGTACTAAATCTTAGGATCTATGTGTCAAGTATTTTCATTTGTAAGGGATGCAAGAAGTCTAAAAGGACTCCTGGTACTTAAGCATCTACAAGAAACAGAAGAGACTTTATCTTGCTTTTCTGAAGACAAACAAGTGCTCCTACAAAATCAGGAGATGCTTACAGGTTCCTATTTTCCCTTATTTTTACCAAAGTCCTAGTATTTGACTGATTGCATTTTCTCCCATTTCAAAATATTTTTTGCCAAATGCTCACATTCTATTGCATCTGTCTTAGTAAGTGACACAATGCTTTCTGACATGTGACGTCCATAAAGAGTCATATTCCTGTTATGTCCTGGTTATCATGCGAAAGTTGATTTTCTTGGTTGACATTTTCAGTTTCGTAGGCTCATCAGATGTGACTTTATTTACATCACAAATATCTCTTAGATAATAGCCACATTTTACAAGCTGTCCTTACAAAAGTACTCAGTGAGGTCATTTTCCCAAGTTGTGGTAAAAGAAGGGTCTTAATTTATCTCTAATTTCTCAGTTGTCTCTTCAGAGCATTAGAAGTGAAGAGTATATTCTTACCTGGTACCAAATAGACCCTCTTTGGAATTCTGCAAAAGTGTGCTGTAAAGTGAACTAGCTCTGATTCCCCAGGTGCGACACTAGTCCAGCACTGACTGTTCCTTAATCACTGAACAATGGTCCTGTCATTTCCTGAGGAGCTTTCCTGAGATCCAAAAGTAGGCACAGCCACACCAGATTACTGCATGGTGCCTGAAACACATTTCCTCCCCAGCTTTCAGCAATTCTGCTCACGTCTCACACAAGACAGCTACTCAAGCACATTCAAGGGCATTCCCCGAGAAACAATAAGCTAATTCTGTATCTCAAACTGCTGCTAGCTAAACTGGGTCCTGATGCACCACAGAGTACCCTGAAGAAAGCAAGCCAAGGCAATGACATAGACTGTTTAAACTAATGAATTATACATCCTAATGCAATGTTGTTATTTTTAGGTTCTCATAAAGTTCTTTAGAAAATATGGGATCAATAAGCTATTAAAAGTCATTCTGGTAACAAAGGCAATAAATATTATACATAATAGACCCAACTTAACATCAGCAGACAAAATACTTCTAGTAGCTGTCTGGATTTTTACTACAGAAATAAACTGTAGCTGCATTGGCCCTTACGATTAAAACAACCATTACCAACTAATGTATTTGCTAAATTTCCAACAGTTATATAAGAAACCCTTATCAGTTCTTTCCGCAGACACTACATGCAAGATTCCTTTGATCTGTTTTGGGTCACTAGTCAGTATGAACTAATCTACTGAGCATCTATTTTTCATATTTTCCAAAAATATGTTGATGTGTTATGTAAGTAGACCAGTATAGGCATCAGAACATTAATGAAATGAGCTAAATAAATAGCTTACCCTAGTAGCTTAAGCCATCCACTATATCATATTTCCATAGTAACAAAATTCAGGTACGATATCACCCTCCCAGTACTAAACAATGCCCTAAGACAAATTGCAAATGTACAGTATGTACAATAAGTGGTATTCCCAAAAGAAACTTGAAACCCAAATCATTTTTACTGGTGAGAAAAAGAGTTACATAATGGATGAAGAATTCACAATTGCCATGAAAAAATATTAAAAGATGAAAGAAAAAATGTTCTACTTAAGGAAGCAACAGAATAAAGACTTGGTATGCACTTTTTTAATCTTATCAATATACTGGGATGAGGGATGGAAAGGATGAAGAGGCAATAAATAAGCAGCTAGTGAGTGAATAGAAGAAAATGTATGACTTTGATGTTTCAAGAAAGAATATGACCCTGGAGTCTGGATGACCTGAGTTCAAATCCGGCCTCAGACACTTAACACAAAAACTAGCCGTGTGACCTTGGGCAAGTCACTTAACCCCAATTGCCCTATCTTATCCTCTCCAAAATGCAAAAAAAAAGAATATGGTTTTGTACATTATCAAAGCAGTCATTGTGAAAAGACTTCATACAAAATTTAGTAGAAATATATGCACATATATATATTCATTTATCTATTAATTCCTCCAGTAGGATATAAGCTTCTTGAGGGGATGGGCCGTGTCATTAATTGTTGTTATTCCTAGCACCATTATGTGTTTTGAACATGATAGGTCCTTAATCGTTTGTGAATTTTTGAAAATAGGTCATGTGATAATTATAACCTATCCTACATTGAAAAACGTAGAGTAGGGTATCTAATGCATCAAATGGGTCTTCCATGAAGGACTTATGGAAGGATAAGGACAGGACTTACCCAAGAAGAAAAAGCAAGGCTGGGTGATGATTTTTGATGATTCCCATTGTGGAGGACTCCCCTCATTGATGAAATCATAGATCCACTAACATGTTGAAGCAAATGTGAAGACAAACAATAAAATTCTCCATCTCTCCTGACATTCTCATGATTCTGCCTGCAAGATCACTTCTTCATGGTAAGGAAAATTATGCAGAACTGTTTGAAGTACACAATTTGGATGATCATGAGTAAAGTGCTTAACCTTCTCTGAGCATGAACTTGCTCATCTGGAAAATGAGGGCAATAGTGTTCATCTAACAAAGTTGTGGTAAGGTTCATGAGGTGAGATGATGGTTACAAAGCATGTTAGGAACCTCTTTATGTTAAATATGAGCTATTCATTATGTAGAAGGAAAGAATGGGGAAAGATATTCTGTCCCAATACAACACTATTAGTTAAGTAGCTTGGCATAATGGATAGAACATTGGATGTGGTATCAGGAAGACTCATGTTCAAATTTTGCCTGAAAATTTGGTAGTTGTCTGATATTAGGCAAATCAGCTAACCTCTGACTCAGTCTTCTCATCTGTAAAATGGCAATAATAATGTTACCTATCTTATGGGGTTGTTATGAGAACCAAAAGAGATAATACAATCCTCAAGTATGTTGGCTACTCCTTTCTTTTCTCCCTCCTTTTCCTTCCTAAAATCTTTTATTGAAATTATGGTGTAATGTATAGAGAGCTTCCCTTAAAGCCTATAAGAATTTGGTTAAAGCCTTCCTTCAGACACATGTTTACCATATGACTCTTGGCAAGTCACTTAACCCCTCAGTGCTCTAGGGGACTATTGAAAATGATAAATTAGGTAATGTACAAGTTTGACTTGGTAGAAGGAATTTGCTCATCCAGGAGATCTCTGTGCCAATGAAATCACAGATGCAATCACCGTCCCAATTACATATCCCCTCTGCGCAAGGAAGAGAGACAACCACGCTATCTCTTTATCATTTGACTGAGATCATAATGACAATGATGAGATATCTAGAATTTTGCTCACCAGTCAAATCACATACATATTTTTCATGCCCTATATAAAGTCTGGTGAGAAGGAACATAGAAAATACGAGACTCTTCTACAGCCAAATATAGCCAAAGCTATATTGAGGCATTGTAATGCCTGGAAATGGTACACCTCCTAATCACAGGAGATGATGAAGTCTAACTCCATTCCATATAATCAAGGGACAGTGAAGGCTCTTTTTAATCATGTGGACAGAATGGATCTCAAGTGTATTTGTTTATATATATATATGTGTGTGTGTGTGTGTGTGCATATATATTTATACATATACACACATTCATACAAACATGCATACACATATCACATATGTGCAGAAACCAAAATCCCTCCCAAACTAATATACAATATGTGTTTAGAAAAATCCAATAGGAAGTACTAAGTAAGCTATGCAAACATATAATCTTGAAAATCTTGGAATCATGAAATCATGGAAAGACCTAGCTCCTTGCCTAAACCTTAAAATCTCAAAATCTTAGTCTCAATGTCTTGAACTTCCTGAAATAGAGGAAACTAAAACTCAAAAGAATAGCCATATGATGGGATAAGGAGAGTCTCAGGGACTAAGAACCATGAATGCCTAGATAGAGTGGTTTCTAGGGTAATGTTGGTGGAGAGAAATTATGAAATATGCCTGCATATGGTTGCACACCTCTTGCAAAGAAATCCCAACAAGAGATTGTTACTGTTGTAGTTTAGTCATTTTTCAGTTGTGTCTAACTCTTTGTGACCCTATGGACCATATTGTCCATGAGGTTTTCTTGGTAAAGATACAGGAATGGTTTGCATGTCCTTCTCCAGTGGATTAAAGCAAAAAGAGGTTAGGTGATCTACTACTGACGGTCACACAGCTAGTGTCTGAGACTGCATTTGAACTCAGGTCCTCCTGACTTCAGGCCTAGCACTCTATCCACTGGGCCAGCTAGCTGCCCCAACAAAGAATTACATGTACATATATAGAGATAAGACATATAGAGAGCTAAGGCTTGAAATATATTTATGTTTAGTACAAAACAGAGTGACATGACCCTAACATACCTAATTATGGCCATGAAGGTGATGAAATCTGATTTGGAATGAATCCACAAATTGCTGTTGCCGGTAGAGTTAGATACAGGTAAGAATGAGTCCCAAAATAGCACTTCTGGGGCCTTCAACATTTCCTTCCCTGGGGCAAAGCCCTGATGAGCCCACCTTGTCAGCTGTAGATACAGGGAATGACCACAATAGCCACTTCCATATTTGTGAAGTGCAATTAAGAAATTCTGGTCAAAAGTTTTCTTTAAAGAGCAATGAACCTCATGCCTTTTTGAATGAGATAATAAACTGGATATTTATAGCTCATGACCTAAGTTTCTTGTGGTGCCTTTTTAAATCTCAGTGGAGATTCATGGGTTTCCCCTGTCAATGTACCAAGAGCTAATGATTTCCTGAGTCATACTAAATTGCAACACAATGCACTCCTAGAAATATTTAGTGAGTAATGATATGGAAATCAAATATTCAAATGTCAGTGCTTCAGAGTTAAAATATTTATCTATCAATTGGGTTAGTGAAATTGTTATGGGTTAGAGGTAAAATCAGAGAAATGAGCATTAATATTTCATGCCATTCTTGCTTTGGTGAAATAAATATCTATAAATGGCATTATGGTCAAATCAGTGTGTGATGGGGGTAGAGAAAAAACATGACTGTCTGTGATCACATTTCTATGCACTACTGCTTGCAGGCATGAAATAAATATCTGTCACTGACATGACAGCAAGTACATTTTTGTATGGGAATGGAAAAGAAATTAAACACCCTCAGTCAACAGTAAAGCAGGGTCACCTGCATCAATATCAGTCACTGCTTTGAAAAGATTGATTGACTAAGCGTTAATATATCATCAATAGGTAGAGAAATAAATTAGGAGGCCAAATCTCCCCCCACACCCCAAGTGAATCTGCCCAAGACTATTTATAAATGTGGTCCCCAAGGGTTTTTTTTGGCAATAGAGATCTCATTTTTGGACTTAGAATTATTCTTTAATATCTTAAAGACATATAAATATACACACTTGAGGCTTGTGGGAGGCAAAGGTATAGCAAACTATATTAACAAGTTGTTTGGCTCACAGAGCTATGCCATGAATTCACTGAGTATGTCTAGGCTGCCATGCTTCCATGAACATATGCCATGTCCTTCCTACCCTCCTACCCATTTTCTCATTTTCAAGTTCTACAACAATTGATTATGTCATTGTTCTTGAAAAGGTCACATTAATCTACTCTGTTATGCTTTTATTCATTATCCCTGCCACTTTCCAAGTCAAAATACCCCTCCATGGTCACCACCAATTCATCTGTATTATCTCATTCTATTTAAATGCAAGCTACTGGAGGGCAGGGACTGACTTCACTTTTCTTTTGTATCTCCAATATTTAAAACAATACTTGGCACACTCAATACATACTTTTTCACTCATTAATTTCCCTTTAAAGTATATTAAAACAATAGGTTAGGAACACAAGACACAGTAGTCAATTATTAGAGTAATCTACTGTTCAATAAACCTTAGCTTCTGTTATAAGAACTCACTATGTGACAAAACTGGAAAATGGTATGGCAGAATCTAGGCATAGACCAACATCTGACACCATACACCAAAATAAAATCCAATTGGGTACATTAAAGCTGATACTATGAACAAATTAGGGGAGTAAGGAATAGTTTATCTGTCAGATTTATGTAGAATGGAGGAATTTATGACTGAAAGAGAACATTATGAAATAAAAATTGGATAATTTTGATTACATTAATCATAGTTACATTGTTTTGCACAAACAAAGCCAATGCAACCAAGATTAGGAAGGAAATAGAAAACTGGGAAAGAATTTTTACAACTAGTATCTCTGATAAAGGCCTCATTTCTAAAATACACAGAGAACTTAGTCAAATTTATGAGAAAACAAAAGACATTCCCCAATTGATAAATGGTGAAAGGATATGATCAGGCAGTTTTAAGAGGAAGAAATTAAAGCTATCTATAGTCATATGACAAAATGCTTAATAGTGATTGGAGAGATATAAATCAAAAAACAACTCTGAGGTACCACATCATACGTATAAGATTGGCTAACATGACAAAATAGGAAAATGAAAAATGTTGGAGAATATGTGGGAAATTTGGAACACTATTTCATTGTTGGTGGATCTGTGTGAGCTGATCCAACCATTCTGGAGAGCAATTTGGAACTCTGCCCAAAGGGTTATATAAATGTGCATAGCCTTTGAGCCAGCAATACCACTTCTAGGGCTATATCAAAAAGAGATCATACAAGTGGGAGTTGGATGCATATGTACAAAAATATTTATAGTAGCTCTTTTTGTTGTGGCAAAGAATTGGAAATCAAGGGGATGCGCATCAATCAGGGAATGGCTGAACAAGCTGTGGTATGTGAATGTAATGGAATGCTATTGTGCTCTTAGAAATGATGAACAGGTAGACTTCAAAAAACCTGGGAAGACTTATATGAACTGATGCTGAGTGAAGTGAGCAGAACACTGTAAACAGTAACAGCTACAGTGTACAATGACTGACTTTGATGGACTTAGTTCTTCTCAGCAATCCAAGGACATAGAACAATTCCAAAAGACTCATGTTGGAAAATGCTACCCACATCCAGAAAAAGAAATATCGAGTCTGAATGCAGATCGAAGCAGAATATTTTCCTTTTGTGTTTTGTTGTGCTTAATGTTTTTTCTTCTCATGGTTACTCCCATTCATTTTAAATCTTTTATACAACATGACTAGTGTGAAAATATGCTTAATGGGAATGTATATGTAGAGCCTATATCATATTGCATGCCATCTTGGGGAGGGGAAGAGGATGGAAGAGGAGAAAATTTAGAACTTATGGAAATGAATACTGAAAACTAAAAATAAATAAACTAATAATAAAAAAGGAAAAAAAAGTTTACCTTTTATTTAAAAAAAGGTATACTAAAATAATAAAAATCCAGGGCAGTAAAAATCATAACTGAAGAGAAAGAAAAGTTGGTTTTGATGTGCAGGAAGACTAGAAATTGAAAAAGAGATCCATTACTATTAAAAATAATGAAAATTTTGAGAATTCCTAATTCAGAAGCATTTTACATTAATATTCTCCTTTAATTGGTTTAATTAATAAGTTTAGCAAACTTAGTAAATAAATTCCTGATTAAAATAATTACTTTAAATAAAAGAAAATCTATTTTTAGATTAAAGAATATTTAGATGATATCTTATATTTTCAGGGCACATAATAAGAAACATATAGCCATCACATCTATTATCTTGTATAATACTACAACTTGGTAGATAATCTAAGTATTTTAGTGCCATTTTATGGATGAGAAAACTATGATTTAGAAGCATTGACCTGTTCAATTTTTCACTGCTAAACAGCAGAACTGGTCCTTGCCTCTTCATCTTCTAACTCTAAGTCTAATGCTTCTATCTCATTATTCTGGTCATTTAAACAATTATTATAAGTCATGGTCAGTAAAGCTGTGGCATATGGGTAAAAAGAAAGCTCTGTGGGATGTAAGAGAGTATTTCCACCCTGTTCTCACAACCTCCCCTGCAAAGGAACATCAAATATATGTGTTGAAAAAATTGTGGTATATTAATGTAATGAAATATCATTATACTCTATGAAACAATGAAGATGAAAACTTCCAAGAAATATAAAAACATATGAAATGTGGCAGAAGGAAAAATAGAATTAGTACAACATTTACATTGCTTATGATTAAATTTTTTAAAGAAACAGTAAGGGGAAAAATTCACAAAGGTGAAGAAAGGTGAAGAGACAAAAAAGAGCTTAGAAGAATAAAAAAATTTCTTAAACAACCAGAATAATTATTTCACTAAATATATGCATACATGTAATGAAATGCAAATGGTTTGGAATTTAAGTTTTTATTGATCATTTTGCTTTTTTAGTATTTGTTAAAATGAAATGTAAAATAAATTATAATTTTTATATTATATTTGTATATTTTTCTTTTAGAATTTGACTCTATTATACTTATATTGTACATTTATTCTGCTATAATTTTATTTTATACTCAATTTTAATAAATACCAAAAAGAACAATGAACATAAATTTCAAATCAGTTACATTTCATTACACACACAAACACATATTAAATTAAAGAAACCACTTTCAACACTGAGGTATACCATTACTGGCATTGTAATGTGAGACACTTTGCTGGATAATATGGAAAGTAGAATTATAGTAATGTTTAGTAACATGATTCCTTTTTAGAGTTGATACCTTTGCACAGGATGACATGTGAAATTTTGATTTTGAAAAATCAGCCCCAAAGAGGCAGTCATTTCATTACAGGAATTATATTAGAAATTCCAAAAATAATCACCAGGTAAATAGATATGCCTTGACTTATAGAAGTTTAGAAGAAATAGTCACAAGTATTTTTAGTAGTTTCCCCTACAGTTAAAACAAATGTATAGTAAATATCATTTTTTCATATATGTGTATGTGCATGTGTGTATAGAATTGTAAAAAACATTAAAAACTCAATATCATTGTTAGATAAATTAATTCAAAGAGATAAAATATAGAGAATAAGTTTTACAAATACCAAGAGGGCTGTTCCTCTCACTAAACTTTCACTTATTTCCAATCTCTGAATCAACTTCTAGGTCTACAGTTTTCCTTGAATTCCCTTCCTAGAATCAGAAAGGTTTTAGGCTTCATTCTCCCAAGCAACTACTTCAGAAATGCTATTCAACTCCATTTGAAAGATTGCCAGTTTGATCTGCTTCACCCACTTCAAGCATCAAAAGCTTTAATTAGTCACTAACCATAATTACTCAAACTAGGATCATGTTTGTTCATATGCCCATCTAACCCAAGGACCCTCAATTCCTCACCCTTCTCTGATAGGAGAATTTTCCCTTCAAGTTACTTCTCTCATCTCTGATAAGTACTTATGTTTCTTTGATGTAGTGAGTTTCCTGGGAGGGTGTGGTTCCTGTCATACAATGGAGTCAAGCAATGGGAAAGGCAATGTGCTTTAAAGTCCTTTGGCAAGGAATTAAAAATGTGTCTCTGCTTTGTTATTGTCTACCAAAGGGTTTTAGCCTTCACTGTAGCCAATGCAACTTAACTGGTTATAAAATATGTATTCACAGGGTCCAGAAAGCTTAAATGTTTGTCTTAGGCACTTATCAATAGTAGAGTGTCTCAAAGGTTTCAATCATATGGCTCTTTATCTTATCTGTAGCCTTAGCTTGATGTATCTTTGAATAAATTCTTCCCCCCCCCATTCTCTCCCACGTTCCCTCTGTCCCTTTCCCCCATCTTTCTCTTTTCCTGTCTCTCTCTTTTTCTTCTTTTCTTTCTCCTTCTTCCCTCTGCCACTCTCTTATCTCCTTCCCCTCTCTCTTTCTTCCTCCTCATTCTGTCCTTCCTCCCTCTCCTCTGTATCTGTCTCTTGGTATCTCTCCCTTCCTCTCCTCTTTCTTCTTCTCTCTCACTCTCCTTTCTCCCTTTCTTCTCCCTCCTTCTCCTCCCTCCTCTCTTTATCTCTCCCTCCTGCTCTGATAAATACTGTATTTGTAAATCTCTGGAAATTTTTGACTTTTTTTCTACTTGAAATTGTGAAGAAAAAAGCTTTTTTTCCTCTAAGATGCTATAGTTTTCCCACTGTCTTAACACTGCACAACACTATGCAAACTATTTGCTAATGCTACTCAACAAAATGTCCTTTGTAGCTCATTGCATTGAACTATACCATCCTCTCCTGAAGTCTGTCACTGAAATCTCTCAGCAACCTGAATTCACCTCCATTTTGGTCTATGATTCTGGCACTTGGTTTGTGATCTTTTTGACCACTTTGCCTTGCCATCATCTTTGAGGGCACATTCATTTCTTTTTTTTTCCTAAATGCTTTATTAACTTCTGATTTACATCGTTCATTTCCGCCAGATTTTGAGTTACAAATTTTCTCCCCGTTTTTCCCCCACCCATCCCCCCAAAACAGCAGTCCCATAGGATATCCACACCTCTGATCTGCTCTCTCCCATATTTTCTCCCACACCCGTTTCAACTTTTCCAGTAGGGCATAGTGGATCTCTATATTTCCCAATTACATGTAAAACAATATTGATAATAGTATATATATATTTAAACATTTGATTTTAAAACTTTGAATTCCAGATTCATTCCCTTCCTCCCTTATCACCCACCCTTACTGGGAAGATAAGCAGTTCAGTATAGGTTGTACATGTGTGGCTAATGCAAAACAATAACATAGCAGATATATTGTAAAAGACTGACTATATTTCCCTCCCTCCTATCCCACATCCCACTTGTTCTATTCTCTACTTTGATCCTGTCCCTTTTCAAAAGTGGGTGCTTCCAACTTCCCTCCCCCCCAGCCTGCCCTCCCTTCCATCATCCCCCCTCACATCCCCTCCCCCCCCTATTCTCCTGGAGGGTGAGATCCCCTATTTAGTGTGTATTTCCCTCCCTCCTCAAGCCAGATTCAATAGGAATAAGGTTGACCCATTCCCTTTTGCCTTCCTATTCTTCCCCTCCATTGTAACCATTTTCCCTTGCCTCTTCTGTATGAGATAGTTGCCCCACTCTGTCTCTCCCCATCTCCTCTCATTATATCCCTCTCACCTCTTAATTTCACCTTTTAAGTATCATCCCTTCTTGTTAAATTGGTCCCATGCCCTTTATCTATGTATACCTGTAAACATATATACACACATTCACATATGTATTCATATGCCTGCATACCCTCATATAAAGACATATATATATAATATATATTTCTAATCCCTTCAACTGTTGAGAAAAGTTTCATAAGTTACAATTATTGTTTTTCCATGTAGGAATGTTAATAGTTCAACTTTGGCCAAGTGGCTCAGCAAGCAAGAGCACCGGCCTCAGTGCCGGGATGACCCAGATCAAATCCGGGCCCAGACACCCAGCACCACACCTAGAAACAACAACTGGCCGTGCAACCCCAAGCAAGCCACTCAACCCCAATTGCTTAAAGAAAAAAAATAGTTCAACTTTGATAAGTTGCTTATGATTTCTTTTCCCTGTTTACCTTCTCATGCTTCTCTTGCTTCTTGTATCTGAATGTCAAATTTTCTATTCAGCTCTGGCTTTTTCAGCAAGAATGCTTGAAAGTCCTGTATTCCACTGAATGACCATATTTTACCCTGAAACAGGATACTCAGTTTTTCTGGGTAGGTGACTCTTGGTTTTAATCCCAGCTCCCTTGACCTCCGGAATATCACATTCCAGGCCCTTCGATCCCTCAGTGTAGAAGCTGCCAGATCCTGGGTTATCCTGATTGTGTTTCCACAATATTCAAATTGTTTCTTCCTGGCTGCTTGTAATATTCTCTCCTTAATCTGGGAATTCCGGAACCTGGCTATAATATTCCTAGGAGTTTTCTTTTTGGGATCTTTTTCAGGAGGTGATCGGTGGATTCTTTCAACCTCTATTTTGCCCTCTCGTTCTAAAACATCAGGGCAGTTTTCTTTGAGAACTTCCTGGAGGATGCTTTCCAGGCTCTTACTTTGGTCATAGCTCTCAGGCAGTCCAATAATTTTTAAATTATCTCTCCTGGATCTATTTTCCAGGTCAGTGGTTTTTCCCATGAGATATTTCACATTGACTTCTATTCTTTCATTTGTTTGGATCTGTTTAACAGCATCTTGATTTCTCATAAAGTCATTAGCTTCCATTTGCTCCAATCTAATTCTGAAGCAATGATTCTCCTCAGTGAGCTTTTGAGATTCTTTTTCCATCCGGCAAATTCGACTTTTTAAGGCATTCTTCACCTCATTGCCTTTCTGAGCCTCCTTTGCCATTTGAGTCAGTCTGTTTTTTAAGGTATTATTTTCTTCAGTCAGGCTGTTGACTCTCATTTCATAATTTTCTTGCATTGTTCTCATTTCTCTTCCCAATTTTTCCTCCACTTCTCTTATCTGCTTCTTAAGGTCCTCTATGGCCTGTAACCAGCTTGCATTTTCCTTTGAAGCTTTTGGTGCAGGAGTTCTGACTTCACTGATTTCCTCCTGTTCCATGCCTTGCTCCTTCTTATCTCCAAAATAGGAGTGTAATGTTGGAATCTTCTGTCTGCTTTGTTTCCTTTGCCTGCTCATTTTGCCACTCAATGATTTGACTTTTGGGCTTTTTGCCACAGTAGGACTCTGCCACCAGACAGGGGAGTTTTCGTCCCAAACGCTGGGGTTTTCTCAGCTGCCGGAGGTATTAAATGGGTGCCCTCTCTGAGGTATCCACACACTCTGGCAAGCTGGACACACACCCCAGGACCTCCACCCTAGACTGCAATCCAGATCCAAGTAGGTTAAAGCAAGAGTGATGACCCCTCAGACTGGTGCTTGGTCCCCCTACACTCTGCAGGCCAGGAGCTGAAGCCGCCACGTGGCGCTGGCAGGCTGTGTGGAGTCTTAGCGGTTTCTCTCCCCAGGGGTAAAAGCCACGCACTCCCACTTACTGGGTCCCAAAGTCCAGAATGCACTGGCCTCTCACCTTGTCCTTCGCATCTATGTGTTGATAAATCTGGAAATGGCCACAGCTGCTGCTGATCTGGAGTCCCTCTGGCTGGCGGCTGGTCAGGCCCGCCCTGGGGCTAAAGCCTCGGTGTGGGGCTGGGCTCGGCTCCCAGAGCACTGTGCTGGCCGATTCCTGCCGGCCTGCTGGGCTGTTCTCAGCGGGAGGTTAGCTTCTCTGTGTCATTTTGTGGGTTCTGCAGCTCCAAAGTTTGTTTAGAGTCCCCTTTTTACATGGATTGGGGAGGGTGGAAACTGGAGCTGCAGAACCCACAAAATGACA
>NW_027185877.1:4150261-4190451 GCF_028583685.1 Petaurus breviceps papuanus
TAGATGTCTGTTTGTGTGTGTGGATAAAATAATCACACTTGAACACTTATAATTGCCTTCCCAGTGGTTTCCTGGTCCATACATCATCCTTGAGACTGCTATCAGTGCTTCAGCTATTTACTGTGTGAAAGGCCAAGTCACTTTACTACTTTGGGTTCAGGTTCCTCATCTATAAAATGGGGGAAGAAGCTAGATCAGTTCTTCTAGACAATAATTAATTTTATTAAGATACCTTCCCAATAGGTCTTTCTTGCTCCAAAAACAAGCACACAAATGATTAACAAAGAAATAAAAGTATGAGATAGTGGAAACTATTTGAAGTTGAATTCAAATCCTGATCCTAAAATTTACTAGTTTTGTGACCACTGGGCTATTTAACTTGCTCAAGGCTTGATTTCCTCACTGTCAAAAGTGGGTAATGATACTTGTACAGAGTACCATAATGGGTAAAATGCTTAGTTTGGAGTTAGGAAAATCTGGGTTCAAATCCTGGACTGTGTTTGCTTGGGTTGACTGAATCACTTAATCTACATATAGTTCAGGTAATTCCTAGGACTTAACTTGTTCAGTCCTTCAGTAGTGTCTGTCTCTTTGTGACCCCATGGGCCATATTGTCCATGGGGTTTTCTTGGCAGTTATACTGGAGTATTTTGCCATTTCCTTCTCCAGTGGATTAAAACAAACAGAGGTTAAATGACTTGCCTAGGGTCACACAACTAAATGTCTGAGGCCACATTTGAACTCAGATCTTTCTGACTCTATCTATTGAGCCACCTAGCTGCCCCCAAAGGCTTAACTAGTAAGTAACAAGAGAATTCCAATTCATACTGTTGTAGGATATTTCTATATCAGGAATAAACTAGGAGGAAATCAAAGATCCTTGATGTATTTACAGTACCTATCACAAAAAGTTACAAGGGAACATTTGATCAATTGCTACATAAATATGATCAATTACCATTATAATAAAGTCTAAGGTCCTAGTATCTAAGACCCTTCCCAACTTCAACCTAATCTATTGTTGTTTTACTTTAATTTTTATTATTCCCCACTTCAACCTAAGTTTTCCATTGCTCTCAAGCTGGTCTACTCAATGCCCCTACTCCCCATCCCCCAACATGCCTTGTTCATTGTTACATCTTATCCATTCCTGTTCCCATCATTTCATACACCAAATATTAACTAAGTACAAATTTTGCCTCCTGTATATTTTTCTGTCCACTTCAGCCTACCGTGATCTTTCCTTCATCTGAACTCTGACTACTTATCCCGTTTATTTGACATTTTCCCTCATTCACATTATGTTTTGGTCTTCCAGAAGAGATGCCCTATTTGTGGACAGACCCCTTGTCTTATTTCACTTTTTATGCCCCATAGCAAAGGTGTCAAACTCAAAGCCCACAAAACTCACATGCAGCCTGAAACAGATTAAAATGAATGCACAGAAGGATTTTACATACATATTTGTATCTAATGGTAGTTATCTCTAGGGTGGGGAGAAAGGAAAAATTACACGATAACTTCAATATATATTTATTTTTTTACCTGGATTTTAGATTTATGTATTTAGTTTTCAACAATCATATCCACAAGATTTTGAGTTGCAAATTTTCTCCCCATCTCTCCCCTACCCTACCCTACCCTAATATAGCAAGCATACTGAATATATATATGTTACCAGAATATATATATGTTACCAGAGTTATAAAACAAGTTTGGCAATCCAAATGAATACTTGAGTCAATGTTGGAAATGATGAAAGGTAGCAAATGCATAGATGACTAATAATCCTGGTCCAAACTAAACTTGCTCACTATGGTCATGGAACAGCTCTAGAAGTTTGTCATTGTCCAGAACTGAAAATTCCTTTTATCTTTTGAGGTGTCTCTTTCATGTCACTGAATTCATGTCACATGAATTATCCCATGTGGAGGATAACACTCGATAGCTACTTCTGTCAAGTGACAACTGCACCATATTATTAAAGATTTTTTTCACAATTTCCAAACACCTGATTATATGTGTTACATAACAAAAACAAGCAATTACATATAAGCGATTAATTTACAATGTGCTGTAAATAATTTCTACCAGTCTGTGATGCCTAATCATAGAGACAGAGAGCTTTGAAAACACAAAGTTTCATTAATAGGCAGTGCAAGGATCTCTTACTAGCCTTTATGCTGTCAGCCTCCAGTGGCTGTCAAAACTGTTGCAAGGATGATCAGTACTTTGTACTTTTAAGTTTTAATAGTTTACTGTCTTGGTAAACAAACAGATTTTTATAAGACTTTTCTTTAAAATGTTTACTAAGGACTTGGGGGTAGGAGGAGGAAGTATGGGAGAGATCAGATAGAAAGAGGAAAAGCAAATTCTAAAACTTTATTATCTACCTAAACATTTAAATAATCCTTATTCATTTTTCTTAGGAGTCTTATGATTTATCTCCTAGGGACAGAAGAAAAGCCTTGACTTCTCTTTCTGTGCCCTTCAACTCATAGCAAGGAAGGGGCAGATTTCTACTCTTCCCCTCAAATTTAACCTGTAGGCACAGGAAAACCTAAGCCAATGCTGCTCACCAAGGGCAATGTGCTGTAGGGGACAGAGTGCTACTTGGAGTCAAGAAGACATGAGTTCAAATCCTGTCTCAAATGTTACTAGATGAGTACCCTGGGCAAATCACCTCAACTGTCTGAGTCTCTTCTGTAAGACCATGATGTTGGACTAAAGGACCTCTAAAGTCCCTTCTACTTTGCCATCCATGATTTTTGATAAGAGTGTAAGCAAGCTGGGTAAAGACTCTGGTAGAAAAGTCCCAAACAAATATGTTCTGCTCATCTGCAGAAGAAGGCTTGAGTCTCCTCTACCGGAATGGGTCAAGGGAAAGAACACTGATTCTTAAGACAAAGGATTCAAGTTCAAATCTCCCTTCTGATGCATACTACCAGCTTGATATTTTGACAAGTCACTTAACCTTCCTTGGCCTCAGTTTCCTCATCTGCAAAACTAGGGGGTTAGACTAAGTGTCCCTTGAAGTGTTTTCCTGTTCTATACTTATGGCCCTATGAATAAGGAGGCTATCCTTTGGTAAGCTTATAAATCTCACTCTTTTCAAGGGGGATGGAAGGAAGGAAAGAGGAAAGAACAGGGAATATCATTTCTTAGAACATAACAGGACAAGAAAATCCATTTGAAATCACTAAAATAGCAATGTAAAAGAGGAAGCATTTTCTCCTTTTAGATTATATTCGGCACCAACATTATGCATACAAAGTACTTTTCATTCAAGAGTCTTCAAAAGGTCAGACAGAAACTAGAGACAACAAAAACCATACCTTTGTTCAGTAACCATAAGAAGTTGCCAGATTTTAAAGGGCTAGAAAGCCCTTACACCCCAAATACTAGAAAATAATGGAGGGAACTTACATGAAAGATTTACTATCTTCTCCTAGATTTCCAGACTCAATTCCATTCCTCCAAGAAAAGGGGAGTAATGACTGAAAAGAGAAAGGGACTGATAGCTGGCAAGCTAACCTTCCATAGGAAAAGGATTGAGGAGAAAAAAAAAAGCTAAAATAACTGGTCTGGATCTATCTGGAAGACAAATGGCACCATGGTCTTAGAGAAGTTGGATATTGAATCATATGAAAACTTCAGGTAATATCTAAATATCTATGTAGCTATCTATCTCTATATAATATCTACCAACCTATATCAAATCTATTTAACTCTGTATATACAATAACTATTGACCTATATATATATATACATACATACATATACACATAAATATATATGTATATGTCATATCTAGTTATCACAAGTCCTTTAAGAACAACATGAACCTGTTAGAACTTCACATATTAATCTTTTTTTTTTAGAGCAATTGGGGTTAAGTAACTTGCTCAAGGTTACACGGCCAGTTATTTCTGGGTGCGGTGCTAAGTATCTGAGCCTGGATTTGATCCCCAGGTCATCCCAACACTGGAGCCAGTGCTCTTACTCGCTGAGCCACCTGGCCACCCCTAAGCAATTGGTGTTAAGTAACTTGCTCAAGGTTACATGGCCAGGTGTTTCTGGGTGGGTGCTAAGTGTCTGAGCCCGGATTCAATCCCCAGGTCATTCTGACACTGGAGCCAGTGCTCTTACTCGCTGTGCTACCTCGCCGCCTCGCATATTAAGCTTGAATGACAGTCTCATTCTCTTAGACTCTATGCAACCAGAGCACGCCTCAAAGTGGTAGGTATATTTGCCAAGTCTGGCTGCTCTGAAGAATGGAGTAGAATGGAGGGAGATTTTCCTCTTATCTGTGCCTTAGAGGATGCCTAATTAGCTTCCTTCCTGGCTCAATGGAAGAATAAAGATATTGCAGTCATTTGGCTTTTTTTCACTCAACCTTCCAATTCAGGAAATAAATGAATGTCATGAAACAATCTGTAGCAGTTGCAGTTTCTTCCATTCAACATAGTTACAAAAGTTTCAACTTCACAGAGAGGCAGAGCTTTGTGCTCAATAATCCGTAAAGTAATTGGGCAATACTAAACCTTTAGACACCAGCTCACAATTTAGAAAACAGGGAGAGGGAATACTATAGTTCTTTAATGAATAGAAAATAAAGGTGTAATCAGAAGAACAGTGGGCAGCTGGGTGACACGGTGGGTGGAGTGACAAACCTATAGTCAGGACGATGATCTCCCTGAGTTCAAATATGGCCTCAGATACCAGCTGTGTGACCCTGGGCAAGTCATTTAACCCTGTTTGCCTCAGCTTGCCTCATCTATAAAATGAGCTGGAGAAGGAAATGGCAAACCACTCCAGGCTACTTGCTGTGTTATATTGGTCAAGTCACTTAAGCATTCTGGTCCTCAGCTTCCTCTTTTCAAAACAAGCAATGCCCTATGAAGTCCCTTCTAGAGCTAAATTTATTATCCTATAGTTGAATGACAAAAGACAGATATACTTAATCTTATATGAAAGAGATGTTCTTAAAATTTCATCATACATTATACTATTTTATAAGTCCACTAAGGGAGGGAACTATTTAAAGATTTTCCTTGATGAGTCTTCTTAGTAAAGATTCATCTAGTCAGTTTATATTTCCCATAATTTCAGATTTTCATAGATTAGGTTCACTTAAAGTAATGTCCACCTAGAATGCAGAGGCAGCTAGATGGTCCTGTGAATAGAGTTATGGGCCTAGAGTCAAGACAACTCCTCTTCTTAAGTTCAAATCTGACCTCTATAAAACGAGCTAAAGAAGGAAATGGCAAACCACTCTAGTATCTTTGCAAGAAAACCCCAAATGGGGTCACAAAGAGTCATTAGAACACCTGAAAGGACTGAACAACAAACCTATAATGCAACATAAATTCTACAAAGATTTTGCAAGATCCTAGGTGCCATGCTGTGCACTACTTTCATGAGGACTAGACAAAATGGTTCCTGTGAGCTCAAAAGTTTACATTTTTAGAGTGGGAGGAGAGATGATTTTGTGGAGTAAATACAAGGAAATTTGAGAAGGTACAGAATATTAACAGTCAGGAAAGCCTTCATATAGGACACCTGAGCTGACCATTAAAGGAAGAAAAATAACTCTGGGAGGCTGACCTGGGGAAGGAAGAACATTGAAGGCAATACTTCACAGGAAAAAAATGAAGCTGGTATTAAACTTGGTGGTAGTGGTCATAGTGGTCATTTTTTGTCCATTGCTTATAGGGAACTCTGGGTAAATTAACTCCCTCAACCAATGCAGACTATTATTCAGCAGTCTGGGGCACTGAGAAATTAAGCATCCTGCCTTATAGCAGAGGTATGCTTGAAACAACTCACGCTGGTTCTTTGAATCAACTATTAAAATTTTAGCATGAGTACAACTCAGAAATCAACAAAATTTACAAATCAGGAATTGATTTATTGTTTTCTTGATTGTCTAGACTTAATAAAGTGATGAGAAAATATTCATAATATAGATCAAACTTAAAAAAAATGTACCCTATGTGTATTTTTTTTCCCAAACAACTGGTTGTTAAACATTTTCCAGCACATTCCTGCTTGTGTGTGTCAGAGATAAAACCTGATCCCACATCTTGATTCTAAGACCTAGCACTCTAACCCACTATGCAAATGTGGCCTTACTAAACTTGGTTAGAGTTATTTAAAAAGATGGAAACTAAAAGTCCATATTTTGGGTTTTTTTCACATTCTGACATGTGAAAATTACACATCAAAAGAATGTAGCTGCCTGTCTCTTCTCATTCTATGAAGTAGGGTTCTGCTTAATAGTTCACTTGAAAGGTGTTTAACCCTGTATGTATTCATATGCAAAGTACATTTTGAAAAAACCTATCCCAAACAGTGTGCTGGATATGCATTTCCATAAGCAGCTCTTTCTGGGTTATAATGACAGTTTTAGCTGGCACTTCATAATGCCTAACCAATAATTCATAAGTATGCATGTTAAGTGGGGGTGGGGAAAACCATGCAAGCTAACGCAGTGTTCAGAAATGCAAGGTAATGGGGTAACCAGGAATGTAGTTCAGGAATAAAGGGTTTTGTCAAGTAGTCTAACAGGTCATTTCTATTAAAATTAAATTATTGGATAAAATCAGCATATTTATAGGAGCACACCATTTAAGAACAGCGGGATGAAAGAGATAAAAGGGGCCAGTCTATGCTAGTTCTCTCCACTCTAGATTTTCTATTCAATTTGTCATGACAATACATTTATTTATCTGAAACAGTTATTTCACATAAAGGGTGACTGTTTGAGATAAATTGTGGCTCTTGGGTTTGTGAAACCCTGCTCCTCTGAAAGTTCTGAGCTCTAAGCTGTTAACTTGAGAATTGTACAATTTTATCATCATCTACTATCACAACTACCCATACTACTACTATTACTACTACTAATACCTACCCCTAGCACTGCCAATAATATTGCTACTGCTACTACCACTACCAATATTACTTCTACCATTATTACTACTATTCCTACTGCTACTACTAATGCCACCACCACCACCACCACTACTTTTTCTTGTTTAGTTGTTTTTTAGTTGTGTCTGACTCTCTGTGATCCCTTTTGGGGTTTTCTTGGCAAAGATACTGGAGTGGTTTCCCATTTACTTTTCCAGTTCATTTTACATATGAGGAAATGGAGGCAAACAGGGTGAAGTGACTTGCCCAGGGTCACACAGCAACTAAGTGTCTGAGGTTGGGTATGTACTCATGAAGATGAGTCTTCCTGATTTCAAGACCCAGTGCTCTATTCACTGTGCCACCTAGCTACCCTACTGTTATGATGATGGTGACAATGATGATGCTATGACTACTATAACTAGTATGACTATTACAACTGCTATTGCTACTACTAGCTGACATTTACATAACACTTTGTGATTTGCAAAGAGCTTTGTACACATTATCTCATTTGATTCAAATACCTTTTGTCAGGAAGTGCTATGACTATCCCCATATAATAGATGAGAAAACTGAGGGGCAGAGAGGCTAATGACTAAACATGTAGGCTGAGGTTCTAAGAACGTTTTCAAAATGTTTTCAGGATACCAGGCATGTCAGGTAACTCCTCCAGAAGCAGGGAGCTCTATGACAGATGAGTGCTCACCGCCACCTTGTGCTTCCATGCTTCAGAAGTTGACATCTCCCAAGCCAAGCACTTTTGTAGCTGACAGCCAATTGATCACATCTATGCCCACATGTGGAAGCTTTGTTGCTGATGCAAGTTTACTCCTGAAGAGAGATGGTGTGGAACTGCAGTCAGCAGCCATCCGCCATGGAGCTGGCTGCTCCAACTAAAATTGAAATAAATTGGCTGAGGGATGTGCAGAACAGCAGTGGGTGAATTTACCACAGCACACTGTGGGCTTGCAAGGAGACTTATTGCATTAGAATAAAACAAATATACAGAAGCAGGAGAAAAAAGAATATTTACTTTGAAATACATATTAAGGCTTTGCAAGATGTTAAAAAAATTTCAATTTTTATTGTAGAAAATAATGACTAGAGAGGGAATGTATTAATTGACTATATAATTCTATAGGAAAGGTTTAATTGCCTAGACCTCTAATACCTCTTTAGGGTCTATCTCATCTGCCATTACATCACCAGATTAATCTTCTTAAAACATATTATTTAACATGTGACTTCTCTGCTCTAGAACCTATGATGGCTCCCTGCTGTTTATCTGATCACATCCAACTCCCCAGTCTGGCATTTAAAGACCTCTGCAATCTGGCCCCATATTACTGATTCAACTTTTGCTTCCCAAAGCTCCCAATAGAAGCAATTTATCATTAACTTTACCGTCCTCTAGTCTAGTCATATTTCTTTCCATTTATTTCATGCTGTTACTCCCCAATTAGCATGCCCTTTCCCAATTCTAAATCTCTATATTTTTCAATGTTTGGTTCAAACTCTTTCTTATTGATGATTTCTTTTTCAACTAATCTCACACACCCTGTCCTCTCCCTTCTCTGAAAGCTTATTCCACAATAGCCTGCACAGTATAGCATATTGTGACCAGAACAAAGG
Organism: Petaurus breviceps papuanus; assembly: GCF_028583685.1. NCBI lineage: Eukaryota > Metazoa > Chordata > Mammalia > Diprotodontia > Petauridae > Petaurus > Petaurus breviceps. Next base: position 4,158,809 of record NW_027185877.1, read on the forward strand.
AAATGATTGTCCCACTATATTCTGTCCTTATCAGACTATGCCTAGGAAATTATGCCACAAATTTTAGGAGGGACATTGACAGCAATGTACCTCAAGGAGGAATTGCAAGTGAAATAGAACAGTGTCAAGGATGGTGAAGAGGTGTGAAACTAAGTCACAGTTGTAGAACTGGGATATTTAGCCAGTAGAAGCACAGGCTTGAGGGTTCAGCAAGAATTTTGGGCTCCCATGTCCTAAAACTCTACCAGAGAAGTTTTCCCATGTAGGCTGGGATGCTTTGAAGAATGAAATACTAATTCTACAAAGGGTTCCCACCTTCCTGGGATGTACTTTTTCACCTTCACCTTTTAGCATTACTAGTTTCCTTTAAGACTCACTCCAATTCCTCTTTCTGATGCTTTTCCTGGTTCTCTCATCAGCTATGACCCTCCCCTCCAAGATTATCTTGGGGTGTGTTATATTTCCTGACACATGTTCATTAATTAATCAGTTAGTAAGCACTTAGTATGCACAAAGCCCTGGATTAAACACTTGGGGAAGGAAAGATAAAAGTGGAAAAGTCCCTAACCTCACAGAGCTTACATTCTAATTAGGCAAAACATCATGTCCTTATATGAGTACATAGAGGATGAATGCTACTTCCTATTTTAGAATGTATGTTCTAGGAGAGGAGGCACAGATTTTACTTTTGTCTTTGTATATCCATCAATCAGCACAGTATGTGGCATACAGAGTAGAAAAGGGGGAAATGGCTGTCTAAAGAGAGTCCTACAGATGCATAATCAACTCCTTGGGCAACCTGTGGGTTTAGGGTTTTTTTTTTGACATATTAAAATGGTAGAAACAATGGCATATAACTGAGGGCAAACACAAAGTAATGTCACAATCCTATTAAAATGGTGTCAGGAGACTTAAAGATTACAATGAATTGAAGTTTAAATGGATATTGGGGGCAAGAGGAAGATTAAAGGAGTGACTGGGGTATTGCTTGGGGAACAGGGTACAAGAGGTGACAGAGAAGAAAGGATAGCTCAACTCTTTTTTGGAATCTATTATCTTACTAAGGCTAACAATCATTGTATTGAGAAAGATCACAAAATGGTTATTAGAGAATTAAAATTTTAGCTAGGCAATGGCAAATGGAAAATTAATAATGAGTTCCAGTATGGATTATTGACATTAATCAATCAAAACATATTTATTAATTATTTATGATGGGTCAGGCACTGTCTAGGCAATTAGCATTCAGCTAAGAGCTGAGAATTAAAAAAAATTTAAAAGCCTGTCTTTTAGTTGCTTACATTCTACTGGGCAACACAACATATAAATATGTTTAAATCTCTACAACCTGCCTACATTCTATATCCAACCAAATTAATTTCCTGCTACTTCTTACTTTATATCTCCCTGTTCTGTCAGGCCAGTCACTTTATAATTATTGGAGATAAACTGGATAAACAGGGGTGGGGAACCTACAGTCTGGAGCCCACATAAGGTTTTCTAGGTCCTTGAGTGCAGACTTTTGACTGAGTCCAAGTTTTACAGAACAAATCCTTTTATTAAAGAGATTTGCTTTTTGAAGTTTGGATTCAGTAGAAGGGTTGCTTTTGAGGACCTAGAGGGCAACATGCAGCCTTGAGGCTGCAGTTTGAGAATATATATATAAAATCTCTAACATGGCAGGTATTTCCTCTCAAATTTATCCTTCATAACAGAAGTAGATTAATCAGACTTCTTAAATGAAGATGTGACCATGTCATTCTTCTGCTTAAATTTTGCCTGCCAATCCAGAAAATGGTGCCTTCCTGCCTATTCTGGCCTTGTCTCATTTGATTCCCCTCCAATTAAACTAGAGCACACTCCGAGCTTCCTGTGCCTTCTTTAGGGGTTCTCTATGCCTATTTCCCACAATGTTCTCTGCCTGAAATGTTCTTCCTTCCTTTACTGCTTAAATTCCCACTCATCTTTTGAAGACCAGTTCAAATGCCATCTTCTCCAAAAAGCCTCCCTTAATTATTAATGACCTTTTCTTTCTCAGATCTCAAATACTCTGCTTCTATTTTGTGCACTTATTTGTATAACAGAGTAGCTTTGTATCTTTGACACGTTGCAAAGTCCCCTGTACCATAAATGGCACTTAATAAATGTTTGTTTAGCATAACACCTTATGGTTACACAATGCTTTACATAATGTCTTAGGCCACCAGGGGGATACAGCCATCTAGAATTTATTAATTGCTCATTATGTGCCAGGTGGTGTAAGATTCGGAAATCCCTCCTTCCCCTCCCAAACCCCCCAAAACAGTCCCTATTCTTAAGGTACTCAGAGTCTAATGGGGGAGATTGAGGACTGAGTCCATGACCAGCTAAAAATATAATGAAAATATTAGACATTAAGAAAAAAAATCATGGAGGGAGAACATGGACAACAGGAAGGGTTGTGATATTTCTCTGTTGATTTTAAAAGAGAGGGTGGACTGTCTAAGGTCAGTTTTGCCAAGAGGTGAGATGTATGGAATAGATGAGAGGCTGAAATCTTTTCCAGAGCAATGAATTTTATGATTTTCAGATAAATTCAAAGATGACCATAGGGAAAATGTTGGGCTATACAAGCATTTTACTGCTACTATGAATTTACCATAATTGGAGATCGTTTACTGTGTTTACGAGGCATAACAGAATAATTGCATGATTTCTAGACCTAAATGAAAAAAAATAGAAGAGGAAAATTCTGTACAGCATGATAAATGATCTGTACACTCTAGTGCACCTTTCCCTCTTTTAAAGCAATGGGAAATCATTGTGTACAATAATATTTCCTTTCTTTTCTAATTTTATTTTCCAATATCGTCAAGCCAAATCTTCATTTTTCATTCTCTTCAACTGCTCTCATATTGGTGGTAATTCTGAGTTAATACAAGCAACTCTGGCATTTGCAGTATTGGAAAATGTCCTGCTTTAAGTTCTCTCTGTGTACATTACACAAATATAATCCACATCCGAGATTAAGAATGTGTCTACATGAAAGCAAACAAGGAATGTAGCTGTCTATGAGAACCCCAGCTGCAGTCTCCTAATATGGAAACAAGCTTGCCATAACAAAATGCTTCATGAAAACTCCTATAAGCAGCAAGATGAGATCACACAGCTGGGGTCTTGCTGGCCAACATTTATGTTTGTTTAGAAGTGCATGACTAAAACAGCCATCTCTTATTGTCTTCTCTCTCCAGTCTTTTGACTTTCTCCTCCCTAGGCATCTATAAAGCCATTCTCTCTTTGACCAGTCTGAGTGTTTCCTCTCAATCTCCTTTCCTCAGGTATCACCATGATTCTGCCCACTAAGCATCTCCCAAGGCTCTGTCCTGTGTGCTCTTTTAGTTTACAACTATACTTTCTCATTTGGTGACCTCCCCTCCCCTCCCCCCTCCTCCCACCAAGAGCTCCCATGGGTTCAGTTATCTTCTCTTTGCAGCCCAGATCTTTCTTTTGAATCCTAGTGTTGTATTACTACTTGCTAGACAACTCTACCTGGACATCCATTCTGACTCATATCCCAAAATACAACTCATACTTTCCTTCAAATCCATGTTTATCCTCCAAACTTTTCAAATCATTTTGAGGATGCCATTATCCTCTTATTCACTGAGGTTAAATCATCCTTGACTTTCCCCTCTAGCTCACCACCTGTCTATCCCCTCTCCCAGTCCACCCCATTGCCATATCAAATTAGTTTTTTGGACTTGGTGATTCTACCCCCATAAGGTGACTAATCTCCATCTCCATCACTCTAGTGGAGGTCCTCAGGACTTCACACGTGGTTTATTGCAATTCACACCCAGTTAGTCTCCCTGTTTCCTGTCTCTTCCCTTTCAAATCCATTCTCCACATAGCCATCAAGTTGATATTCCTAAAATGCAGATCTGATCCTGTGACCCTCCCACTCAAAAGTCTTCATTTGTTCCCCATTAACTCTAACAATAAAATACAAAATCCTTAGCTTGATATTTAAGGCTCTTTTCAATCTGGAATGTACCTACCTTTTCAGTGATATTTTATATTGCTCTCCATTTCAGTCAAACTGATCAGCTGGCTGTTTTCTGTGTACAATACTCCATCATTACCTATATGCCTTTGCATGGTTGTTCCCCATGCCAGGAGATCTACCTGTTAGGACAACAATTCCAGACACAACCAGACTTGGTGCTCCCTTCTACAGAAAGCCTTTCCTGATTCCCCAAATCAAAGTGGTTGTTCTCTCCCTCAGTCCCTCTCTTCCTCCCTCCATCTCATTCTCTCTTTCCCCCTCTCTTTCCTTCTCTCTTTCTTCCTCTCCCTCTTCTTCTGGCTTGCAGTATTATCTTTGGATCCGATCTATGGGAACTATCAATAAGAAAATTATCTACCAATGGAGATCAGTCTGTTTTGCTACTTGAAAAGTTGTCTGAAGCTATGAAACATTAAGCAGCTTGCCCAAAATTATGAAACATTATGAGTCAGAGGTGACCTTCTTTATCTGCTACACTCTACTGCCATTCTTCTCTCTCAAAATTTCTCTAAAAATTGTTTTGTATGTACATTGCATTTAATTATTTGCAGACAGATTATATCTCCTAGAAAAAAGGTAAGCTGTGTGAGGGGAGGAGCCGTTTTATTTTATTTTTTATCTTCAATGCCTAGAATAGGGCTCCACACTTAGTATCCATTTAAGAAATATTTGTTGAATTCAACTGACTTCTGAAACAACATTCTATAGTTGGCTGGTTTGAGTGGAGGGTCCTTATAAAAGTGATGCAAGCAATATGGGGACATGTCTGAAAAGCCTGTGTATCCCTGGAATCAGAATCAGCACACCTCTTGTCACAGGTTTTAGGGTATAATAAAAGGGAATCTCCCAAGTTGGGAGTTACAAATTTTGCTTCTGCAAAGCACAGATCTTTGCTTTGCCATGTATTAGCAATGACCTTGGAAATGCCATCACATAGGCTTTCTGTGTCTCTCAGGTTTCTTTGTCTCTAAAGTGGGGACTAATACTTGCCCTATCTAAATCAGAAGGAGGTTACAAGGGAAGCACTTTGTAAACTGTAATGGGTTATGTAAATGTGATAATAATAATAACAATAGCTGGTAATTATTTCATGCTTACTTTGTCCCAGGCAGTGTACTAAGTGTTTTGTTCTGTTCTTTGTTTAAGAAATATCTATCTCATTTGGCAGAAGCAAAAGAACACTGTATATAGTAAGGGCAATATTGTATGACATAACCAACTGTGAATGACTTAGCTCTTCAGAGCAATACAATGATTCAAGAATGTTCCAAAGGATTCATGATGAAAAATGTTATCCACCTCCAGAGAAAGAACTGATGAAGTCTGAATACAGATCATGGCATACTTTTAAAAAACTTTAGTATTGTTGCTGTTTTTTTGTCTGCATTTTCTTTCACAAGATAGCTAATATGAAAATGATTTGCATGAGTGCAAATGTACAACATATATCAAATTACTTGTCTTCTCAAGGAGGGGGGAAGGAAGGAAAGAAGGAATTTGGAACTCAAAATTAAAAAAAAATTGAGTGTTAATAATGTTCCTTTACATGTAATTGAAAAAATAAAATATAAATTAAAGGTAAAACAAATATCTCATTTGATCCCCACAACAACCCTGCAAAGTAGGTGCTCTTATTATCCCAGTTTTACAGAGGACACTCCTCTGAGGAGGCCAGAAGAGGTTAAGAGTCTTGTCCAAGGTCACACAGCTACTAAGGGTCTGCAGAGGTCAAATTTGAACTCAGGTTTTCCTGACTCTATCTATATCCAACACTATCCATGGAGCTACCTAGCTAGCATGTACTAATTACTTATTCTAGAATGGCAGTGGAGTATAGCTGAGACATAAGGTCACCTCTGACTCATAATAGTTTCACAATTTTGGGCAAGTTACTTAATGTTTCATAGCCTCAGACAACTTTTCAAGAAGCAAAACAGAGAATGATTTCCATTGGTTTGACAATTTTCTTATTGAAAGTTCTCACAGATCTGATCCAAAGATAAAGTTCCAGAATGAAAATAAAGGCTTCTGGAAGATGCCAACAGTGACTCTTCTTCAAGAGGTAATTCAGAAATATAAGGACTGAGACTTTTTCGTGGACTTTATTCCTAAATACTTGCATATAAAGAGGTAAGGAAATACAGTACTTGCAAAATATCAATGAGAAAACTGCCTGGATACCAGTCTTGACTTTGACCTTCTATTGAGTGGGGTCAAGATTAGGCTACCAGAAGTTTCATTTTGCCAATCACAAAAGGTAGAAACATAAGTGCAGGCTTTCATTCCAAGGATATCTTAAAATCGGTGTAAGTATGGGCTTTCATACTAAGAACCTCTTAAAATCAGAAGTCTTAGCTGACTCTGCAGACTTTTTTTTTTTTTTTTTTTTTTTTTTTTTTTTGGTTGAGAAGAGGATGGTGTAGTGTGCGCAAAGAGTGTTGGATGTGGAATCTGAAGACTTCAGATACCTTCCTTGCTCTGATATTGTGAGGTCTTGAGCAAATTACTTCACTTCTCTCACTTTTACTGTCCTCTTCTTTAAAATGGGAATGATAAGAATGCAGTACCTCCCAGATGAATTACTGTAAGCAAGAAAGCTAGAGGGTACCGTGGATAAAGTGCTGGACCAAAAAGTCAGGAAGATCTGAGTTGAAATCTGCCCTTAGACACAGACTGTGTGACCTGGCAAGTAATTTCTGTATGCCTCAGTTTCTATATCTGTAAAATGGGATTAATAATAGCACATACCTCATAGAGGTTTTTTGTGATGATAAATGAAACAATATTTCAAAAGGTATTTGCTAATCTCAAAGTGCAATAGAAAAATTAGTTAACATTATCATTAGATTTTCTTTATTGTAGAAAGAAAAATACTATTCACATCTATAATAAAATCTATGCCACCTAGTATATAAAATATTTTTTAACATTCATTATTTAAAACTTAAGTAGTTTGTATCTTTAAACTGACTTCTTTAGAATGCCTATCAGACAATATCACATTTTTCTAAGAATTTTTTTTCTCAGAAAAAGATTTCTGGGAGGACAAAATGAAATTGTTTATGCCAAAGCTATCTTATTCACATTCATTCCTCTCTTTGTGTATTTTAGTGTTGCTTTTGAATGAGCCAAAAGAAACTCTTTTATTTGTCTAATTTAGATGCCCTTCCTTTGTCTGCATTTGACCAGCTAAATGTCACCTGCAGTAACTATGAAAAATTGGTGTGTACTTCATGCTTTATTTTTTTTCATCTGTGGAGGGAGCTCCTTCCAACTACCAAAGGGACTTCAGACTCAAGAAATAACAAATCTAATTTAAGCTCATTGAGTCTCAATCTCTTGTCCTAATAGCTATTCTGTATGGCCCCAGAGCTCATGAGTGGCGACTCTCAAAAGAACAGCAATAACAAAAACAAACAAACCCTATACCTTCTCTTTTAGGAGAATGAACCAAAAGTTCTCATTTTTGACCAAAATCCTCAGATATAATCCTTTAGTAAAATGGCACAGGCTTTACATATTTTCCAGTGAATTTGCTTTTATTATTTCAATTAAAAATTTTAAAAAAATGAAAAAGTAATTGACTGGTAGATGTGATAGCTGTCTTCATGTATTTGAAGGAACATCATATAGAAGAGAAATTAAGACTTCTTCTGCTTAGCACACAGGATAGGACCAGGAACAATGCTTAAGAGCTACAAAGAAGTAATTTTATATTTGATATAAGGTTCCCATAGATAGATTCCTAAGGTTCAATGAACTTGGATAGGAAAAAAATCACATCCTTATTTTCATTAACCTCTAATTGAAATTTAGTCATTTGAGTCAATACATATCAATACATATGCAGATTTATATGTGGCCAAATAAAGGGCCTATGTTAAAAAAAAGATGCTTACTTTCTTTTTTGAGCTTTCTAGCATTAGCACAGAAAAAATATCAAGAGCCAAAACGTGCCGTCTTAATTAAAAGAAATTGTTCCACTTTTCTGGCAACTTATCATGCACAATTTTACCTTTCTGTCAGGATCTTTCTTTAATTTTTTGTTCAGAAAACCAAACATTGGTTCATAAAATGCACCCTATTTATCTGGAGCAGTACTCTTGTAAAATGGTACCAAAAGTGACACAGAGGGAAATACGACAAATTTCTTAGGGTAAACAAACTTAGGGAGAAATGAGGGGGGTTGTAGGAGGAGGCAATTCAAGAGAAATTTAGCAAAAACATTAAAGATACCTGTTTGCAAAGTGCTTTACTACATTTTTAATGCCAAGTAGTTTTTTAAAAGTTCTATTATGCCTCATCAAGAAAGCTTTAGTTGTAGTGAAATATAGCAAGCAGCTGTTGCTATGGATACCACAATTTCATTATATTGCATGTAAACTCTGCTACACCAAGACTGGGCTCTGTTTTTAGGACTAACTTCCAGGGAAGGCTCCTGTCACTTGGGCTATAATGAAACACCTGGTACACAACTGCACAAACATAAGACAATAGAGTAGGAGAATCTAGCACAAATATAGCACTGTGGATAAATCAGCAACACTGAGAGGTTCAAATCCTGTTTCTGACTGATACTGTTTGTGTGACCCTGGGAAAGTCACTTAACCCTAAGGATTCTAGGCAACTCTATGGACCTGCAATGGTAAAGAGCTTTTTCTCATATGGGAGATTTCAATACCAATGAAATTACAGGCCAGTCTTTATTCCAAGGACCAAAATTTGAAAATGTTTCAAAGGACCAAGAAAATTTGTGTATCACCTGCCAAGTGTCGTCCATCTACCATAAAAGAAGAGAGGAAACAAAAATGGTAAAAATAAGGTAAGTGGAATCAGGAGAGGAAAGCAGTTAATATAAGTTCCTGAAGGGCAGGGCTGTTTTTCATTTGTATTTGCATTCCTACTGGCTACCATGACACCTTGCACACAGTAGGTGTTGACTCAATACTTATTGAACTGGATCTAAGTGAATGATCTTCTATGTCCTAAGATTACATTTTGGTGGTTATTCATAATCTATGTGACACCTTTCCTTATTTCCCCTAAAAACTAACTTGCTTTTTATTTTGCATAGGTACTTATATAGCAGTTATCTTCCCTGATAGTCTGTAAGGTGCTTGAAGGTACTGATATTTCATTTCACATTGTAGGGATTTAATCAGTCCTTGATGAATAGATTTTTGTTCAATCATTTCAGTCAGGTTCCACTTTTTATGAACCCATTTGGGATTCTCTTGGCCAAGATACTGGAATAGTTTACCATTTCATTCTACAGCTCAATTTACATATGAGGAAACTAAGGCCAACAGGTCAACTGACTTGCCCAGGGTGACACAGTTAGTGTTCAAGGGCAAATTTGAACTCAGGCCTTCCTGACTTTAGACCCCATGTTCTATCCACTGTGCCACCTAGCTGCTTGATGTAAAGCCACGCACAAGCAGCTTTCCAGAGGACTGCTGCTGTGAACAGCTTTCCGGGTTCTGATTACATAGTATAGTGAACTCTCTATTTATTCAATAACAAATCAGAGCAAAACATTCATAGAAAATCAAAATACAGCATTAACCATGTCACAACTCAACAACTTATCACTAAAATGGCCACATAGTTTTCACCTAAGTGGTCACATAGTTTTCACTAAAGTGCAATCACTTAGTAACTCAATCATTTAATCATGCTTAAGGAGACTTGCCTCCTTAAGGGTCACAAAGTACAAAAGTCAAAGTTCTCCACCCATGGAGTGTAATTAAGTTACAACTTCAATGGTCATTACTCAGTAGCCTCTTAAGGGGTAGTGGAAAATACAAAAGCCATCCACTCCTAGGACACAAAGATACAATTTCATCAGTCACTACTGAGACAATTTCATCAGTCACTACTCAGTACCCACAGAGAGGTCTTTTCATCTGGATTCAGGGCATACTTTCAGCTTCCATGGTCCCCAGCTTCTGCCAGAATCTAACCAACTGCCACCTGAGTTCAGAGGTAGACAGCTCCCAGCTCCTTGTCCAGCTCTCTGTGCAGTTTCTGTTCCCCATTGGGGTTCACAGTGTCCAGTCCATCTGAAATACCTCACAGTCTCTGTTCCTGGGAAGACAAAGCTTAACAAAGCCACAAGAACATTCATGCACATTAACAAAGTCACGACATTTGTACAAAGTACCAGCACCACAGTCATGCTTCCTCATTCTTCTGCAGCTCTGGCTGGCCCTCAGAAATCCTCAGCAGTTCTGGCTGGCCCTTGAAAGTTTTCAGCACCATAAGCTCTGTTCTCAAAATCAAAATCATTTTATCCAGCCTCCACGTGGCTTGCTCCAAGAAATTCTGTCTCAGTTCTCAATTCTCATTTCTCTTCTCAGTTCTTCTCAATTCGCAGTTCAGTCTTCAGTCCAGCAGCAGCTGCCCTGCCTCCACAATGCTTCAAAATGCTTACCCCAGGAAATTCTATCTGTCCTGCTCGTGTTCTTCCTTATATATGGTGTATCTCCTTCCTGTTCCGACCCTTCCTGATGCATCAGCAACTTCCTCCAAAGGTGTTAACTACTTCCATGTTAATTAAACAACTTAAACAAGGTGTTAAATTGAAACAAAGTGCTAAGGACCTACTTACTTGCCAGTACAAAGGAGCATGGAAGATCTTTAGATTCCATTAACATTATACTTAGATGAATGATTATCTGTCTGTTTTTCTTTCTTTCTTTCTTTCTTTCTTTCTTTCTTTCTTTCTTTCTTTCTTTCTTTCTTTCTTTCTTTCTTTCTTTCTTTCTTTCTTTCTTTCTTTCTTTCTTTCTTTCCATCTATTCCAAGATAAGAATCCCTGCCCTACAATATTCTACATCTATGTAAGAGAAGACTTCTTTATTTCCTTTATATTAATCAGTCTTTAGTGAAGTTCACTCATAGAATCTCTTAAAAAGGTGATTAGAATGTTGTCTGACAGACCCCCAAATTTTTATTTTAGTCCCAAAATATTTCAGTGTATCATGAGCAGGATTATTATTAAGTGATAACATACCAATATCAAGTAACAACCTTCCCCCATCCTTAAAAAAAACAGAATGCAAGAGGTCAAATTGAAACCATCATGTCTAAAGGGAAAATTTCGTGGAATCAGGGGAAGTTCCAGAGATTCAATTGCTCAGTTTTCAGTGGGAGTATTTATTCCCTGAAAATGTTAACTACTTTAAACAGAGTTTGATGAATTGTTTTGTGGATTGTCTAGACTTTAAAATTGTGATTGGAGAAAATGTTAATAACAATGCAGATTAAACTTAAAAGTGTTTTAACCAGCATATCACAAATTCTACTTTACATCCAAATTGAAATGGAAGCTGGAAAAAACAGTATAATAAAGCAGGATGGAAAAGAATGGACTTTGAAGTCAGGGAACCTGGGTTTAACACCTGGAACTCATACTTACTGCCTGTGTAATGTAGTGTTAAGCACAGAAGCAGTTCACACCTTGTTTCAGTTCAAGTTTCTTTTGAGCCTGTATGTTAAGAAACAGAAAGTGTGACCCCCCACAACCTGTGAACCCTAGCACTCATGAACTCCTGCAACAGGAAGGGGAGGAGCTAATGGTCATATATAAGGAGAGGCCCAGGGCTAGAGATAGCAGAACTGAGAAGAGGACCCTTGTGGTGGCAGAGTCAAGAAGAAGAAAACTTGTGGTATCCCAGCACTCTGTTTGTCTGCTCTGTCTGTGTTGATGTTTGTTTGTGATACTTTGTACAGAAACCCTGGGACCTTACTGGAAGCCCTGGTAGAGGATTTTCCGGTTGTATTTTTACACAAGTCCTGGAGGAGGGTTTTGGAGGTCTTGGGACATTACTGATGATTTTTGCTGACCTCTTGGACCTTGTTTGTGGGTCTGTGTTGATTTCTATATTGATGATTTTGTTGAGTTCTCAGACTTTGTTGCTGGGTCTTAATTGATTTCACAGGCAGATAGTGAACTGATCATGGTGCCGGCAATGTGTATCAATATTATTGTGGCTCTGTCAAGCTTTATCTTCCCAGAAACAGGAACCATGAAGGACTTGAGGTGGACTGGACACTGTGAACTTCAACATGGAACAGGAACTGGATGAAGAACTGGACAAGGAGCAGGATAAGGAACTGGGAGCAGCCTGCCTTTGAACCCAGGTGACAGCTGGAGCTGGGACCATGGAAGAGGAACCATGGAAGCTGAGAGCCAGCCTCGAGTCAAGCTGAAAGAAGACTTTACTTGGATACTGTGTACTGACTGAAAAGATTATGATTTACTGTGACCTAGGGGTGGAAAACTTTGACTTTTGTACTTTGTGATTCAATTAAGGATTTTATGATTGACTAAATAAATGTACTTTGTTGAAAACTATGTGGCCCTTTTAGTGATAAGTTGTTGAGCTGTGGCATGGTGAATGCTGTATTTTGATATTCTGTGATAAGCTGTAACATTGTGAATGCTGTATTTTGATTTTCTAGGATTGTTTTGCTCTGATTTGTTATTGAATAAATCGAGAGCTCATTATACTATGTAATCAGAATCTTGAAAGCTATTCACAGTAGCAGTCCTCTGGAAAGCTGCTCATATTTGGCTTTACATGTAACTTTGGGCAAGTCATTTAATCTTCTTGCTCCTCAGTTCCCTCATCTGTAAAATGAATGATTTGTACTAGATGTCCTCTGAACACTCTTCCAGTTTGAAATATATAACATGAACTATCTAGAAATTAATTTTAAAACCCCTTAACTTTCTTCAATGATGGAAAAAACCAACATAGACTTTTATTCTCTGTGTTTTCAAGGAAATTTGAAACTTTGTAGACCTGGTCTGTATTATCTTTCTTGGGGCAAAAGTGATAATGTAAAAAGCTGCCAAAAGTTGTAGTATAAGAAATTGTGACATGATATCAAAACCAATCTACAAACTTGGGTTCATCATGTGTTATTCTTCTAGGATACCAACTAGATTCTTTTTCAAAACAGAGTTTAATATTCTATGAATTGTTAGTATCCTTTGCTGCTATTGGTCTTTCTCTAAAATTGATACAGGGAAAATGTACAAACAATAATTTCCAGAATTTAGAAGCCTTATTAGAATGGAAAAAATCTTGAATACCCCACTTTTAAATTCTTCATTCATTTATGTAATATTATGAATTGGTAAAAAAACTGAAATGCTGAATACAGTTGAATTCTCCAAGCTAACATATTTAACCTCAACAACAACAACAAAAAGAAAATTGGCACAAATTTCTCTTCATTAAAACAAGTCTAGCATCTTTTCTTAAGTGGTTTATATTAAACCCTGTATTTATGAAAAATAACAAATTAAAGTGAAAATTGAAATTTTAGGAACCCATTACATTAATAGACTGATTATGGTCTGAAGATCAGTTAGCTTTATTATTTTAGAAATATGAAAGGAGCTCTGATGTTATAGATATTCTCTTTGATGAAAAAGAGTTTTAATTTTTGATTAAAGTGGGGAAAATCTTGTTTTTTTATTCAGTCTTTGTGATAACTATTCTCAAATACAATTTTAAATGCAACCATTACACCACTATCTTTTTGAGAGATATGAAAATCATTGCTTCCAGCTATTATGTAGCAAGAAAAGTCCTATAATATTGTTAGAATATATTTTCTAGGAAACGCTTTAAGATCTGAGTATCTTATGACTCCATGAAGTTATTCAGATAGCAATAGGACTATGCCAGAAGTACTATGAAGGTCTTAAAAACAAATCAGAAACCTTATCACAAACATTAAAAAAAGAAGACAAACAAAGGCCAAGAATTCCAACTGGATCAGTAATGTAACAAAAGAATCAGTCAATTTAGTTAGGAGTAGGGATGGAGGCGAGAGGGAAGGAATTAAATTGTTTATTCTGTGGCTGAATGTAGACTGAATGACTAAATCTTACTTTCAGTGGGGTTGTTCTAGCATAATTTATATCCAAACAATGAATTCTAGGTTTTCATTTTATGAATGAAAAGGAAATTTACCATGGAATATAACTCAGATTGCCTTCAATACTTTGAAGTTGCATCTGTCCCTTAGTGATTTATCTGGCTGCATTGGAAGCCATTCCTTTTGATTATATTGGAAAAAAGGCAGACATTGTTTTAAAAAATAAATTTAGGGCTTTGGGGGTTAATTGTTAGATTAACTGAATCTATTACAATATTGAATCCAAGATACTATACATAACAATATTTGGAGCAATAATATTTTCACTGTAGTTTAGTACAATGGGAAAAGGTCTACTAGGGATATAGCTTCAAATAATCTGCCTGTACTTGGGCAAGTCATGACTTCTCTAGGTCTCTGCTTCCACATCTATAAAACAAGGGGTCTATACTATATGACATTTAAGTATTTTTTCTGGTTCTGAATTTATGATATTATCTTCTATGGAAACAGCTTACAATATGACTCCAGACATATTCAGAACAATCATACTGAGCTTAGGATTTCTGCTAAAATTCAGCTCTTTGGATGGTCACAGGGAGGAAGGATATCACTTTAATAGTTCTGAGCTGGCTATTTCAAATGACCAGAATATACATTTAGAAGACCTACCAAATTGAGTTTGATGGCTTAGTGAATGACACAAACTCTAAATGTTGGTTTCCCCCAAAAGAATATAAACCCTTCGAGAGTACATGCTTGTTATTACTGTTGCCATCAAATATGGGTAATGTTTTATTTTTTTGCCTTAAATGCCACCATGCTGCTATACTTTGGTATGCTCTATAGTTCTGATATCCCATGCCTTAACAAAGGAAACAGGAGCTAGTCTGATGGTGCTCCTGGAAAAGCCAGAGTTCTAAAAATTCCCAGAATTCAGTGAAAAGTAGATTAGACTGGGAATTGGGTGACTGGCAATAATTAGCTGTGTGATCTTGGGTGTGTCACTTAACTCTGGGGTGGGAGGGCCTCCATATCCTTGTCTGTAAAATGAGGAAATTGGAATAGGTAATATGTCTTCTAAAATCTCTTTCAGCTCTACAATTCTGTTTTTCTGTTGCTAAAATAAATGATTATGTACACCCTGGGATGGAGGGAGGGGAGAAATACAGGGAGAACTTTACATAAAACAAAAGGTATCACTAAAAATTTATTTTTAAAATGATTAACAGTCAAACTGGGAAAGTATTGAGCCGATTTAATAACACACAATGCTGATTTCCTCAGCAGTGGCCTGAGCTGCACAATGAACTTAAATGCATTTTTAAAAAAGCTTTATAAATTGAATACATGAAAATTAAAACTTTTATTTAAGAAAACAACTGCATTTGAAAAAGCCTTTAAAAATCAGATCACAGATTTAGCCCTAGAAGAAGACTTGGAGGCAGATGAGGAAACTGAGTTCCAGGGAAGTAAAATGATTTGTTCTTTTCACTGCACAAAGGTGTTTCTCTTTTTTTCTGAAACAAAATATTCTACAGAATGGTAGCTATTCATACTTAGACACCAAGTCCATTTATATCATTTATATCACATTTATATATTTATACACAGTGTATCAATTAACTTTATTCTAGATTTTAAAGCTAAAAAAAAAAAGTCCTCTATATTAGAGCTGACACAAACTGGCAGGTGAGCTGCCCTCAACTCTCTGTCAGCAGCTGCAGCTAAAGGGTTAAAGACCTGCCAATGGGCAAGCTGTCTGGACTGATCCAAACTCAGCAGCAACTGCTCAAGCAGCAAGCTAGAGGAAACTCAGCTAGGAGAAGGGGCACAACAGGACAGGGGTCAACTTCTATGGGAAGGAGATGGCAAAACTTGAATTTACACACTGGAAAATTCATATTGATCTATGACTTTTAACTTTTATCTGCATTATCAACGTTTTTTTTTCCTGTTACTTTGTTAAAAGAGCCTTTTGTTCAGTCATTTTTCATTGTATCCAACTCTTAGTGACTGCATTTTCGGGGTTTTCTTTGCAAAGATACTGGAGCGGTTTGCCATTTCTTTCTCTAGCTCATTTTACAGATGAGGAAACTGAGGCCAATAGGGTTAAATGACCTGGCCAGGATCACATGGCTAGTAAGTGTCTGAGGCCAGATTTGAACTTAGGAAGATGAGTCTTTCTGACTCCAGGTCTGGATCTCTGTCCACAGTACCAAGTAACTGATCAATTCTTAAGTATAGACAAATAAAATCATAAATCAAGCCTGATTTTGAGCATTTGACAATTTCCAGCATATAAAGACAGCCTCAAGAAGTGGCAGGTCTGGGATTAGACTAGTTATACAGAATTTTCACTATTTCGGGACACAAGGTCTTAGAGTAGACAAGGAGGGCAGAGTGGAAATGAGAAAGTATGGCAGAATGATGGCTTTGGTTGGGGCTAGTTATGTAAAACACTCACAAAATCAGTGGTGTAGGGTCCTAGAACAACAAAATGTCTTTATAAACCCAAATCATTTTGAAATATTTTTTATATTATTATTATTATTAGTCTAAAGAGAATATAGCATTCTAAAATGTCCTTGTGGTAAAATAGAAAGAACTTTGGTTGTAGAGTCCAAGGACCTGAGTTAGAATTCTGCTTGTGAACTCGAGCTAAAAATTACTATGTTTCCTGATATGTAAAATAAGGAGGTTGGCCCAGATGGCTTCCCATGTCCCTACTAGCTCCATATCCTTCATCTTAGGAAGTTATAACAAGTTGAAAAATTATCTAGAAATATATTACCTTTTCATTTAACATGCAATTTGCTTGGTCAGAATTTTAGCACTAAACCAAAATTCTGAATGCCATTACTAAAATTCATCATATAGCCTTTTTTTTCCTGTATCTGTAATAAAATTGGAGAGAAAAAGGAACGAGAGATTGGATGAAATTATTCATTGCAATGTTGCAAACTACATATTCATTTTCAACATCACTAATTCAAATTTCTTTCTTCATGGGATAAAGAAAAAAATGCAAAAACTGGTTTCTCAGAAGTGAGGATTATTTCTCAAAAGAAAATGAATAGCCACTGTACGGATTTTTATTGTATGAATGTTTCTTTTTATTTAGATCTGAGATTTCATCAACAGTAGGAACTCCCTCTACCAATGAGGACTGGAAACACCTGCAACTCATAATCTTATTTGTGTGGGGCATTGTAATGTTAAAGGAATTTTAAGATCTTCCCTGCCCCTTAATAGGTCCATATGACCTGTTTTGAGCTCTGGCCCATCCTACAGCTGAGTTACATGGAACTCAGTGTGTAGGAAGAGTTTACTCAAGCAGCATGTGCAGAGAGCTAGGAGTGAGGCACAACCGAGCAGAGCTGGGAGAGAGCTGAGGCAGTGAGGCTAGCGTGAGTGAGAGAGGGAGGAAATTCTGTCTAAGGGAGCTTGTTTGTGAGAAGACCTGACAAAGGGAAGACTTGGGGATGGTGGTACTCTGTGAATTGGCAATGTGTACCAACTTCTTTATTACCATGGTGGATTTGGCTTTCTGGTATATGAATAAATATCTTGGTTTTGTCTTCAAAGAAAAGAGTCTGTTATATCTTGTGATTCAAACCTGGAAATACACTTGCATATTCATAGCAGCTGCTGTGGGTTATCACATTGGTGAAATAGGCATTAAGTGGTTCACAAAGTCAAGTTTCAGAGGCAAAATTGTGCCAAAATATTCCTTGATCTTTTAATACTTGTAGAATACTTAGATTATAACACAGGTTTTTTTTTCTATTAATACTACTTATTCTGCATTGTTCTCAAACACAAAATTTTGAATGTGAAATATTCCAGAGCAGAGGCATTAGGCATGGGTAATGCCTCTACCCAGTGCCACAGGAACCATTTTAATATAACTGGGAAATACCTAACAAAATAAATAAAAATAAGATAGAACATTGGTAATGTTAATAAGTGGTTTTCTAAATCCATATGTGGCTGACAGGGATCTCTCTATATGGCATAATGGCTCCATTTCTATTTGAGTTTGAAAGCCCTGTTCTAATGCATGGTCTTTGAATACTTTAGAAAGGTTTGCTTTGCGCTTTTCAATGGCTGGTGAAAGCCTTTTACCTGAAAAATGGGGCTGGTTGAGGAGATGCCATAGAACTCTTTTTATTCCAATTCAACCCAACTGTTCCATATGAGAGAAGCTTCAGAATAACTCTTGTAGGCCTATTAGTCATTTTCAAAATGGGAAAATAAGAATGGCTTGTGGAATAAAATATAAAGCAATTTTTATAAGAAAAGTGCTGGCTTCCTACCTAATCTCCATTTTATCTTCAGACATTTCTCTAAATTGAAATTGAATTAATCTTACAAAATCCAAACAAAAATGAATATCAATAGCTAAGTAAAAATGACTGTCTAAATAAAAATGAATATTTGTAAGAGCTTAGGTTGTTAGTTACTAATACACATAAATGACTCACTATGCAGATATTTTTAATAGTCAAAGTTCCCCCTGGAAAACTTTAGTGTGATACCTATTCTTTAAAATTTTGTGAGAAAATTTAATTAAGTACAGAACCTCATAATATCACTCACTAAAGTATGAAGGGAGCCATAGTATAGTAAGAAGAAATACTTCTTTATGTTAATCTAAAGTTGTTCCCTCTTTTTCTTTCTTCTCTCTCTCTCTCTCTCTCTCTCTCTCTCTCTCTCTGTCTCCCTCCCTCCCTCCCTCTCTCTTTTCCTGTCTTTCCCTGTGTGTCTGTATATATATTATATGCATATATACATATTATATTTATATATACATCTTCAAATATGTCTATACACACATATATAACCTCCATCTTATCTAATCCATATATGTATGTATACATATCTTCCATATATATGATACATCCATATAATACACCTCTTCCATATATATGTGTATATATTTCCTTCACATATATGTGTACATCTTTATATATATATGAACATACATGTATATCTTTCATCTATAATAGTAATATCTAGCATTTATATAGCACCTAGTATGTGCTAGGCACTGTATTAAGTACTATACAAATATTAATATATTTCTTCCTTATAACCACCCTGGGAACTAGGTGCTATTACTTTTTTCATTTTTCCATTAGAAAAAACTGAGGCAAGCAAAAGTCAAGTGACTAGCCCAAGGTCACATAACTATTAAGTGTTTGAACTCAGATCTTCTTGACTCCAGATTCAATGCCGTATTCACTGCATCATGTAGCTGGAGAAATACAGTTTCATCTTTGAAACTCTAGGAAGTATCTAGAGTGATAGTGTCTTTGAAGTTTGGAAGTAGAATTTAAGTAATCTCTCTCTCTCTCTTTCTCTCTCTCTCAAGTGTTTCCAGACCTGTGATTTAAATGCTGTAGGGATATCCTATTAGTGAAGATTTAATAATACAGATCAACCACTTTTGTGGTCCATGCCCAGGCCAGAGTCCTGTGCCCAATAGGTGTGTTAGAGGTAGGGGCTGAATCATCCAGGTAATCCTGATTCTAAGGTCAACTCTATTCACTTACTACATCATACTGATATTTAGTAGGGGTAATTTTTTTTAATCATTTGATCATTGCACAAAAGTAGCACATGGGATACAGCTACAAAAACAACGCAATCTTGTGCTCTGAGGCATTTTAAAGACATATCTACAAACTCTTCAACTGAATTAAGAAAATCATTGGCACAAATGAAGACTGTGTGGATGTGCATCTTCAATAAAAGGACATTGAAGGTAAGTGGCAATCTATTCACAAGCAGATCACTATATGTGGTAGAAGGCAGACATGGGCATGCAGCATTGTATCATAGTAATCTTCACAAGATTATTTGTTAATTAATTTTCTCCAGTTCAATTAAGATGACATTGGAAATAACAACGTACAATCTTAAATTACGGATGAGCGTTAAGTACATAACACATAAAATCATCATTTTTCTCTAATATCAATAGGAAAAGCAATTACTCCTAGCTCTCATGAACTTTGAAAAAAAGACAGGGAGATGGTCTTCCACCAGACATCTGCCTTCCAGCTGCATTGCTTTAAAATATTAATTTTTATTCCTCTGCAAAGAGTAGTATTAACAGAGCATCTGGTTCCTTCAAATTACCTTACTGTAAAAGTGGTTGCAATGAATATGTAATGGTCATGAGAAAGGGAGAGTGCTATGTAGAATTTTGGTATTTTTAGAGGGAGGGAGAGGAGCAATTGAATTTGACTTTTAAAATAAGTGTATTTTTTGAGTGAATAAGTCATTTTGACTATAATAAATACCCAAATTAACTATAAAGGACATATGAAAGAAAACACTATCTGCATTCAAAGAAAGAACTGATAAATAGAAATATATATATAGAATAATTTTACACATATATGTGCATATATATGCATATAAGTATGTATGCATGTGAGTGTGCATGTATTTGTGTGTACACACACATACACATGTACTTATTTGTGTCTAATGGTAGCCATCTCAAGGGTAGGGGGGAGAGAGAAAAAAAGAAAAAAATTAAATTTATTAAAAATAACTTAATTATACATTTAAAAGGAACAGTAGGTTGTATGTAATAGATTTGTAGTTTCATGTGCAATCATCTTTTTTATTATACTATATTATGGAAATACTTGTTTTATTCCATAAATCTAAAATATATATATATATATAAAATAATGTTCATTTGGATGACTTCATTTCAATTATAGCAACTCAAACTTTTCTCAGTTATCAGAAACATAAGGGATCACAAACTAGGTAACAGAGGGCAGGTACTGGAAGCACAATCCATGTGCCGTGACTTTCTTTAAATGATAGGTACATGGAAATATGTCAACAGTGTGATGGACCAGAGCTATTTAGAATACAGCTCATTGTGGAAAGCAGTTGTTTTTGTTTTTCATTCCCCTATTTTTTCTCTCACAATGAAGGAAATTATCTTGGGCTATGCCTTCTGGAATCATTTCTCCATTTGTCCTTTGCAGAGCTATGGTAAGATCCCAAAGGACAAAAAAAATATCAATACTCCTTTATCAGCCCACTTTAAGTTTCTCTTTGGCCAATCTACTTAGTGTGCTGCTCATATGTTCAGAAATCACATGTGTGGAGGCAACAATTTTAGGATCATGTTCTTATTTAATCAATCTGTCTCAGAAGCTGCCCAAGTTGACAGAGAACCTCAATACACCAGCAGATCATGACAGGTATCTCCACTGGAAAGTGGGAGGTTATCCTACAAAGCCATCTCAGATATAGAATATGGCCATCATTTTACCACAGCCAAGGACCTGGGGGGAAGCAGTCAGTGTTACTCACCAGTATCTTAATGCAAGACTTTAAAAATCATCACCTAATATACAGATGGGTTTTTAGTTTGCAAAATTAATTTCATTTTCAAGTTTTCTTGAAACTCTTTCATTGAGAATGTGTTCTATGTTACCCTGGAATTCTGGTGCCATGTTTTAAAGTCACATATAACAAAACTGTCACTGGAAGAATATTTTAAAATGTGGCATAATTTAAGTTGAGAGTACTTGGTACAAATGTGTTTTTGTATGAATTCTGTCAAAGACATTTTGTTCTTATTAACTTCCTAGGTAACTGAAGGAGGCTCCTTTCCCTTCTCCTTAGGATGAGATTGAAGGTGATGAGAAGAGGAAAATGATGCTGACAATATCTCCAAAACTTCTCAGTTATATAGTTAACCTCCAAATGGGAAACACAGACCTTCAGGGGCATGCATAAGAATATGCCATGCCTAGTCTCTATTCTAGAATCATTAGATGTAGATTTAGAGGTAGAAAGAAATTCAGAGATCACCTATCTAGTTCAACCTCTCATTTATACAAATGAGGAAATAGAGGCCCAGAGAGGTGAAGCGTCTTTCCTGGGTCACACAGTAAGAGGCAGAACCAAATATTAAGCTCAGATATTTCATTGAGAGAGACAGCATGCAATAGTGGATAGGGCCCTGGACTTGGAGACAAGAGACACCCAAATTCAAATCCCATGTCAAAAACTCACTATGTGATCATGGGCAAGTGACTTAACTATTCTGTATCTCAGTTTCACCATCTGTAAAATGAGAGGGTGAGATGTGACTGTGTCTAAGATCCATCTTAGCTCTAAATCTAGAAGCTATTATTGCTTCTATGACTCTAAATCAAGTTTTCTTTCCTTGAACTAGACTACCTCCTCAATCTTGATCATAACATCCCTATCTAGAAAGGTTCCCCTCTCTGCTCTTCCAAATCATCTCCATTCTTTAGGAACCAGCCTAGTTGTATCTCATTTATGAAGCCTTAGACCTTCCAACTAATCCAGCCCACATTGTTCTCGCTTTTCTGTAAATGTCTATAGCACTAAACCTTCCATAATCCTTTCTTCATGTAATCTAATACTTCCTTGTATTTCATACCAGCTGCATAGTATGCTCTTAGGGTCTCAAACTCCTCAGCCTAGTATTTAAATCTATTCACAATTTGGCTCTAATTCTATTTCATGCTATTCATCTTTACACTCTACTTACAAGCTAAACTGGACAACCAGCTCTTCCCTAAACCTAATATTACACATCCTTCCTCTGTGCATTTGTATAGACTTTGCCCTATCCCTAGAATATATTCTCTCCTCATCCTCTCACCTTGGAATCCTCATCTTCCTAAACCCACACATGGTGCCAACTCTTCTATAAAGCCTGTCCTGGTCCCCTCTCCATCTCATTATTATCCCCTCTGTGTCTTTAACAGAATTGTAATTATGGAAAGATAACTGTGGAAAGATGATGTATCCCGGGCTGACAAAATTTAGAGCAAAAAAACCCAACGCAACTCAAGTAAGGCTTAACACCTAGTATGAATAATTGTAACAGTAGATTTCTTCTTCTAGGGTGTCCTATTTCAAGGGAGCTACTTTCTAGTCAAGCCCAGCCTCCCTCACACACACCCACTTCAGAGGGTTTCCGATGGATAGTTTTACTGCAATGAGCAAAAATGCCTTTTCAAAAGAAAATGAAAGAAACGTGTACTGCCTTCAAGAAATACATCTGTACCCAAAAGCATGCAGGAGGTACAGCAAATAAACACGCATTGAAAAGTGATGTCTCAAATGCAAGTAACACAGAATCTTAGGCTATTTGTCCTTCTCACTAGGGAGTTATCTCATACAAGACTTGCTACGGAGATTATTTTCACCCCAAATTGTTACCCAGTCATTACTGGAATAATCACACAGGGAGGAATCAATGCAACATGACTTTCAATATAAATGTGTTTTTTTTCCCCTCTGAGTTTTGAGTGAAGTACGGCACAGACATGAAACAGCATTGGAGGTGAAAAAGTCATCTCTATTTTTGTTTTAGAATGATTAGGATCCAATTTGACTTACAGTTTAACAAATTAGGCAAAGGTAGAGGAGAAAAGGGAAGCATCTGAATTCTTTTTCTAGTTCTAGTGCCAAGAGCAGTGAGATACTGCCAGCCATTAGGCTTTCTCTGTGGTCTTTGGGGAGTATTGCCTGTCAACGTGGGGAAGGGACAGAATTACAGAGCAGAAAGGGATCACAGTAATATGCTTGGCAGTACATGGTCATAAATGCTTGTTGATTGACCGATTGATATCTCTAAATTGAGCCCTTTACAAACAAGGGAATGAAGGCCATAGAGAAGCAAAAGGATACATGTAATGTCACAAACCTATTAAGTAAGGGTCCTGGGTCTTCCAACTCTAAATCAAGTTCTCTTTCTAAATGGCTCGACATCTTGGGAATATAAGGGATTGGTGATCTGTGATAGGCCAAGGAACCTCCCCAGTCAATGATGGAATAGATCCCATGAGACAGTGTTTTTGGAAGTAGTAAATACTAGGCTTTAGAACTACATTTTGGATTCAAAATGGGTTTTGACTTCAAAATTTCATTCATATACATCTCATTCTATCGAGAACAATTAGGTGGTACAGTGGCTAGAGTGCTGGGACTGGAGCCAGGAAGCCCTGAGTTCAAATCTGGCCTCAGATAAGTACAAGCTGTGTGCCTCTGGGCAAGTCACAACCCTATTTGCCTCAGTTTCTTCCTCTGTAAAATGAGCTGAAGAAGGAAATGGCAAACTATTGCAGTATCTTTGCCAAGAAAACTCCCAAAGGAGTCACAAAGATCTCGATATGACTGAAAAAAATGTCCAAAAAACAGCTACCATCTATCTGTCTATTTTGGCTTAACATAAACAACGCACTTCTTTCTAAAAATTTATTTGCCATTATTGTTCCAATTTTCCAACAAATCTATGATTTCATGGATGTGGGTATTCCTTCCACCAATGAAGATGACAATGTATCCATGACTGTCCAAACTATCCAAACTATAACCACATGCTCCAGGAAATTAAACAAATGCAGTCCATTGAATAGGATGGGGGTGTAAGGATTAGGAGAGGATAAGGTCTTCCTTGAGTTATCATGACATTAGTAGACACTAATGGATCATGCAGGCTATTCATTGATTTTGCTATGTGATCAGTCCATCTGTCTATCCAATTACACATTTTTCTGATGATATCCTTTGCACCAAATTTCCTGCATAATTCCCCATTCATAATGCCTTTATTCCTGCTTACTCCTATCATATACCTCTCTATTTCCTTCTGGGTAACTTTCAACCTCAATGCTTTGGAGACCACAGTGTTCCAAGATTTGCAGCCATATGACATCTATAGAAAAATATTGCCATTATCATTAATTTTGTTAACTTCTACCTGACTATAAAGACACAAGAAAGAAAAGTGACCAGTAACTTGGTAAACATTTATATGTAAAAGGTTATATATTCATGAATTAAATCAATTAAACTAATTCATTTAATTAAATCAGTCAATCAACAAGCATTTATTAAGAAGCTACTATGTTCCAAGCACCATGTCAGGCACTGCGAATACAAATACAATAAGACAATCCCAACTTGCAAGGAGTTTACAGTCTGGCTTCTAACCTCATCACTCAACTAAAATATTTCTCTACCAAGTCAACAGTGGTCTTTTAGTTGCCTTTTTCTCAGTACTTATCCTTCTTGATTTATCTACTTCATTTGATACTGGTGAACACCCTCTCCTCCTGGATATTCATTACCTTCTTTCCCTTCCTCTTTTTCTGTCTCTTTGTTCTTCTCTGTGTGTCTGTGTCTCTCTCTTTTCTCTCCTATTTCCCTACCTATATGATAGCCCCTCCATCTCTTTAACTGGTTAATTATCCAGGTCATATCTTTTAACTATGGCTCTGTCCTAGGCTCCCTGATCATCTCTCTTTATACATTCTCTCAATGACCTCTTCAGCTCGCATGGGTTGAACTAAATAAATGACTGCCAGATCTAAATTTAAAGCCTCAGTCTCTCCCCTGAAGTTCAATTCAGCATCATCCACTCTCTATTGGCCTTTCTATACTATCCATGCCCAAAAGAAGCTCATTATCTCTCTTTTCCCTTTCCCTCTCCCCAACATTTTGTTTCATTACTGGAACAAAAGTATGTCTTTATTGGAACAGAAGTAGTAAATATCTTACTCAGATTAGTTTCTACTGCCTAATGACTCCAATAAAGATATTTGTGGTAAGGACTCAGTCTCTCCTTCTCCTATTTTAGGATTACTGCTGCAATCAAGGGACTCAAGTTCCATTTGCAAGGATAACCAGAGGACAATCAGGAATGTTGCATATTTAAGACAAAGATTAACTTCTTTGTAAATGCAATCCACAATTTAATTCCACACAAAGGCATAATTTGATGAGGGGAAATCAGAAAAGGCTCTGCAAGCATATTGGTACAGCTATGAAGGTGGTACCATTTGGTTTCCTGAGTTCATTTATTTGTTCCCCAATGTTGCAATGAGAGCTTTTAATTTTTTCTGTTCAATTCTATCAAACTATCTCAAGCTTATCAGAATGTAAAGTTAAAAAGGGATCATGGGTATGATTTGAAAAATTAAAAGACTAATTTGAAGTGGGGGAAAAAGGCATTTCATAAATGAATAGGAACTTTCATGAGGCAATCCCAAGCATAGACCCTCTGGAGCTGAGTGAATCAACTTGGAGTCTTTTGCACATAGCAAGCTAAGGCCTTGGGAAAGAACTATGTCAAATGTCATTTGAAGCTACTCAGCTGGGCACACAGAAAGACCCAGTGCACCGATAATATCTGACAACACTGGCTATGCTTTTTCTGCTCCAATGGCTAACTTGTCCAAATTCCAGGCAAACTAACACACAAATAATTCATAAGGAATGACACTGTCAGCATCAGCATTTCAAGGTAGACGCTATGACATTTTTACTAATGAACATTTCATATGCCAGTAGGGTTGGGACTGTTTGCTGAAGTTAAACTATACAGAGAAGGAGAAGCTACTGTGACTTTGCACATGGAATAATGTCAGTTTCTTTTCCATTCAATTCCAATGTACCAGCTGCTAATACAGTACTTTATATTTCATAGAACCACAGAATTTCAAAGTCAGAAGGGACTTGGGGGCCATCAGGTTTAATCTGCACTGCAATAACTTTTTTGTTGATAGCTATTAAATAAAAGTATCAACCCAGCCCTCTATCACTGCTAAGTTTCTTGTAGACCCTTTGGAAATAATACATTAATAGTCTTCTCCCTCTCCTGAGTTACCTAGCTTCAGTTCTTTTCTGTTGATCCATCCATCCATCCATCCATCCATCCATCCATCCATCCATCCATCCATCCATCCATCCATCCTTCCTTCCTTCCTTCCTTCCCCTTCTGCATCCCCCTCTGCTAAGTGACTTGACCATGGTTACACAGTTAGTAAGTGTTAAGTGTCTGAGGCTGGATTTGAACTCAGATCCTCCTGACAACACTTATCCATTTATCTGTTGACTCTAGAGGGAGATGCAGAAGCAATGAAACTTTCAGAATTAGAATATAGATCTCTTTCTTGCTTTTTGCCTTTGTGTTCTACAAGCTAAATTATATTGAAATTTTAATATTTTATCTAATTTTTACTTCTATGAATGAGTCAATAAAAACCTCCAGCTAATATATAATTCATTGATTTTTTTGCTAGTTGGCCTAAGAGATGGAAGTGCATTTTATATACTCACAAAAGAAATGCACATTTTGAATGGGATTCTCTATTCTCCATTAGCAGCCATTTCAATTGCCATCAAATACAGATTCATGTGAATTTACAGTGAAGTCAATAACTCAACTTTATCTTCCTGACCACTGAAATCTTTTCAGTCTAATTGTTAAGAATTGTCTTTTTTTCCTGCAATGTCAAAATAATTTGAAGGTTATTATAAAACTGCAATTAGTAATCTTGATGGTTTAACTAAGAAATTCCAAATCCACATGTTTCAAACTCACCAAATATTTACTGTAATGTAGAATGTCTTTTAAAAAAGATAATTATATTAGTTTGTAAAGCTGTTTATTTAAATATATTGACATTATGATGTCTATGTGGTGTGGTGTATTGAATGGAGAGAATCTGTCTGGGAGTTAGAGAGACCTGCATCTCAATACTAAACTCCAGACAAAGACTGGGGAAGTCATAACCTCTCAGTACCTCAAATAACAGTTTAAGATGATAAACTTTAGAGGTTGTGTTAATAATCCACACTAGTGAAAGGATTTCACTCATCAGAAGACCTCTATGCCAATGGAATCACAGGTTGGAAACAATATAAAAAAGTTGATTTCATGTAGAGTCAGGTTAAATTTGTAATCATAATATTCAATCAAGAAGCTGTTTTCTTCCCAAATTCAACCAATAATTTAATAATAGAGAGACAGTGGATATACTGGCTAGAGATGCCAAGGGAGACTTGGGTTGAAGTCCCTCCTCTAACATTCTGGTTGTGTGACTCTGGGCAAGTCACAAAACCTCTCAATGTTCCAAGCATCTCCCTAAGTCTAAAAGCTGCAAAACAGGTGGTAACTATTACTGATAGAGCGAATTTCCTCATCTGGAAGTTCTCCATAGCAAGAAAGACTAGGGCCAGTCTCTATCCCAAATTTAAAAAGGAGAAATTGAGTGAAAAAGAAACACTGTGGAGTAGTGGGCAGATTTCCTGCCTTGGAGTCAAGAAAACCCAGGTTCAAACAATGGGATTGTGGAGTTGGTTGGAAGGGATCTTAAAGTTCATCTCATCTTACAGATAAGGAAACTGAGACCTAAATGAACAAAGTGAGGTGCTCAATGTCACCCAAATTGGAACAAGCAGAGCCCATACTGGAACCAAGATCTTCTGACTCCAAATTATACTCTTCTATTTCCATAAGTAAAAGTTTCTCTTTCTCCACAGCAACAAGCACTATAATTGGAAGGCCTGAACATGGTTTTGATCTACTGTGATTGAGTCAATAGAAAGAAGGGGTGAGATTGTCCTCTCTTCTCCATTTTTCTTTCTCTCTCTGTCCTTCTTCTCTCTGTCTCTCCCTCCCTCCTTTGTCCTTGGACAAAGAAATGACCCCCGATCTCTAGGATTTTACTATCTAGTCGGTTAGTTAACATTATCACTGTTGAAGATGGTGAACAGCACAATGTTCCAGTAGCATAGGTCACAACCAGGACCAAGGTAACAAGGTACACCAGAAAAGGAAATACAGGGGGGAAAAATGGGAGTGGACCAGACTCAGTGAAGTACCCAGAGACTGTCGGCTGATTGGCAGAAGTTATCAAAAGACTAATTTTGGCCTAACTTAAGGAAAAACTTTCTAATGATTTGGTACACACACACATACACACGCACGCACACGCACACACACACACACACACACACACACACCACACATCTAGTCAGGATCCATCAGTAGACATGGAAGACTTCAAACTCCAAAGACTGTTTTTGGAAGGAAGCTCAGGAGTGATATTTTCCTTTGGAATGTTTCACTTGTACATACTTCTCCCTTGTGATTGCTATAGCATTTCAGAATGGATTGTGTGTGTATATATATACACATACATACATATACATATGTGTATATATATATATACAAAGACATCCACTCATTTTTTTTTAAGTCATAGACTTAGCAGTTGTTGAAAAGAGTTCCCACACCAGGAGTTAGGTTCCTGAAATGGACTAAATCACAAATCATGAACAGTATGAAAAGTCAGACATGACTAAAAAACTGAACAAAAAAGAGGCAGTCCATTCTATTCTGGGTAGTACCAAATTATTAGAAAGGTGTTCCATAAGATGAAATTAGCCTCTTGATAACTTTTACTCACTGGCCAAGTCTGTGGGTATTTTACTGAGTCTGGCCCACTCCCATTTTAGCCCCCTCTCTTTCTTTTTCTGGTCTACCATGGTTACCTTGGTCCTGGCTCTTATCTGTGCTGCTGGAACACTGTGCTGCCCACCATCTTCAACAGTGATAATAATGTTAACTTACCCATGAGATAGTGAAGTCCTAGAGATCAGGGATCATTTCTTCATCCAAATTTCTTTCTCTTTCTCTCTCTCTCTCTCTCTCTCTCTCTCTCTTTTTAAAGCAATTGGGGTTAAGTAACTTGCCCAATGTCACACGGCCAGTTTTTTTGTGTGGGTGTTAAGTATCTGAGGCCAAACCAATCCCGGGTCCTCCCAAATCTGGGACTGGCACTCTTACTTACTGCGCCACCTAGCCGCCCCTCTTTTTCTCTTTTCTTTAAACTTTAATATGTCCTCTTTTAAAAATTATTTTCAATTCATGGAACAAAACAAGCATTTACATCTCTTTAGCCTCTAGTATTATATGACATCCCGGGCAAGAATTTAAGAAATACTTATTGACATCTCAGGGTAGAATTAAATTCTAAAATCTATAGTAATAATCTTTAGTAATCTTAGCTTAAATGGTAAAGCTAAAGGTAGAATTAAATTCTATAATTTATAAATTATTTAGTAAACCTGGTTCATGCAATCTACTTTTATCTAACAGATCAATATATTTTTGTTCTGAGTCCCCCCACCAAAAACCTCCAAACAAACAAAAAACAAAACACAAGATGAATCTTCTAACATGAAAGACATTTCTTACTAAAAATTAGTTATAATACTTTAAAATTCCCAAACTACAAATTTTTTTTATTGAATGAAAAATTATAGGGAAGCTTTCAAGGTTGTCTGTGCCTTATACTTTTAATTTGTAATGAAAACAGTTCCTCTAAAAGATAAAAAATAAAACCCAAAACGTTCCCTCTGTTTTACAAAGGAAAGGGCTTCACATTTTTCCATAGGAGGGCAGTAGTAGTCAACTAATTTGTCAATTTACCCCTGCCAGCTTTGGTAAAAGTAGGGAATTCCTTGTAGGAGAATTTCATGCTTCTGCCTTCATCTGTCCAGTAATGTGCCTAACAATAAGCACTCCCCTGGCGTCAGGTTTGTCCATGTTCTTAGAGAACCTTGAACTAAGGATGTTTTTCTACCCAGTATGAATCTGGGTTCATACCTCCTTGATTTGGAAGCTGATTATTTCAAATATACCAAAATGCCTGAGGCAGGGTTTGAATAGGTTAGAACTTTAGGTTGATATCCAAGCACATAAGGCTCAGTTAGTATTTTTAACATGTATTAAAGTGTCCAAGGAAGGATTTTTTTTTAAAAAGAGTAATATAACCACAGGCTGCAAGAAATATTTTGGATTTTAATGCACAGTACTTTCACCTTGGGGAAATGGAACTTTGGATAATTTTCTTTAACTTCTAAGAAGTTTTAGGTGTGATTTCAGCTTATAGGAACAAAAATACATCTATGTACAGGAAAAAGGGGGGTACTTTTTGAGATCTCTAACTTAGGGTTTTTGTTGTTAGTGTTCCTGACCATTTCAAGTAATGTTAGACATGTGTTCCAAGAAAGAAAAGGCCACTAAACCTTTGAAGGGAGGCAGAAGAAGAGAAAGAAGTGGAGCAGAAGGAAGATTGGTATTGGGCTCAAAGGACCTGGGTTGAAATCCCAGCTATGCAAATGAACTTGTGCAACTTTGGGGAAATCACTTTTATTCTCTGAGTTTCTAGTTTCTTGAACTATAAAAGGAAGTGAATAGACTAAATGATCTCTGGAATTCCAACTAGCACTGACTTATGATCTTGCAGTTTCTAGTGATCTTCACTATTGCCTAAGGAAAACCATTAATTGATTTTTTTCTTCCCTAAATTTCCCCAAATTTCTTTCTTTCTGCTTCATTCTTACTTTGTTCTTCTAGCATCAAGAAACCCATCATCATCCTTTGGACACGCTCTACTTTATCATTATTATTCTTACAATGTGGCATCCAGAAAAGAAAATAATATCCTATTTGTGCTCTAGCTATGACATAGTCAGTATAGTGGGGTTATAACCTGTCTCACTGTTGACATTAAGTTTCTGTTAATGTAATCCAATTAATCAATCAACAAGTATTTATTAAATGACTATGGTGTGTCACACAATGGGCTAGGTTCTGAGGAAACATAGTTTCTACCCTCGAGGAGCTTACATGGTATCAGGGCAAAGAAAATATGTGTGTATGTGTGTGTGTATAAACACACACACATACATATATATGTACACACATAAATGTGTGTACACACAGATATTTATGCATGTATATAACATACACACATACATGTACATGTTTATGTGTGTGTATATATATATATATATACAGAGAGAGAGAGAGAGAGAGAGAGAG
>NW_027185877.1:4190551-4312351 GCF_028583685.1 Petaurus breviceps papuanus
GAGAGAGAGAGAGAGAGAGAGAGAGAGAGAGTGTAAATGTTTAAGAACTGGCTGAAAAATATGGGTGGAAAATACTTTTAAGTTATAATCACTATTATTAGGATTTTCTCCAATGCATTTTAAAGTCTAGAAATATATATCTATATATCTATCTATGTATATATCTCTGTCTATCTAACTGTAGCACAAACGTATGTATAATACATAACCACAGGGCGGCTAGGTGGCACAGTGAATAGAGCACTGGCCCTGGAATCAGGAGGACCTGAGTTCAAATCCAGCCTCAGACACTTAACACAAAAACTAACCATGTGACCTTGGGCAAGTCACTTAACCCCAATTACAAAAAAGCAAGGAAAAAATACATAACCACAGATGCAGAGGTAGAGCGAAGCTCAGAATCCATCCTAACTCCTCTAGCATTCTACAGAGAAGAAAACTGAGGCCTAAGGAGAGTAAATGATTTAACTAAGATCACATGAGCAATATGAATAGTACTATGAACCATGCACAGGACCTGAATATATGATCACATTAGCTTTTTTTCCCCTTTCTGCTAAATAACACTGTTGAAGTGTTTTGAGCTTGTAAGCTACTAAATTTTCTAGAACATTTTAACTTCATACTATTTCAGTGAACCTTCAAGGAGGTAGTGTGGCATAGGGAGAGATGACTACAGAGTGAAGAAGATATGGGTTCAAGTTCTAGCACTGAACTCTGCACACTGTATGATACAGAAAATATCACTTCCTTTCTCAATACCACCGGAAACTCCCTGGGACTATAAATTGCAGCACTGGTACTATTAAACTTTATTATTAGAGGGAAGTTCTTCATTGGGAGTTCCCAATACTAAAGAAACCACAGGTGTTACCTAAAAACGGTCAGTCTCCCTTTTTCGGGGCTAATCTTTAGATCTACTGAAATTGCAAGGTCACCTCTGAAGAATTTAGTCTTTCCATTGGTTTTAGCTGGCATTTATGTACTGCTTTAAGTTCATGACTTTGTGAAGTAAAATTATAAATACTATATTATGCTATTTATAATTTATAAAATTTTTAGATATTAAATTCATTTTATTGCATTAAATGTAAACCTAGAGGTATTGAAACTTATAAATATTACCTTAAGTCACCCTCACAACAACCTTGGCTGGAAGATGTTACCCTTATCCCCATTTTCCAGATAAGGAAATTGAAGTCAATGGAGGTTAAATGACTTGTCTTAAAGAATGAGACAATATCTAAGATGAATGTGAACTCATCTTTTTTTTTTTTGCAGGGGTGAATGTAGGGCATGTGGGGTTAAGTGAGTTGCCCAAGGTCACACAGCTAGTAAGTGTTAAA
Organism: Petaurus breviceps papuanus; assembly: GCF_028583685.1. Lineage (NCBI taxonomy): Eukaryota > Metazoa > Chordata > Mammalia > Diprotodontia > Petauridae > Petaurus > Petaurus breviceps. Next base: position 4,191,898 of record NW_027185877.1, read on the forward strand.
GAGTCTGAGGTCAAATTTGAACTCAGGTCCTCCTGATTCCAGAACTGGTGCTCTATTCACTGTGCCACCTAGCCACCCTTAACTCAAGTCTTCTTAACTCAAAGTTCATTTCATTACCTAGGTATCTCTCTCCAGTTCTCACTAAGTAGCTTACCCCGCTTCCCTATCTTTTTGTTGGATATCTTTTGTGAATCTCTTTTAATATAAAAGTTAAATATAACTATACAGAATCACATGGGGAAGGCAGGAGGGAGGAATATTGGACTTTGAGTAAGGAGAGACCTGAGGAGTTCAGATTCTGATCCTGACTCTCACTAGCTGTGAGACCTGGGACCAGTTACCTAACCTCATTGAGCAGTGGTTTCCTCATCTAGAAAATGGTGAAATTATTACTTGTAGTATCTAAATTGAAGCAATTATTATAAGATGCAGATAATATAGTACAGGGTGTTCCAAAAGTCTTAGTGTAGTTGCATTAAAATTTAGGATACCTTATATATGTAAAATGGCATATAGACTTTAAAGTACATGTCAACTATCATTGTGTGTGTCTATGAGCATGTACATATGTGAATACATGTGCACATACATGTACACACATACCTGCATGGTAAGGGTAGGGAATGGCAATATGGTAAAGGAAAGTTTCTTTGCCTCAAAGGCTATCAGTTTTCTTGATGGCAAAAGTTATTTCATTTTATTCCAGAAAAGGCTGCACACAATAAGATTATTCCGAAAATGAGGTGGTATGATTTGTTTTAATTTTGGTCCTTTTCATGCTTTTAGAGAGATGTAATTAAACCTCATTACTTCCCAGAACCTAATAGGCAAGGCAGTTAAATTGTAAATTTTGTTGGGTGACAATTGCGCAATGACCACTGATAATTTGACGCTCTACTGATAGCCAACTGAAATCTTAACACAGAATAATTGCTCCAAAATGCTCTAGCCTAAGAAACATTTAAACTTATTTTTCATGTGTAAATAAAGGAGTTATAAAGATAAAAGTATATAGATATGAATATTTTTATATGCACATACATACATACAAAAACGTAATAATGAAGTTTTAAATTCCTTTTCACGTACTTAAGGAGTAAATCTGTGAAAAATATGTAGGAAATGTACCTGAAAAATTTTAAACTATACCATTTTTTGGACAGGCACATTTTAAATGAAAAGAAAAACACATAAAAAAGCAGCAGAGAAAAGCTTTCTGTATTTTGAAATGGGCTTTGCATTTGCTACTTATCACAGTGGGATATTCTGAAGACTAGTAGCCATGAGAATAGTACAGCATTTATTTTCATGGCACTGTTTTCAATTAGTTTTTATCTTCCCCTTCAGCTACCCATTTGCAAGGAAAGTAACTGGATCTAAGGAGACAGGGAATATGTGATATGCCTTTCTATATTTAGCTCCACCCATTTAATTCTCTTATCCAAACCTACAACAAAAATGTGGTTTGTGGGTATATTCATTCCCACATTGATTAGTGTTCACTTGTTATTTTGGGAATAAGACTATAAGGAGGGTCAAGTCTCCCTCAAATTTTTTTTTATTAATAATTAACATTCTTAATCAGGTTCAATGTGATCTTGATCAAGGTTTGGAATACAATACACATTAGTAGGGCAAAGCTTGTATCTCCAATGGGTGACCATTATCTACTAAAAAAAAGATAAAAATCATTGCAGCCTGCTACTTGAAGCCTTGTGTGATTTGCCTCCAATGTGCCTTTCTAACATTTTCTCTAAATGCTCCCCTTCATTCATTTTAGCTTTCAGTAAAAATGGATTCCATTCTGTTCTCTAAACAAAACTCATGTTTCCCCACCTGTGTACCATTACTCATTTTCTCTTCCTTACCTGGAATGACTTTCCTTCTCTGCTGTTTGGTTAGTTTCTGATCAACCTTCCAAGAGCTAGCTTAGACACTTTTTCCCCTCAATGAAACATTCTCTAGCTCCCTCACCTGCAAGGGACATCTTCCTCCTCTGAAGCAAAACAATACTTTGCCCTTCTCACTACCCTTTTCAATTATGCCACCTATTATAATTATTTATATACAAGTATAATCTTCCATACTGGACTAGAAGCTTCATAAAAACAAGATCTGTATTTCTTTTTTTTGTACTCAGCTGTGCTTTGCACTGGTGAACGGAACGGAATATTAGAGGAGAAAAGTGTTCACACATATAGTAGAGTTTAACAGGGTGTGAGAAAAAAAAAGAGAAAATCCCATAAGAGTTTTTAAAAGGTCAATTCAATGTTACTTGCAAGTTCAAGGGCTCTGAGATGGTTTCTTGAAGAAAGATTGCACTTAATTATTCCTTGAAGGATGAGTAGGACTTAAGCTATTAGAGAAAAAGTGGGAGGGAGAGTATTCCAGACAAAGGGTATAACATGACTAAAAGAAATAGAGTACAGAAAATGTTTGAGGAATGGTAAGCATCAGATTTAGGTAGAGTTGGCCCCAGTACCTATTAAGTAATTAGTAACCGTTTATGAAAAGTACCTTCTATGTGCCATGTGCTCAAGATACAAAGGAAAAACAAAAACAGTGTCTGTCCTCAAGAAACTTATATTCTGTTGGGGCAGAATAGATGTTAAGGACAGATAGATGCAGAATCAATATAGAGAGAACAAATACAAATAAATACCAGCTACCATGCCTTAAACATAGTAGAAACCTTAAATAATTCTTGTTGGATTATATTTAATTAGATAAAGACATTAACATTTGGTTGGAGACAAACAAAGAAGTGGTTTGAAAGGTAAGTTAAAGAGTTCAGAATTTATCTAATAAGGTAATTCCTGGGCCATGTCCAAGAGGAGGATGAATGGTTATTTGTCAGTAATGTTATAGAATAGCTTCCTATATTCAGTTAGAGGTAGGACTAGGTAGCATTCTAATATCCTGGATGACTAGCAATCCTGCAAATGTATCAGATCTTAAAGAAGTGATCATCATGACTTGATATTTTTAGGAAAATTTGCCATAGCAATTCATTCCTCTTGGGTCGTGATCTTTATGCATCAGCTACTATACATTATTACCATTATGTCACTACAATTGGAATATGATTTTGTGCCACACTACTGCTCTGCAGGCATGATCTATGATGTGAATAAAGTATGTAAGAAATGCAACAAATAGTTCTACAATGACCTTAATAAAAACCCTTCACTATTGGTAGCCACAGACTCGGGCCACTCCTGTACAATTTCCAACTGCTAAGTTCCATAAGGTTTAAAGGCTATACTTTGGCAATATGAAAAGTCAGTATTGTATGGTGGTTTATAATCCTACCACTGACTATAGCCTCCATCTTTCTTTCCTTCCTTCCTTTCTTTCCCTTTTTCCCTCTCTCTTCCTCTTTCTTTCTCTTTCCCTTCCTTTCTTTCCTCTCTCTCTCTGTCTCTCTCTCTGTCTCTGTATGTCTCTGTCTCTCTGTCTCTGTCTCTCTCTCTGTCTCTGTCTCTCTCTGTCTGTCTCTCTCTCTGTCTCTCTGTCTCTGTCTCTCTCTCTCTCTCTCTCTCTCTCTCTCTCTCTCTCTCTCTCTCTCTCTCTCTCTCTCTCTCTGTCTCTCTCTCTCTCTCTCTCTCTCTCTCTCTCTCTCTCTCTCTCTCTCTCTCTCTCTCTCTCTCTCTCTCTCTCTCTCTCTTTCTCTCTCTCTCTCTATCTCCCGTTTGAATCCCTTCTCTACCACTTACCTGTATGCCCTCAGACAAATCACTTAACCTCCATGGGTCTTAGTTTCTTTATAAAATGAGAGCCAATGATCTCTTCTACATTTTACTGTGTGGTCCTAAGTTAGAAACAAGTGCACAATTTACATAAGTGGAGGAAGTTTCAATATTGGGAAGTCACCATACTGATGAAGTCAGAGTATGCATGATGGATGTAGTATAGTATGATACAGACTGAACTGATATTATGGAACTGACAGATGAAAAAATCACCTCTACCAATGGAGACTGCAATTTTCTCTACAACTTAAAATTTCAGAGGGTTTCCTAGAGCACTGAGCATTGAAGTGACTTGAGTCACAGAATCAGATGCGTCAGAGGTCAGACATGAACCCAGATGTTCCCATCTCTGAAGTCAACTCTCTACCCACTTTATTATGGCTGCCTGTCAAATACGCTGTTATTATTTTTAAATGATATAACGTAAGGCTTAATCTAAGAATGTGCTTCTTGACTACTTGGAATCTTTCAACTTGACTGTTGGGAGACAACTGTCAAACTGTCAGAAGCTTTGGTATACAAGTTTGTGTATGTTTATGTTTAGAAAAATGTATAAAAATTGGGAACTTCCTAACAGAGTCAACACAATTCCATAGACTGATAGAAATGTCATTTTTTTTGCTCCCTGATGGCTAACATACCAACCAATGCCATGAAATCCCCAAAGTTTTCTATGATACTATAGAGATGCATTCTGTTACTCCTATGCCATACATACTTCCCAGGTATATACCAGTAGACAAAGATGAAAGATAGCATCATGCATCAGACATGACATCAGACTTATAGTCAGGAATATGAGGGTTCAAATCCTATCGAAGATACCTACTGTCTGTGTGACCCCATGCCTCAGTTTCCTCGTCTATAAAGTGTCTACATCTACAGATATTAACATTCTTTCTAATTCTATGTCAATGATTATACAATTGGCAGCTTAAAAGGGGAAAAATGTCTGCCTTTATTTTTGGGCATTAAAAGAATTTTCTTTGGTTACAAACTAAAGGACAGTCATCACATGTACATATCATGGAAAGAAATATAAATCTTTTTATGTCACAGCTGAACATATGGACCTGAGCATAATCTTTACTGAACGCAAAGGATAACCATATGTACTTATGAATAAATCCATATATATAAGTGCATATACATACACATGTTAAGACTGAATACTGAAAGGAGGGTTAGGTTTATAACAAAAAAAGAACTATTACCAAATTTGTGAATTAAAATTTTCTCTGCAGTACCATCATAAATATTAACCTTGGCTAATTAGTATTTATAGTATTATAATATTTATAGCATATAGCACTAGAAGGGAATTAAGTTTAGTAACCTCTATGCCCAACTTTTTCAGATAGGAACTTAAAGCCTAAGGAAAGAAATGAGGGGACCTGACCAAGATCACACAGGTAGGAAGCAAAAGATCCACAATTTAAACCCAATTACTTTGATTTCAGTGTCATGCTCTTCAGTAGGTAGAAGTGTTGTCTGAATTATCTTTCCAAAGGAGAATGAATGAATGAAAAAGGATTTATTAAATATTTGTAATGTGCTGGGCACAATGCTAAGAATTGAGCATATAAGTAAAAGTAAGCAAACTAGTCCCCATCCTCAGGAAGATAACACATAAAGGGGAGACAGGGAAGGATTTGTGGGAAAGGGTGGTTTTTGGAAATAGATAGGAAATGACTTGGAGACCTGGTTCCTGGAAAGGTAAAATTAAAATTCACTTGTCAGAGCCCAGAGTCCTGTATGAGAATCCAAGCTTCTGGGTGGGGACTGGAAAGATGTGGTGAGGAGGACTTGAGAGGACACGGTATGGTTTGGAAATAGCTGGGAAGTGTTCAATGCTAATATATGAAATTTCAACCTATGGAGTTGGAGAATCTTAGTTCAAAAAAAATAAACTGCTAGACAATTGTAAAAAGGACAATGTTAATCCAATTGCATTCTTCATGGAGGTAGTTTCAGTTGGGTCTTTAACCTTTACATGTCTTATCTATGTTATAGATCAAATTCTAACTTCAGGTAATGTCAAAAGAGAGAGGTCTGGCTAATATAAAATCTTGAAAGGACAAAGGGAAATGGTCAACATGGTTATGGAAAAACCAGCAATTGCTACTATTTTAAAAATATGGGGGAAATCTCTTTAAATCCAACTAAGAAGTAGTCTCTTCCTATTCTTCTAAAGATTTAAGAAACTAATATTGGCATTAGCTTAAGTTTGAACCTTAGCCTCAATATAGGAATTCATACATATTAGACACGTAATTAACAAATCCATCAAAGTCAAAGTAATCTTATTATTTATATATGACTAGATTATAAATGTTCCAAAAGGTCTGAAGAATTTGTTGACTTGGATTCATTAATAAAATGGCAATTCCAGTACATTTCTCAAAAGTACATTTTTATTCAATGACAATCTATGGAAAGGAAGCAATATAGGAATATTAAAAGTATCATGGAAATAAGGAATATTGAAAACATTGTTCCTACTTTTTGGAAATTGGTGACCAAAAACAGGAGATCATGCAGTGAAAATATGAGATATTTGATGGAAAGCTGAAGTGTGACATTGGTACCCGAGAAATTATTTTTTTAAAACCGAAAAGAAAGTTTCCAACATTTTGGCAGCATGTGTGTATACACCTATATGTATATACACAACACACACACACATATACACAGATAGAGATATACATACATACATACACGTGTGTGTGTGTGTGTGTGTGTGTGTGACACAGGTCACTGTGTGACCCTGGGCAGCTCACTTTATCTCTCTGAGAATCAGTTTCCTTATCGATAAAAGGGGGAGTTGGCCTTGATGATCTCCAGAGTTCCTTCCAACTCTCAATCAATGATTCTACAATTCTTGGAGGATCTGCTTTGAAACACAGATGGACAAGAACTATATAAGAGTAACCTTAGATGGCTTGCAATTCTGCATACGATGGAGAATATGTTCTACAAGCAACTGAATCAGAGAGGAAGTAAAGTATGGAATTTTAACTTATGTCTATTGAAATATCATTCATGGCTCTCATATAAGTAATTTTTCTTTAAAGCAATTGGGGTTAAGTAACTTGTTCAAGGTTACACGGCCAGTTATTTCTGGGTGTGGTGCTAAGTATCAGAGACCGGATTTGATCCCAGGTCATCCCAACTCTGGGGACAGTGCTCTTACTGCACCACCTGGCCACCCCTAAGCAATTGGGGTTAAGTAACTTGCTCAATGTTACACGGCCAGGTGTTTCTGGGTGGGTGCTAAGTGTGTGAGCCCAGATTCGATCCCAGGTCATCCCGACTCTGGGGCGGGTGCTCTTATTTGTTGTGCTACCTGGACACCCCAAACATAAGCAATTTTTAAGAGAAAAAAAATTCTTTATATAATGATACTTCTTGTTTCATCTCAACACAACTTGTTTTAATTATATAACCAAGCAAGTTGCTCATTTGCATTCAATCCACATTATTTAAAATTTGTAATATGTCTTTAAAATTTTATGCATACTTCATAAAGAAAATCTATCTCTTACTGGGCCAATGAGGAAAGTTGACAGAGTAAGTCTTTACCTACTGAGAGAAGAGATTGAATTGAGAACACAGCAAGTTTTGGTAAATGATGGCATCATTAAAGTCTAAAAATGCCTTCCTAAATGACTTTATTAGGAAGATTTCCTTTGTTAGGCCAAATGAGTTATGTATTTAATTTTTTAAAATGAAAAGCCTGCTGTCCTGCCTTGAAAGTCCTATTGACATGAAAGGATAACATTTATTATTCTTCCTTCACAGTAAGCAGAAACCGACAGCAGTCAGAAGAAAAACAGATTTAATCTCTAGGGAAGGGTCCATGTGGTTTTGCCTTAAAGCAACTCCTGAACTCAATGTTGCTAAAGATGTTGCCTGGGAGTCCCGGGATGGTGGACTTCTTTTTGATAACAAGGACAGTGATCATATTGAAATCATAGTACTACTATGATATGTTGTCCCTCAGGTTCTGAAAGTGGAAGACTGCTAAGAGTGGAAGACAACTTTAATGACACTGAACTTTTATAATCACCTGTCTGTAGGTGAAAGCCATTAACAGTCAAAAGAAGGAAGTGAATATGTGCATGGGGAGAGGGGGAGATTTGAATTAAAGAATCTTCCAGCCTCAAAATTAAATGATTATTTAACACTAAAATTTCAGTTTGGGGTATGAATTTAGGTACAGAATGAGAGCTCCAGAAGTGTGTTTGGTTATACTAATAATGTTGATATTTCTAGGACCAAGAACTAATTTAATTATAGGAAATGTCACAAATTTGAGTTCAGATTATTGACTGCAAGGCACAGCAGGGCCTACCGTGTAATAGAGGATGATGAAGAGCCTCTCAACAGGTATTTCCAATGCCAAATTGATTCAGATCCTCCAATCTAAGGACACTTCCGTAGAGCCAAAGAAAATCAGAAAGGATATACTCATGGTCTCACTACAAGGGCCAATCAAGAATATTATGGTCACAGAAGACAAGGATATGGGAAGTGAACAAGCATCTACGAAGTGCCTATTACATTGCAGGCATTTTCCCTGTTGTTGTTTACTTGTTTCAGTCCTTTCTAACTCTTCATAAGCCATTTCCTTCTTCAGCTCATTTTACAGATGAAAAATTGAGGCAAAAAGGGTTAGGTGACTTGCCCAGAGTCACACAGTAAGTATCTGAGGCTGGATTTGAACTCACGAAGATGAGTATTCCTGATTCCAAACTCAGTGCTCTATCCACTGTGTCACCCAGCTGTACTGTTCTAAGTGCTTTACCTCATTATCTCATTTGATATTTGAATATTGTCTTTTGGACATTGAATTTGAAAATTAGAATTAGATGAATGAAATATACTGAATCACAAAAGAGCATTATATATCTACATGGTTCCACTGGATCATACATTTGGACTTGAATAGTACAATTAAAACTATCCAAACTGGAAGTCTGACAACAAAGGGAATTAGCAATAATTTATTTATTTTATATAAATATGTTCTTTTATACCCTTTGATATAATAAATTTGGTTACTTTAGTTGAGTATCATGTAATTAGTGGATTAATACTGGACTTTAGAGGATGGACATTCCTTAGCACATAAAGTCACAAAATTGTAGAGTTAGAATGGATAGAAATGAGAGCCTCTTATATTTCAAAATCTTAGATACCATCTAGTGTGACTTGCCTCATTTTTCCAATAAGGAAATGGAAGCCCAGAGACAGTAAGGGATTTGCCAACAGTTTTACAGTTAACAGAAATCTGAGAAGGACGGGTAATACATTGGCACGATAGAGTCAGGATCCAAAAATATCTTAACATATAAGCCTATTGGGTAAAATCTTATTAAATGAAGTCAAGTACCAGCTAAATGTATAATCATAGGTATGAGCTCAAAAATACACTTCATGAGCACAAAACAGTGAAGAGCACTATTAAACAGCAATCCAAAAAAGAGTTACGGCTTTGGAAATAGCACAAATGGTGGGATATGGTACTTAGCACAGTGCCTGGTACATCGAAGGAACTTAATAAATGTTTGTCAACTGATTCATTATGGAAGCACAAAAGCTCCAAGTGAAAAAAAATGAAAGCATCCAGGAATGAGGAGGTGAGGGTCCTGCTGGTCAGATGACCTCTGTCATCTGCCCTTGTCACAGCACAGCTGTAGTATTGTTCAGTTTTGAGTGACACAGTATGAGAATGACATTAATAAGATGGAGAAAGTTCAGAGAAGGACAAAGAGAATGGGTTAAGGGCTTGGGTCAATGCCTTATAAGAACCAATCCAGAGAGTTGGAGATCTCTGGTGTAGAGAAAAGAAGACTCAAAGGGAACAGGACATCTTTCATCAAGTACTTTAAAGGAATTCCATTTCTTCTTTTTGGATCCAGATAACAGAATCAAGAGTAAAGGGATGAAGGTGCAAAGGGGAAAATTTAGGCTTGATATAAGGGGGAAAATCCTTTGAATTTGAGGTAAGAAAAAGTGCAATGTGCTGCTTTGGAAGGCAGTGAGATTCCCCTCAATGAAATTCTTCAAGCAAAGGTTATATGACTATTTGCTGACTACGTGGTAATGGTGATCCTTTTAGGTGTATGAGTTCCATGCGGTGGTATGCCAAAAAATGTTTAACAAGTAGCTCTCCATAAAGCCTGACACACTTTTAAGTTTAATTTGCATTATTATGCATAATGACTGCATTTTACCCATCACTTAAGTCTAGATAATCAACAAAACAATACATCAAGCCCTTTTTGTAGCATCTGCCAATTTCCAAGTCAGCTAGTTCAGTCTTGCACCATTCCACTCCTGCATCAGAGCTGAGATTTGAACACAAGTCCTCTGATTCCAAAACCTAGTTCTCTTTCTACTACACCACATTGCTGGACCAAAAGGGTTACCAACTCCACCCCCATACTGTTTGCTATTGTGTCTTGAAGACTTTCCTTGGCTCCATTCTATAGTGCTAGCTATATGGACCTATGCAGAAGATGTAAGCAGTCAAGGAAGGTAAAAAAAAATACCTTGTTTAGTTCTAGATTCTCTTCAGTAATTATATATAACTGTGGCATAGTATATTTATCTATGCAGCTAGGTGGCATAGCTGATAAGACTTGGAGTTGATAGACTGAGTTCAAATCCTGCCTTAGATACTAATTGTACAACTGTGGGCAAGTCCCTTAACTTCAGTTTCAATTTCCTCATCAATAAAATGAAAATAACATATCTCTCAATAGTATTTTTGTGAGGAATAAATGAGATAACATATATAAGACTTTTCAAACCTCAAAGCACTGTATAGATGGTAGCTATTATTTTTTAAATTTATTTTATTTTTTATTTATGGAATAAAATAACATTTCCATAACAATATAAAAGCTGATTGCCCATGAAATTGCAACTCTTCTATGTACAACTTGCTATACCTTTTAAATATACAATAAAATCATCATGCAAATTTCCTCTTTTTCTTCCCCCCTGCTTTTCCCCCTCCCCTTCTCACCCTAGAGATGGTTATCATTAGATACAAATAGGTATATAGATGCAAAATTATTCCACACATACTAATATTTATCAGTTCTTTCTCTGGAGGCAGATAGCATGTTATTTTTAATTTCACCTCTGATCTTCCCTTTTCCTTCAAAGGTGACTTTGGGGTTATAAATCTTGAGCTTGGATGTACCTTTGTGTATATGTCATGAAGCCTCTGGTCCTGTACTTAAGTATGGACAAGCCTAAAAGAGGGGAAGTCCCTGGTCTCCTACTTCATTGTGAAGACTTATGAACTCTATAGGAGTGAGCTATAATGTCTAGGACATCATGGAATTCCTAGATTCCCCCTAGTCTCACAAAGTGTATTCAGGGGAAAAGGGTTCACATATTGATGAAGGAAGGGCAAGCACTGAACAGCAGAGAAATAGCCTTCTGGGATACCTAGTTACAGTGATGACCCCCACCCCCTTTTTTGGAGACAGCTAAAGAAAAAACAGCCCTTAATATTACAGTTTTATTTAACCATATTTGCTTCTGTTTCCTCATCTGTAAAATGAGCTTGAAAATGAAATGGCAAAAGATTCCAGTATCTTTGCAAAGAAAACCTCAAATGAGGTGATGAAAAGTCAGACATGACTGAAATGACCAAACAAATACAATGTTGAAATTTGCTAGATATGATACTTGGGAAGACACAGTTCAATATCTTTTGAGCTGTGGCATGCAATTCAATCAGATCTAATGCAACTCCATAAGTGTTTATTAATTCCCTACTATGTGTCAGGTCCTGTGCTAGGCTTTGGTGACACAAAGACAAAAATGTAACTGTCTCTTCCCTTAAGGAACTTATATTCCACTAGGGAAATGGATCAGTTACAAATAGTGAACTCAATTTCCTCATCTGCAACAATGGAGTGATGGAATAACGACTACTGTGATCGCTAGAACTGTGATACAAAGATCATAAGATATAAAATCTGGGCTAGGGGCTGGAACTCTTATTTCATTTGGGCAGTGACCTCCAGAGTAAGGAAACTCCCTTACTTCATGCAGGTTGACACCTTTTCCATAACTTATATAGTATTATACTGTTATATAGAACATTAAGAGGTTAGTGAGTTTTGCCCAGGGTTACAAAACTGATATTAGCTTGAACCCAAGTATTCTTGGTTTCAAGATCCTGTATCTACTACACCATATCTCAATCTACCCAACTACTCCAGCCCACTACTGGCTGGGCCATAAGAGACATTGTGCCCATGGAGCTGTCTGTGGTCCCAATAATGTCAATAGGTAGATTATATTTGAGAGAGAAATACAAAATATACATAGATAAAAAAATACTATGTAATTTTAAGGAGATAACTAACAACTAACAATTGGCAGAATCAGGAAAAGCATCTTGTAGAAGGTGGCCAATGATTTGAGCCCTGAAGGGATTATTTTAATTTACTTACTTGAAGAATAAATTGGGCTCATTCATTCTTCTTCCATTTTAATAAAATTTTCTTTTGACCTTTTATGGCCAGAAGAGCTACAACTTGGGGTCAATCTACTGGCTTGACTATGGAGGCTTTCTGAGGTATCTAGGGAAGTTGTCTGAGTTAGGAGAAATGGAATGAAAGTAGCCTGACCCTTTCCTGCCACTGGTACTTCCAACACAGGATTACAAAAGATTATCCAAGTATCATGCTTTAAGTTTTGAGTTCCATTTTGTGTTGACAGAAATAATATATTTAATTGAGATGATAATGATTAACAAAACTGCTTCAACCTCTGTCTCTTACCATCCAATTCCTACTACACTTCCCACATATACTTAGAGTAGATATGTGTTAGCCTCTTACTTGCACAGAAAGAAAAGACCCACACCATCTTCTACCTACTCTTCCTCTTAGATCACAAAGAAAGAGAGCCATATTCTCAAATTAGGTTGACACCTGATTCTTTGATCATCCACCCTTTGGTCTCCTCTAGGACCATATTCTAACAATAATCCCCTTCCTCTTATGTATCTTCATTCTTTCCATCTCCATTATTACTTAACATCTGCAAACATGTTCAGTTTAAAAACAAAACAATCTATTAACTTATCTACCTTTTATGTACTTTTCTCCTTCTATTCACTGCAAGTCTTCTGGGGGGAACAAAGTTGCCTATACTCAATGTCTCTATTTCCTCCCCTCAGATTCTTTTCTTCACCTCCTTCCAGTTTCTTTTCCACTATTATCCCACCAAAACTTATCTCTCAAAGTCGATCAATGACTTCTTAATCATATTTTCCAATACCTTTTTTACTTCAATTTTTAAAAACCAATTATCTTGCAAAACATTAATTTTTGAATATATCCCTCTTCTCTATTTTACCTAGTGAATTTTCTGTTGAAACAATATTAAAACAGAAAAAGGAAATAACAAAATCTCACAGCAATACCAACAGTCTCACAGTACATTTGATGTTCTTCACCCATGTTTTGCTATGTCTGTAATGAAAGGAGGGAGGTACATTTTCTTAACTTCAGAGTTGGATTTTGGTTTATAAATAGATGGTGTTCAGTTTAATTTTACTGACCTTTCTGTTTACCCAATGGTCACTTTTTGGTCCTTAATCTCTGACCTTTCTGGAGCATTTAGTATTACTAACCACATCCTCTTTTTGGATATTCTCTGCTTCCCTGGCTTCTGAGAAACTATGCTATCTTTACTGTCTTAACCTTCTCCTTACTGTCTTCTCTTATTTCTTGCTCAATGACTCCTTTTTTGGTTCTGTTTAAATCTGTCTATTGCACTGACACTATAGAAAGGGTCTCATTATCACTACTGGAGTATCCCAAGAGGCTTCCCACATACACTCCATCCTTTTCCCAATACAGCCTTTACACACACACACACACACACACGCACACACACACACACAGAGTTGCCATTCTTCTTTTGAAATATCTTCAGTAACTAAGTTAAACTCTTTGCTAAGAAAAGCTGAATCTCCTTTGTCCAACACTCAAAGGCTTGCCACAATACTTTTCTAACCCTTTACTATACTATCTATCCTCCCTGTAAGGATTCTGCCATGAAGCCAAAGTTTACTTTTTGACTCCAAACAACGTCAATGCTTTTCCAAATGCTATTGTGAATTCATGGTCTATCTTCCTTTCCATCCTATGTTTAATTTGAACCTATCCTTTAGAGCAAAATTGAGACCTTAGTTTTTAAAAAGGCCAAGGTCTCCCACTGCATCTGGGGCCATCAACAGTTTTCTTGATCCATTTCTTGCCACTAGACTCAGATGACTGTAAAGGAGATAGTGAAGCTGGTAACTTAGCACAGCTCTGCCTCTCTTAAGTCCAATTCATTTGCAAGTCAAAACATCACCCTCCTGATGTCACTGGTCCTTTTTGAGAACAAAGGATAAACAACAAATAATCCTTTAGAGCAAAGAAGAGCCAGTTATTACCTATGGACCAAATGAGGCTTACCACCTGTTTCTGTAGAGTCCTTTCTTTGCTCACAGGATGTATAAAAACAGGCCAGCAGGTTGGATTTGGTCCATGCCCTGCAGTCTGCTGACTCTACCATAGAGTCTTTACTAAAATGTCATTCCCAGTTAACACAGCTCTATGAAAGGCTGAAAAGGAACTCAGCACTCTCTCTCATCAACAACAGCAACTACAACCACATCAATAATATAAATAACAGCAGCAGCAGCAGCACACATTTATATACCACTTTAAGATTTGCAAAGTGTTTTACAGGTACTGTCACATTTGAGGCTCACAACAGCTCTGGGGTGTAGGTTCTGACTCACAGACACACCAGCAAATATTGGAAAAGGGCCTCAAACAGAAGAATGATAAAGAAAAAGAAGAGAAATGGATAAAAGGATGGCCAGAAGCCTGTGAAGGCTGGGAAAGAGGTCTCACCAGGGAAGCTAGAGTGAGCTCCCTAAAGGAGTTTGCTGCCTGTGATTGCTGGGAGAGATGCTGTGTGAGCGATGCTAGTACAAGCCCTAGTAAATACACCTGAAGCTTGCTAACACTGGGGAGAGTGGCCCCAGGGAAGCCAATGAAAGCTCCAATAAACACTCCTAAAACCAGCAGGTGCACTGAAGGAGGACTCTCTCCAGGGTGGCGAGCCATTGTGAGCTCTGATAATCAGGGCATGAAGCCAGATCCTGTCCCTGGCCTATCGAAACAGTGCCCAGGAGAGAAGCAGCCCCAACATTAGACTGCTCTGAGATTCAGAGACACTCTGTCCACTGCTCTGAGGACTATTAGCTACAATAGGAGACAGGGCTACAGGGAAACACAGGAATCAAGAGTAACATAACTTGATACCTAGGTTTGAGGAAGGCAGCCTTATAAGACACCTGAGACCAGTGGGATCTTAAGTACCTAAATGTGATCTGGAGCATCCACAGGAAATTCAAGAACCAACTTCTATATGGGGATGGAAAGTAAAAGGAGATAGATTGAATTTGTTAAGAATTATGCGAGCCTAGGACTTCCTTTCCTATTCTGAGTCAGAGAACGTTGTCAAAAGAGGGGACCTGAGGCCAGCACTCATACTAAACCATCTGAAGACTGAAACAGGAATTGAGGCAGAGGTTGGGTCCTTGTACCAGTCACATTAGCAGAATTGCAATGGCAACAACATTCACACTTAAGAGGTTACAGGACCAAACAAGGCCTATCCCAGAGTATGAGAATGAACAAAGCCTGGTCCTGTTCAAAGTTGTAGTCCAAGAATTCAAGAGAAAATATGAGTTAACAGAAGAAAACAAAAGTAAAGGAAATAGAATGAAGAAATAAGCTCAGGAGATAAATACAGAAAAAAGCAAATAAGGAAAGCAAAGAATAAGTACAAATAAATACATGAAGAATAAATATTCGACAATCATGAGCAAAGCCAGAGTAAAAATGGCTTTGCCACAAGAACTGCAAGCATGGATGGAAGAAATAAAGCAAGAGATAAAAAAAGGAAATAATGAAATGGGTTTTGAAACAAAAAATCTGGAAGGAAAATAAATAGCTTGGAACATAAAGTAGAAAACCTTACATAAGTGGTGGTCTTTCTAAAAAACAGAGTAGAGCAACAGAACAGAGAACAGAGTAAGAAATTTGAGAAAAAAGTAAAAAGTGTCAAACAAGAAGAAAATTCATTCCTAACCTCAATCTCTTATTTATAATTAAATCTAGTATTTGTATTTTCTTTCTCAGGAAATAACAGGTACTTATCATATAATAACCCCTTTCATATTTAAAGACAGAGAATAAAATCCATAGCTATCAGCTCAGTGCTGACAGTCAGCTGTACACTATCAAAAACAACTAATGTGGAAAGTAGGTCCAGGAGAGATAATTTAAGAATCACCACACTCTCTGGGGATAAAAAAGACCTACTGAAAAATCTAGATACCATATTAAGGAAATCATCAAAGAAAGTTGTCAAGTTCTATTAGAATGAGAAGACAGTGAAAATAGAAACAAGGAACTAATATTGTCTGAAAGAAACCCCAAACGAAAGATAATCAGGAACAATATAGCCAAAATCCAGAGATGTAAGGTCAAATTAAAAATGCTGTAAGCAGGCAGAAAGAGGGCAAATAGCAAGAAACTACAGTCAGGACCATACTATGTAGAGGAGCAAAAAATCTTGGAATATGATGTTCTAGAAGGAAAAAAAAACTTGCAACAAAGAATTACTTTTCCAGCAAAACTAAGTATAACTTTGCAGGGGTGAGGGTGGGGAAAGGACTTGCATTCTAACAGGAGACTTTCAAGCATTGCAAATGAAAAGATTAGAACTGAGTAGAAATTATGAAATGTAAGCATCGGAGTCAAGAGAAAGATATGGATGTAAATATATCTGAGCTATTACAAGGGGCTAAATGATGATTTAGTGCTTAGATTCTAATAAGAGAGCAGACCTAGGCCTTTTGAGAATGCCAGTATCTTTAAGGATCATAGAGTATGTAAAGGAATACAAATGCAGCCTGACCATGTTTTGTTGGTTTTACAGGAAAACAAAAGGAACAGAAAGAATGTGCAGGGAAAAAAATCTCAGGAATACTACTTATCTGAACAAAAGGAAAGCTGAATGTACACATACATCTAGACAAATGCATGGGAGTTTAGTAGAAAAATATATTAAAATCAACAGAAAAACAGATGCAATTGAAAAGTATTTATATGATCCTAGAAACAGGATTTTGAATGGATACTTGTCTCTTTTCTCCTATTGGAATGTAAACATCCTACCATTTCTCAACCCCTTACAAATGTGTTTCTTCTTTGTATATGAAGAAATATTCATATATGTAGATCCTTACTAAGTTCATAATAAATAATAGCAAATTCATTGTATAAAAACTCATGATAAAGAATAAATCCTACCCCTTCCAAAAAAAAAATTAAAACAACAAACCAAATAGATATCACATACTCCATGAAGGTTTCCCTGATTCCCTTCTGTGTGTGTGTGTGTGTGTGTGTGTGTGTGTGTGTGTGTGTATTAGAGCTACCTATGTATATGACATATCCTTCTTCTAAACTATACCCCAGAAGCTGGGGTCAAGTTGTGGCAATTATTGTGCAATCATTTTATTTGTGTCTGACTCTTTTGTGATCCTATTTTGGGTTTACTTGGCAAAGATACTGGAATGGTTTGCCATTTACTTCTCCTTCTCATTAAATAGATGAGGAACTGAAATAAACAGGGATAAGTGACTTGCCCAGGGTCACACAGCTAGTAAGTGTCTGAGGTTGAATTTGAACTCAGAAAGATGAGTCTTCCTGACCCAGCAAACATTTGATCCACTGCACCACCTAGCTCTCCAGGAAGACCTTAGTTCAAATCTGGTCTTGGACACTCACTACTAGACACTTACTACCACCTAACCTCTGTTTGCATCAATTTTCTCAATTATAAAATGGGGATAATAATAATAATACCTATCTTCCATGGATGTTGTAAGAATCAAATGAGATAACTGTAAAGCACTTAGTACAGTGCCTGACAAACAGTAAACACTATATAAATGTTATTATTATCATGGCAAAAATTATATCATATAAATTTCATTACTCTCAGCACCTAACATTGTGTTCTGCATACAATAAGTACATAGTAACTGTTTGTTGAATTGAATATAAATAAATGATAGATTTGGGGGGGTAGATGAAAAAAGTTTAATATTCAATGTGGTGAAATGGATGCAAACATGAATAAATTTGTATTAATTACATATATACAAATAAAGCTGATTCAAACATGCATAAATGAACCATTTGCAACATATCAACAAGATTATCAAACATCTACCTTTTACAAACTCAAGGAAGATGGGAAAGCATAACACTTAAAATCTATCTCCCCAAAATACATCCAGTTGGACATATAAACATTCATTTTAAATATCCTGAAGTTAATGAAAAAAATTTCTGCTTGTGCTTTGTTATTTTAAAAAATTCCAAATTTCATCACATTCTGAACTCACAGATATAGAAGGGACCTCCAGAGGTCATTTAAGACAGCTCCCTAGCTGAAGGCAAGATTATTCTTAAACGATCTATTATTGTCATGATTTTAAAACATCCTTTGGGAAAGTCATTCCATAGCCCTCTTTATTAATCTCTTCTAGTATCTGAAATCCCTACAGCTAGAATTTTCTTCTTCATTCGTAACCTCAATCCCTTATTTCAAATTCAATCTATTTTCTATTTTCCCTGGTGCAGTGGAGATAGAGAACAGGTACTTATCATATAATAACCCCTCATATTTAAAGACAGAAAAAACCCACCATACTATGGCTATCAGTTCACTGCTGACAGATAAGGATGAGGGAAAACCCACCTGGGTAAGAATATTTTGAAATGTAAAATTAAAGAAAAGAAGGCATTTGAATTGCTGGGTTATTTTATTACAACATCTTGGTGGATCATAGGCTCATAAGAGTTTGGATCAGAAAAGGGACTTAGTCACCATCTAATTTAGCTCTTCTTTTAAAGATGGAGGACTATAGCACAGAAGTGACTTGCCTGAAGTTTCATGGGTAGTAAAATGGTAGAGGCCATGTTGAAACTTAGATTTGGCATCCTCTTCACTACACCAATTGAAAACCATTGCATTTGGTATAGAATAGTGATCATTGTTTTTTAAAACAAAACAAATATTCCCTTCAGGAAATTTTATTGGGCTCTAGACTAATGATGACATCAGGAAACAATATACATTTCCCTCATACACAAAACACTAAATTCCTATGGTGTGAATTTGTTACAATTTATTGTATAAAAACTCAATCTTAAAAAAATATTATTAAGTACTTTGTATAAGATTGGTCTGGTAGGTAGGTAGAGAGGTAGATAAGTTGGCACAGTGGATAAAGTCCCGAGACTGGAGACAGGATCTTTCCGAGTTCAAATCTGACCTCAGACACTTACTAGTTGTCTAACCCTGGGCAAGTCACTTCACCCTTTTTGCCTCAATTTCCTCATTTATAAAAATGAACTGGAGAAGAAAATGACAAACCACTCAAGTATCTTTGCCAGGAAAACCCCAAATAGGGTCATGAAGAGTCGGACATGAATGAACAACAAAGGAAAAAGATGCATGAGAGTATGTGCTGGGTTTTATAGATATTAAAATAAAACCAAAACAATAGCCAATTCCTGACCTCTGGGAGTTTACATTCAACTGGAAAGACTCAACAATTCCCATAAGCATATACAAAGCAGATAAAAATGATACAAATAACTTTGAGAAGGCTTGAGCATGAAAAACTAGGGTAAGTTGGGTGATAACTTCATAGGAAGATAGCGCTAGAAAGGAACCTAATTTTAGGGATTAGGAAATTAAAGTATGTGATGGTTAAGTGACATGGCCAAGACCCCACAGGCAGTCAGTGCTAAAGGGCCATTTGAAACCCTGTTTATTTCTTTCTAGAGATAGTATTCTCATCCCCAAAATCACACTGCTCCTGGCCTTGCTGTTGTAGGTGGTGGTACCTGAGCTTTGCTTTGAAATAGATAGTATTCCAAGAGGCAGGGAGAAAGTAAGGGAGGAGACTTCATATCTCTTGTCTTATCTTATAGTACTGACTTTTTTTTTTCAAAATCAAAAACTTTCACCCATTTTTCAGGACTATGTCCAATTTAGACTTGAGAAGAAAATTAATTTTGAGTTAGCTTAGTATCCAAACTTAAGCATTTCTCTAAAAATTGAAGCAGCCATTTCTTTATATGGCATTTTTGGTCACTTATAGGAAGAAATCAAGCATGGAAACATCTAGCTTTCTTCCCTCCAAAAACCAGTAAATGAAGATGGGGAAAATTTTAGAAGAAAGTTATTAGAGGCTGAAAATAGATATTTAAATTGGAAACACCATCTCAAAGACAAGCTTAGTTGTATGTAACAAGGAACGCCAGGTTGCTCAAGAAAAGAACCTACTTCTGTCCTTTCTCCTGAGGCAAGATATAATCTATTGGCCTTGCAATCAGATTCAACATCCAAACCTGACATTCTGTGGCCGTGGGCAAATCAGTTAGCCTTCCACTTCCCCACTGTAAAATGAGAGTAATATTTAATTACCACTCAAGGGAGTTAGAGTTACTGCATGCTTGTAAAACATTTTGAAGACAAAAGCCTTGAGGCTAGAAATTATTACTACTCCATCAATTCTGTGTATCTGGATTTACCATTGCTATTCATGGTAGGTTGGTACATTAATCACCCTACAACTTGGTAAGACTATTAAATCTTTTGCCTTTCAACCAGGGTCTAAATAAAACCTTTAGGCTGTAGGGATTTGGTGTTATGCTCGAAACAGTCTCCCACTCTTTTTCTGCCAACCCCTTTTTCAGATTTCACCTCTTCCATGAAGTTTACCCAGATTACACAGCATTCATTAGGAAGTCTGAAGCATCTTTAGAGGAGAGCTCAGCTATCACATAAAAACTGTTTCAGAGACCTTGAGCAAGTGGATTGATTTTTTTCATTCTGTAAAGGGAGCACAATAATTATCTGCCAGCATTACACCATAATGACACAAATATAAAATGATCTGAAATGTAAGGTGACCTTACTTTATGAGATCAATTTGAGGTCACAAAAATGTATTATATTATGTGAAATTCTGCATTCCTTGCCCTCATGACATCAGAGGCATAAACTAGCCCTCTGTGCTTCCCTTAGAATTGGTTACTGATATAATCTTTTCTTAACAATTGTTCCATATCAATTCCTAAATATTTTAAAACTTGGATCCCATAGAAAGATACTGGATTGTATTCAATGAAGAGAACAGTATCTCCTCCTGAACAAACCAAGTAAATATAGGAAAAGTGAAGACTTGAAAAATAATTTGGAAACACTAAAACATAACCCTTTCAACTGTACCTCAGGGTACCTGAAACCTTAGGTCACAGAAAGTAGCCACAGTAGGACTTGTGCAATAGGTCTGCAGAAGAACTTTAGTCCTATGTATCATGGGATTATGTTTTTAAAATTTGTTTTACTTTCAATTTATGGAATAAAACAAGCATTTCCATAGTTTAGTAAAATAAAAAAAGATGATTGCACGTGAACCTACAAAATAACTATGCACAATTTGTTGTTTCTTTCAAACAGACAAAATTATCATGCAAATTTCTTTTTTTCTTCATTCCCCCCTCTCATACCCTAGAAATAGCTACCATTGGACATAATCAGGTATATGTGAATGTATTTGTAAATTTGTATCTTAAAGCTTTTTATTCTCAAGAGAAATCTTGTATGTTATGGATATTTATGGTGGTTAAAATATATTAAGTACTTTTTATTCACAGGTATGGGCTACATAGAATTTCTCTAATGGGTTCCCTTTCAAATGGTATTTTCTAAGAATACACCATGAAAAGAAGACATAGAATATGGCACAAGAATATATCCTTGTCTAGCCTGGCTCCTTCAAAATCCTGGTTAAAAACAAAACTAAAAAAAAAAAAAGCTTTATCATTGACATTACTGAGCACATAGAGAACCTTTCCAGTACTTAATGCTTTTTAATTAATGATGGCAGTAACTATGTTATAGAAATTCTAAGATATTAGTAGTAATACTGAAAAAAAAACATTTGATATTTTAGTACTTAATATATACATATTTAGTGGAGATACATTGCATTCGGCCATAAAAAAATCTGGATTCAAATATTGGCTCATTTCCTCACAACCTATTTGACCTTGGAAAAGTCACATCAGTTTCCTGAGTCTCACTTTCTTCTTCAACTGAAGAACAAGAGACTAAATGACCTCTAAGGCTAGCTCTAAGATCAATGATCCAGTGACAAATTAAAGAGACTAATGAATTCTCAGGCAGAGAGCATGACAAAAGTCTAGCTGGAGTCATTTTTGGATCTCTCTCTCCTAGCTTCCTTTTCAAAAGAAAGGAGGCAAACACTTCTATAAAAGAAGCAGAACTCTCTTCACTTTCCGTCTATTTGTAGAATCTCAAGTTAGCAGCAACATTAACATTTCAATGTGAACCATCCTGAGAAAGACCACACTGGGAATTTTCTACCAAGCCAGCTAGAGGGCTTTAAAGACTGAACCTTGCTGTTACTAATTGTACCTCTCTAGCATCATGGGTTTTGTTCCTCACTGTTGTGATATTTCATTTATAGAATACATAATATGTGTACAGGGCTCACACAAAACCTTGTTTCAAACCTCATTTTAGAACAGGCTAAATGCCTAATGTGAAAGTGAAAGCTTTCAAAATATCAGACTCCACAAAAATGGACAAAAGGTAAAACAATGACTGTACCTCAAATAGATCTGGGAAAACTAGATGAGGGAATTAAAAATTCAGGGCTGTTGAGAACACCTATAATCATTCAAAACATCCACCCTATTCACAGTTCCATAAACAATTTTTGGAACTTATTTTTATTTACTACTTAGAAATGTGAATAAAAAGATCTGTACTTCTCTGTTCCTTTTCTTTATTGTGTTTCTTAAGCCACTAGAATATGAGATTTTGGAAAAGATGAAAGATGAAGATGAATCTGCCCTAGAACCTCCAATTGAAAATGAAAAGTTGATGTTGACAAAAAAGACTGAATCATCTCAGTTTCACTAAAATAATAACACCACTATATTCAATGCTAGTCACACCAAACATAGCATCTTTCTCTCAAAAGCTCCAAGCATTCATTCTCCAGGATCTAATATGCATAATTCCATATAATAAGAGAGATTTAAAGATGCCTAGACGTCATTAATAGGTTTTGCATTCTTCACTATGGTCAGTGAAGTCGAGAAAATCCATGGAAAGATAGATCTGTAAGAAGCTATTCTTGATTAAAATGTTTCCCTTCAAACTAAGTCTTTGTAGTTGCCTGAATTTATCACTCCCACAAAGTTCCTATGAAGAAAATTAACTGCTTTTTGGCATTTTCATTACTCAAGGAAATTTAGAGATGATATGTAATCTCTATTCTCTTCTGGACAATATATAAATTCACTCTAAGTTTCTTACTGATAAATAAAATACACTATTAAGAGCTCTCCCTTTATTAATTTTATGAAGAGCTCACTGCCCTTCTCTTTCAGAGATTCCTCTTTTTCTGCATTGATAAGAAAGGCATGGGTCAGGATTCGGTCTACTCATCTCCATTTACTTGCTGGGCTCTGTTTTTGATAGAGCACAAGGCAACTCTGCTGCTTTTCATTATGGATAATATTAATGGAAAACGGAACTTTAGAAGTTTTTAATTGTACAACAAGGCACAGGGCAATAGAAATAGAAAAGAAAGAGGCCTGTATTTGCTAGATTCAAAACAAATTCTGATGGTCAATTTCATAATGATCTGTAAATATTTCAAGGGTCCTTATCCAGGGTATGGAAAATACTAAGAAGAAAAAATAAGGGAAAAAAGGTAGTGAAATTCCAACATGAAGTTTTTAGTGCGTGTAATGACCAAGAGGAACTTACTGTAGAATATTAAGAGCTGGGAGGGATGTTTAGATATCAGTCAGTTACAGAATGATAGAATCTCCATGTCCAAGGATCCTAATTTATACTCGACAACAAAAAATGCCTTCATTAGAATAAACTGAACCCAGACCTCTGAAGACCTCCTGGGAGTGGAAGCCCATGATCTTCCAAGGTAGTCCATTCTACTCAGAATGATCCTAGTAAATAAGGCCTGTTCCCTGAAATTATGTCTTATCTAGTTTCTTTGTAAATTCTATGTATTGGTCCTAGTTCTCCCTGCCTAGGGTGAACAGAACAACTATCATTTTGCTTCCAAATGATCACCTTTTGAGTTCCTGAAGCCAGTCCTAAGCATTTTTTTCCTGCAGGTTGAATAATTCTAGTTCTTTACAAAGTATTATATTACAAGATTGAAAGTACTGAAGTATTATATTACAAGATTGCTTGCATTTAGAGATGCAAGCAACTTTGAAGATTATCTGGTTCATCCTTTTTTTTTTAGAGAACCAATAACTGAATATATTTTATTCAGAAAGGGGAAATCACTTATCCAGTGTCAGAGCTAACTAGTGAACTAAGACTTGAACACTGAATTCCAAGTCTACTGCTTTTTCTATTATAAATAATTCTCTATGGGAAATATTATTAAGCACCAGAATTGATTGCAGACAGGTGGTAAAATGATACAGAAAGATCACTGGCTTTGAGTTTGAATTTTACACTGCAAGGAAAAAGTGTGGTAGAGGGGAAGGAATGATAAACTTGAAACATTCACTTTGGGAGTTAGAAGCTCTAAATTCAAATTCTACCACTTATTGCCTTATGCAATCTCAGGAAAATTACTTAATCTTGACAAAAATCAGTTTTCTAGAGTCAAACAAGGGGATTGGATATTGACTTATTTTATTTTTCTTGTAAAAGACATTTAACCTCTCTGGGTCAAGTATTCTCTTCTTTAAAATGAGGGGATCTGACAAAATAACATCTAAAGCCCTTTACAGCTTTAGAAGCAATAGTGCTATGAATTCTTTTTAAAATGGAATAGATTTACATCTTCTAAATCATGTGGTGATTATTTATATTTCCTCTGTTTAAGAGATTTTTGATGTGAGATAATCACCTCTGATATCCCAGTGATCTCAACTCAATGGAAAGTCATTAAAAATCCTTCCTTACTGAAAGCATGAACTTTATTTAGTATTTCTGCATGTTTTCATGGAGATATGGCATTGAAATGTTAGCTAAGAAAGATTATTTATCAAGAAAGGATATACCGTTCCATCTGAGGACAGATTATCACATTTTCCACAAAACTCTTTAAAATGTATTTAAAATTGAGGCAAATGGATACCATTAACAACAAAATTTTAAACTATTAAAATACATAAAAAACAAGACCATGTTCTCTAAACCTTATATGATTGTATCATTCCTCTTCTTAAAAGCTCACATAGGTTGCAAATTACATCTCAAATAAAATTGCAATTCACTATTAGATGTAATAATTATGACTTATAACAGCATTTATATAGTTTGCAAAGTACTTTATGGATATCTCATTTTATCTTTTCAACAACTATAGGAGGCCAGAGATTAAATGATTTGCCAAGGGTCACACAGCTAGTTTGTGCCTAGGGGCAGATTTCAACTGAGGTCTTCCTGACTCCAGGCACAGTGCTCTAACAACTGTACCACCTAACTCCCTCTAAGTCATCAAAATGTTTCTCCAATTCTCTCTTCTTAACTGATACCATCTTTTTGGAAATGCTATCATTTCTGGTAAGGTAAATCTACTGACTGATCACATTCAAGTTCTGTCTTTGCACATTCCTTTCCTCCCTCCTCTCCTCAGCAAGACAAATCCCTGTGCTTTTCCCCTAGGTCTTATCCTTGTGTCTAGCTAGGCACTGTATTTGAAAGCCCTCCAAGAAACAATGCTACCAACATCACTGGTTTTAAGCAGTCTGAATCAATAACAATTCTACTCTCTCTCCTTCCCACAATTTTCTGACCAAGCTTCATTCAATTCAGGAAATTTCAAGTGCTGTCCAACCCTCATAAGCACCCAAACCCACTCCAACCCTAGCCCCAATCTTTTCTCATGAGGGAAAGGGCTCTTTTATGGTAGACATCTAGGATGATATGCTTCCTTGTAATTTCATGTGATTATATAATCATAAGTCTAAAGGTAGAAGTGATCTTTGGAGCTACCTAGTCCAACCATCTCATTTTATAAATGAATGAATGAATGAATGAACGAACGAATAAATAAATAAATAAATAATGAAGTTTGTAGAGGCTAAGTGACTTGCCCAAGATCAAAAAAGCTTGTAAGTATTGAAAGAGGGGATAGAAAATCAAGTCATTTGACTCTAGACCTAGCAGCCTCTCTCTACTAGGGGGTGTCCCACAAGTCTTAGTGCAGGCTTAATCTTTACTTGCTTCAGGTACAGCACGGTGCCTTATTTCCTCTCACTTGTGCTCCTAGTTTGGCTTCTGGGACCAAATGGCCCAAGCCTCCTTCATTAATAGTCTTCCAATGCTTTGAGAAAAAGCTGATCATTGTGAATATTTGAACAGTTCATCCCCAGAGAACATCTTTCTCAACTCCCATTACCAAAGGATTAGGGCCACTTATGATTAATGTTTTAATAACAAGTTTTGACACCCTTCTCAAGCATTTAGATCAGATAGTGGATTATAGTATGCAATAAAATCTCCTTCTGAATAATTATGGACTAATTAATTGTTTTAGGAAGTTTTAAAAGTTTGATTTACTAATTGGACTATGAATTGGAGAGCTGGAGGTAGAGCTGTCCAGTTCACCTGAGGCTTCATGCCATTTGGCATCCAACCAAAGTAAAAATAGACTTTAATTTGAGCTATTTTGCATGGCTGAGTTTTATAAGGATGTAGAAGTTTTATAGCAGAATGAGAGGTCAGCACAGACATGACTTTTTTTTTTTGCACATGTTGCAAGCAATACTTGTAAAGGGGATGAAAATATAACCAAGATGGAAGTGTGAGATTGCCTTCCCCCTTCTTCTCCAACCTTACTGACACACAAATGTCTCTCATTCAGGCTTACTGTTATTAAAGGAACTGTGTAGAAATAAAGGAGTGAAAATTAAAACAAACAAAATGAGGGCACTAACTTGAAACTGGGTCTTGATTTCCATATACTCAAATGTTTGAGAGGTGTTTTAACATGATAGAACAAGGGATGAATTTGGAGAAGTTGGCTTGAGATCACAGTCCTGCTGCTATTTCTGCAGTGTATGAGTTTGGGCAAGAAGTTGCTTGCACAGGCTTTGCTATCTTCTTCTGTAAAATTGATAAGAATAAATCAGGAGTTCTGAAAATTTTTGCATCATAGACCCTTTTGACAATTTAATAAAGCCTATAAACCCTTTCTCAGAATAATGTTTTTATGTGAATAAAATAAGACATAGGATTATAAAAGATATGAATCATAGCAAAATGCAGTTATCAAAATATAATAATATTCATGGATGTTTTTTAGATTAAGAATCCCTGGACTAAATAATCTGTTAGGTCTTATCCAGCTCTAAGTCCTACCATGTGATGATAATCAGCAATTCTGGAAATGTGGTAGGGCTATAGATCAATCCATTGTCTACTCCTACTTGGTGTCTATCTTATATATGGTGCTGGGTTAATTCGTCAGCTTTGGGTATAAAGGCAAATGGATGGAATTTAATAAAATAAAAAAATAAACAAAACAAATAAAATTTAAAAAAATTAAGGAATTTATTAGCCTCCTTAAAGCTTAGGACCTGGTGACTATACTCTGCAACCTCCCACCATTCCACATAATTTATTGAGCAAATAAGATGAAATCATCTACAGTGTTAACTCTTGTGGTGGTCTCCCATAGAACTGCTAGCTGGAAAGAACAATTCTTACCTTCTCCAAAATTCCCATCTTGAAAGCTTGGGGGTTCTAAATTCACATAAAATTTTTAATAAAGCATTTGGTCTTATGTGATATTTAATATTTTTATTCTGAATTTAAGAAAAATCAAATAAAACAATCATTTCCATATACATTATAGAACTGAATGAAGACACAGCAATGAAGCTACCAATCTCATTATGTATAGACTGAATTTTATTAAAAGGTATATAAGTTCAACATGTAACATTCAAAGATAACCTTCTTGTCTCTGATTCCTTCTAGTCTTCCTTCTACTTTCTTTCCTCTCTTTCCTAAAATCTCCCTTATACTTTCCCCTCCCACAATTAAAAAGAGAAGCAAAACTATCTTAGCAAGTTTTTATAGGGAAGCCAAACAAATTAGAACATTGACCTTGCCCAAAAATGTGTTTCATTCTGTACCCTGAGTCCATCACTCTTCTTTCAGAAGGCATCCTAATAGATGCTCTGGAATAATGGATGCTCATAATTTCATTGAAGAGAGTTCTTAAAATCTTTTTTTTTTGGAGGGGGGAAGGTAGGGCAATTGGCGTTAAGTGACTTGCCTAAGGTCATATGGCTAGTTTTTTATGTTAAGTATCTGAGGCCGGATTTGAACTCAGGTTCTCCTGACTCCAGGGCTAGTGCCCTATTTACTATGCCATCTAGCTGCCCCTTAAAGTCTTTTAAACTTGAATTTCATTACATTATTTTTATTACTGTATATATTTTTTACCTAATTCTGCTCACTTCACTCTGCATTGGCTCACACAAATTTTTACCCAGTTTCTCTGAAACTATCCATTTTGTAATTGCTTAAGGTATAATCCTACTCATTATTATGATATTCATTATTATGAAATATTATATAATATTTGGCATGCACCTATAATATACACATAATATTATAGTCATCATTATAATATATTCACATTGCAAAATTCATCCATTCCCAAATTGATGAGCACTCTATCCTGAGTTCCTAAATTTTTTTGCCACCATGAAAAAAGCTATTATAAATATTTGTGTATATATGGGGCCTTTTTTCTTTTATTGTGACATAGGCTTAGTAGTGATATTGTGGGTCTGTGTACATTTTAGCAAGATTTTGGGCATAGATCTAAATTCTTTTTCAGAATGGCTAGACCAATTTTCATATGACCTTGTAGTTATTCCAGAGCACTAATATTGTATCAATTTACAATTGAAAGAAATTCTAAAAACCATCTAGTGCAAGTCATATCTAACTAAGAATTTCCTCTATAGTATCCCCCATGCCTCCAAAAGTGATCATCTGGCTTTTGTATGACAATTTCTAGTGAGTCCCTTACATTATTGGATAGCTTAAGCCATTTGGAAATTTCTCCTAAAATAGTGCCTGACACACACATTACATTTAAAAATGTATACTGATTGATTAATTGAGCTTTATTTGCCTCATAGAAACTATAGGAAAAATACTTTATTACTTATTAATATTGTTTGAATGTAGCTTTATGCCGATAGAAAATTGTCTAAACATTTCAGGTCATGCTGACCTCAAAGGCCTTCAAAGGAAGCCAGAGTGCTTCTTTTGAGCCCATTTGGCTCCTCCCAGAAAGTTTGCTTTGGGTTCCTTAATAGCTTATGTTTTGGCTTTGCCTCAATTTTTTTGAATGTTAATACTTACGTGCAAATATATATTGAAAGAAAACTGTCTATGTAGTAGTCTGTGTGATTGTACCCTTGACTGAACTCTATATAATATAATTTTTAACAGAATTAAATTAAAATTAAAGAGAACCACACCTTTTTCCAGCTCTATCCTTTGCTGAAATTACTTAATAAAATTCTTTCTAAAAATCTTTTTAGGTTTAAGTGTTCTCAAGAAGTACAACTTCCTCGCATTTTTCCTAGTCTTCCCTTCAGGACCACATTTGTCTAATTCCTTCCTCATTAATAATATCTGGTGCTTTAGAAAATTTGATCCCTCTGAATATATAGTTTATCCCCACATTGTATCTTTCTCAACTTCCATCATCATATGATTAGGACCACTAACAATTGATATTTCAATACCAAATGTGATATCTTTTACCAAACAATTAGATAATTCTCTAATCAAAAGATATTAGCAAAAAAAGATGAGTTGGTGAGACAAAAGGAGAATGAAAGACCAGCTTATTAACATCATGGAGAGAAAATAAAGATGGCTCTGGCATACTGAGTGGATGCCTTGTGAAGTTATAGGAAAATATGGATATTTTCTGTGTCCTCCAAGGAAAGATTAGGTCACATAGCCTCTGAGGTGCCTTCCAGCTCTAATTCTGTGATGCTGTTAAAAACCTTGTGAAATAGGTGCTGTATGTATTATCTCTATAGTGCCCCAGATGTCTGTTAAGAGTACGTTAATGATTTTCCCTTATCCCTCCATTCCTACCACCCAAGGTTCATTACATGCTATTCTTTAGCCCTTCTTATTAGCCACTTCCCAACAGTCTTTGGTTGTGTGCATGTCTGTTTATAAAATCTGAATAAAGAGGGAGTAACTGACTATATTCCTTATAAGATGGTGGATGACTTGGTCTTAACATCTGCCCTGCTATTCTGAAGTCAACTAGATCTTTCCATTTACCATGTTATTCTACCAAGAAAAACTAGGCCTTTCCCTCTGCAGCTGCACCCTAAGGGATGCATGGCCTTTCTAACTGACTTGCAGCTGAAACTCCTGATATGTGTTATCCTTCTAATTAGAATAAAATGTCCTTTTTTGTCTATTTTTACCCCAATGCTTGGCATATGGTAAATGCTTCAAAAATATATTTCCATCCCATTTCATTCCAAGAATGCAATCCAATATGTGTAGATATGCAAGAACTACAACCTGCTTTGTTGGAGGCAACACTCATGTCAAGGAGGTCCCAATTCCCTTGGAGTACATCAAAGTCTTCTTCAAGAAACTTTAATGAGGGATCTGGAGGAGGTAGGCCAGTTACAAAACTAGGACTCAGAAATGCCTAAATTTCTATTTATTTTTATGTTTATGATACCTCTTAGTCTTAATTTTTTTTAAAAGCAATTGGGGCTAAATAACTTGCTCAAGGTTACATGGCCAGTTATTTCTGGGTGTGGTGCTAAGTATCTGAGCCCGGATTCGATCCCCCAACTCATCCTGACACTGGGGCTGGTGCTCTTACTTGCTGTGCTATCTGGCCACCCCTCTAGTCTTAACTTTTAAATGACACTCAGGTTAGTAAGTTAATTTTCAACAAGATTTATAGTACCAAAGTTTCTTTGATATTGCAACTCAAAGAATTTTACATTTCTTTTTTTTAAGCTTAGTCTCAAAATAGCCCTTTGGGATTAGTAGAGGGTAAACACTAGTTTGTTTGGTTTAATAATCATTGGTGAATCTTCTTAGCAATACAAACTTACCTGCTGGTCTAGACAGGATGATTTCCCTATGGATTTGATTTATGAATGAAGAGAGGCACTATGCCTATTATGTAAGTGGGACTAGTCTTCCTAATGATCATTATGTTTTTGTATGCTCCTAGGAATCTGAGTAGAATTCAGGTGTTATAGAAGCACATTTACCATATATTAGCACCTATGAATTGATTTTCCAGAATTTTGAGCCAGTGTGTCATATAGGATTTGAAGCATTCATTTGACACCAGTTGTAGAAACAAGAATATCATATTGTTGTTGACAAGGACATGACATTTTACTTTCAAAATAAAAATTCTTAGCCCATTTATCATACCTAATATAATAAAAATTAATTTGCTTGTTAATCTACAAGTGAATTTGGACATGACATTAATTTGTTGTATATTTTTCAATAAGTTCACTTTTTTCTTTTCATTCTTTTTTCCCCTTCCTCTTTTATTTTGCTTCCTTCCCCTACCTCTCAACCTTCCCTTCTTGCTTGTCTTGGAATAGTGACTCAGTCCTATGACTTAAATATTTTTTCTTTTTCCTTCCCTAACTTTTATTGATTTTACTGATTACTAGTGCCTAAACTAAAAATAGAAGGGAAATTAAAATAATTTCACTTAGTATCTCAGATTGCCTAATGGATAAAATCATGCTTTGAAATCTTTTTTGTTTTCTCAACCCACTACTGATACAGATACAAAAATAATACCTTATCTTTATGTAATAAATATTTATTAATTTATTATTTATATAATATTTATTAATTTATTATTTACATAATATTTATGTAATAATACCTTATCTAGGGGCACCTAGATGGTACAGTGAATGGAGCACTAGACCTAGAGTCAGGAAGAATCATCTTGTTGAATTCAAATCTGGCCTCAGACACTTTCCATCTGTGTGACCCTGGGAAAGTCACTTAGCCCTGTTTGTCTTAGTTTACTAATCTGTCAAATGAGCTGGAGTAGGAAATGATAAGCACTCTAGTATCCTTGCCAAGAAAACTCCAAATGGGGTCACAAAGAATTGGACATGACTGAAACAACTAAACAACAGCAATTTTAATGTAGAATTTTCTTTTTTAAGTAATTAATTTATTTCTAGTTTTCAACATTCATTTCCATAAAATTTTGAGTTTAAAACTTTCTCCCTCTTTTTCCCACCCCCTCCCTAAGATGGTGTGCAATCTGATACATGCTTTACATATGCATTCATATTAAACATATTTTAACATTAGCCATGATGTAAAGAAAAATTAGAACTAACAGGAGGAACCATGAGAAAGAAGAAACAAAATAAAACAACAAAAGAAAAGAAGAGCAAATAGTATGCTTCCATTTGCATTGAGACTTCAAAGTTCTTTCTCCGGATATGGAAAGCATTTTCCATTGTGAGTCTTTTGGAGTTGTGTTAGATCCCTGCATTGCTGAGAAGAGATAAGTCTATCAAAGCCAGTATTTACACAATGTGGCTGTTAGTGGGTACAATGTTCTCCTGGTTCTGCTCATTTCACTTAGCATCAGTTCATATAATTATTTCCAGGTTTTTCTGAAGTCTGCCTTCTCATCATTTCTTACAGCACAATATTATTCTATTACTTTCATATAGACCTTTAGCATTTTCAAAGTACTTTCCTCATATTATTTCAATTGAGTCTTATAACAGAGGCACAGGTATTAGAGAGGGAAGATCTCTGACTTCCAGAGTCAGATGATATGGGTTCAAATCCTGCCTCCATTTTGGGTGATCTTGGGTAATCTCAGTCTCTTTTGACAGAAAATTTCTAATCCATCAAAATGAGGGGGTTGGACTACATAGTCTCTGAGGTCTCTTTTTCCTTTAAATTGTGATATTCTAAACAACGTTGTATGGTAAGTGCTATATTTATTATCCCAAATGTTCAAATGAGGAAATTGAGACTCTTAGAAGTTAAATGTCTTAGCTACAACATATCTGGAGATGTATTTGAGCCCATGTCTTTTTGCCTCCATGTCCAGTGTTGTTTCCATTATACCTTGCTGTTGCTAAAATAATATATTTTTTAAAATCCTGCATGACACTAGCTAGGAGCGTTTTTTAGATTCTTTGAAACCATTATTAATATTTTAAAAATGTCAACAATGTTCTCACGTAGCTCAATACCATAGCCTAGTTTTGGCAGTGTCATTTCCTTGTGTCCAATGGCCCTGATATGAAAGGCACAGGCATTCTAGAATGGCAGATATTCTACTCCTTGGGAAGTATTCCCTTCCCACATCATTTGCAATGTAGCCAACCTGTGCCCATATAACCAGGAGCTGGCTCTGATTAAAGAACTGACCATGCCAGATAGACTCTTTCCCATGCTATCAACAGTCACTGAAGATAAACCCAAGAGGTGACTAACATGATTAGAATGAGGACTCAAAAGAGATTAAAAGGGACATTAGTTCCTTTAAAGTGAAGATACCAACTCTTCAGTACCCTTGGGCCAAATATTTCATGGTCCTTTCAACTATGTGAGCCCTAAGAAGTCAAAGGAGAAAAAACCATCAAACACCCACATTGGAAGAATCCAAGTAAGATTCAGAGTGATAAGTGACTCTCTGCCCCTCAAAACCTAGCCCGTGGTGCGACAGGTCTCTAGAATTGAGTGTACATCATCCAGCAAGGCTCAATCTTGCTCTCTGAAGTTGTCAAGGATCTACTATTAATCTCTTTCAAATCTTCCCAGATTTGTCCTGTCTTCTACCAAGTAAAAATGTAGTCTCCAGGTACAAACTCTGATCAAAAGGAAATAAAAGAAAACAGACTTTGCTATTCAGAGAAATATTGGGGGTGGGAGAGCAAATACATCTTCTCCCTCATTGTGGAAGCATATATTTGCCAGATAATCCCAGGGAAAGTCAATGTAAAGGATGCTTGTCAGCGGAAGGCAGAAGATTGGAAAAGAGTACTGAGGTATTGTACTGAATATTAAGGATTTCATATCTACTTTTTCTTTTCAAAACTTTATTTTGCTAGAGCCTTGTCTATCTTCTTTCTTCTTTGCCCAGAGCTACCCTGCAGTGACTGCTAACTACTGGTACTGGGATATGCATTTTTTAGCTACCCTGAGTATCAACATGCTTGGTACTCGTCCTGCCTGCAAGGTATGGTCTGAGCTTGAAATAAAGCACCAATCAAAGAAAAAATTGCATACATTAAAGCTGAAAAAGAAAATCTCCTCTGATCCAGGCTCAGCAGCTTGTCCTGGCTGTTTCACGTTAATTGGAGTGACTATGACAGAGCAGACTGGCATCGTGTGTCTTCTCAAGAATGCTAGCGGGGGTGGAGGAGGGAGTAGGGAAGCAATCAGTACAGGATCCAGGGGAACGTGAAGGGAGGAAATGCAGCATAGAGGACCTGGGGACAAGACTATAGAAGAGGAGAAAGGCCCACTCCCTCTTATTATTCTGAGGTACTTCATCACACACAGGCATTTAAGGGGTCAATAGAACATTAGGATGATTTGGGTCTTACCTGCAAGTAATTAAGTCTAATAATTTGTAGACTGGATGAAAATCCCTGATAACTTTCTGGGAAAAATCCAAATGGGACAGGAATCATTTATATTCTGCTATATGCTTAAAATAAAAAACAGGCAAAAACCCCCAATATTAAACACTCCACTGAATTTATAAACCCAGAACTGGAGAGGTTCCCAGAGTGCATCTAGTTTGCCTCACCTTCTATAGATTAGGAATCTGAGGGCCAGGGAGTGACATATGGCAGGGATGGGGTACAAACTCATACCCTCTTCTTCCAAATACAGCATTCTATAATTTATACTACAATACCTTTTTGCATGGAACAGGTAATGTTATCAACATAAAGAGGAGTCTCTCTTATTAAGAAATAAGCAAACATGAATGAAATGAGGAGAGCCAGGAGATCACTGTATATAGCAAAAGCAACACTGTGCAATGATTAACTATGACTGACTTAGCTCTTCTTAGCAATGATTCAATAATAATGATTCAAGACAATTCCAAAAGACCCGTGATGGAAAATGCTAACCACATCCGGAGAAAGAACTTTGGAGTCTGAATGCAGATGGAAGGATACTATTTTCACTTTTTTTTTCTTTCTCATAGTTTTCCCCTTTTGTTCACAACATGACTAATTTGGAAAAATATGTTTAACATAACTGTATAGGTATAACCTATATCAGATTACTTCCTGTCTTGGGGAGGGAGAAAAACCTGGAATTCAGAATTTTACAAAAATGAAGATTGAAAACTATCTTTACATGGAATTGGAAAAAAATAGAATACTATTAAGAAAAAAGGATAGGCAAGCAATGCTTCCTTATTATTAATCTGTTTTCCCTTGCCTCTCTTGTCCCCACATGTCCTCTGCCTTCTCTCTGGTATCATGAAAGTAGCTTTTCTTTCTTAAAATATTCCTTTTGCTGAATTGAACACTTGCTAATCACTTTTTGTGTAAACAAAATCAGTTGTATAAACATATAAATACACACACATATGTATATATATATAAACATAAACAATATCTCTTTTTAATGATGAAACACTTAAACATACTTCATCCATACTAATTTACTTTTTTTTTTCAAGAGACTATATGAGTGGCAATGAGGCATAGTGGATAGAATTAGCCTAGGAGACAGGAAGACCTCAGTGAAAGTTCTGCCTAACAGATACTGACTGTGTGACCCTGGAAAATCACTTAGCCTCTCAGTTCTCTAGACAAATCTCTAAAATTATAATTTTCAGAGAAGGGGCCCATCTACATCATTAAAAGGTGCTTCCTCAGTGGGGGGCTCCCTTTACCATAGGCCCAATCCTTACTCCGTTTGTGTAAAATAGCAGAGCACTTAATTTTCCCTACTTTTATTTTGTGCATGTGTATACTGTATGTATTATACATTTTTCCCACTTAATCTCCAAACTTTCTGCCTGTTCTTGCCCCTCGACTGTCCCTTCCCTCTGCTGAATAGTTTCATTAAGTATGGAGATTGTCAGAGTGGAGAGATTGAAGCTGATTGCCCATTTCAATGCCTAAGCCTCATTGGAGGCCTGTAAGCACTGAATATAAACAGATGTACATATGCCTTTGGTCCTATATCCAGCAGAGCTCTAGCTTATAGGAAAACTACCAGATGATTTGAGAACAGATTGAGGGGTGGGAAAGACAGCAAAGGGCAAGGATGCCTTGTGGCTGAGATCCCAGGATAGTGGGTCATCACAGGAAATGAAGTTTCGCTTCAGGAAATAACAGCTTTATGGGCTCGGAAGTTAGGTTTCAAAAACATTATTACTCTTTTCCTTCAGGCAAATATTGCATGGATAAGCACAATATTACTAGATACTACAAGGACATCACATGCCCTCTGGTCCCCCAAAGTTTCTGCAGACAGCATGGAAATTACAAACAATATTAGAATCATGACTTGCCAAGTAACAAAGGGTGGGCTTTCCTATTTCAATCCAACCTATATATGAGAGGCAGACTAATCTCCCTTAAGTACTATATTCTTTATAGTAATGAACACAGACATAGAGATGTCTTCAGGCTTGTGCACTGAGAAAGCCTATGTTCCAGGAAAATTACCAGCTGATTTGAAAACAGATTGAGGGAGCCCTTTGCTCCTATAATTCTCCTGGCACTCTTCATTCCAGTCAAATTGAGCAGCTCAATGCTCTCTATACGTAACATTCTGTTGCTAGCCTCTGTTTTATGCGTTTGCATGGGGTCTCTTGCCTTCCTAGAAGGTACTTCCTCCTCACCTTTGCCCCCTAAGAATGTCTGATTTCCTTCACCACACAGTTCACTAATTACTTTTCAATACAAGGAATTTTCTAATTCTCCTCAGTTGTTCTGGCTGTCTCCCTCCTGAAATTAGGCTGTATTTTATCTGTTTTGCATTTATCTATGGCTATGTCAATGCCCAGTAAGATGGAAGGTCCTTCAGGGCTTCAATTTTATTGCTTTTGTATCTGCAAAGCCTAGAATGTACAATGGCTCTCATATAGCAGGTATTTCATAAATGTTTGTTGGATTAAACTGAAGCATGCTTTGAGGCTTAAGAACCCACTATCTTGAATAAATATATGGCTGCCTAGCTAGTAAGATGATAGATAGAAAACAGGTGAGAGGTAATAGAGAGAGAAAGATGATAGAAGAGATATTTTGAAGATTTTCCTGGACTAACTCCTAGTGAGGGCAATGATAAAGAGAGAAAGAGAATCTCTTTTAGGGTCATGGTCTTGGGATCAGATGTAGCCCATGTGATAACTCCGTGTGTGTGTGTGTGTGTGTGTGTGTGTGTGTGAGTGTGTGTGAGAGAGAGAGAGAGAGGGGGGGGGCACACTATAGGTAACTTCTTGAATTATTAAATAAAAAGTTTGGACTTAAAGAACTTT
Organism: Petaurus breviceps papuanus; assembly: GCF_028583685.1. Lineage (NCBI taxonomy): Eukaryota > Metazoa > Chordata > Mammalia > Diprotodontia > Petauridae > Petaurus > Petaurus breviceps. Next base: position 4,229,416 of record NW_027185877.1, read on the forward strand.
CTAGTTTGCTTTTTTTTTTAAATCAAACTATATATTTCAAGTTTCAGACAGACAGGGACTTCTCTGAATGAAATTTAAATCTTTAAAGTATGAAATGTGTGCTAGGACGTTTTGAAGAAAATAAAGATCTGTCAGAAAACAAAACCAAACAAAACAAAAAATTCCAGCCCTTATTGTGAAGGCTGCTCAAGACACCTGGATGGTTTTCAGAATAGTAATAAACACTCACCACCCCATGGCTCAAGGCTGCTCTAACTTTGTGCACAGTGGGAAGCCTTCTGCACCATTCAATATCAAATTGTACATGCAAGTTATTTGTAACAGAACATTGAAGTCAATGAAGATAAACCTGGTCTGCAGCTCCTGTCAAAAAACATATGAATCAATAGGACACTATCAGAATTGTTATTCTCTGGTTCTGTATAACCAAAGGCATGACCACACTGTGAAATTTTCCCACTACTGCAACTGAAAGAAACATAGGCTGGGGTTAGGAGGACTCGGCAGATTAGCCAACGGGTCACAGTATTAGATAAAAATGTTCTCAAGAACTGCATGATTATGGGTCACATCATCATGGACCACATGACAGGCTTCATGATCATGACAAAGAAGCCCATCTGCTAAGTCACTACCATTCTAACACTTTATTAGCATCCAAAGGGCAAAAGGAAGCTGAGGAAAAGAAGAAGAAATTGCTTCCTAGTCTTTTGTATATTGTTTGTCACACCAACAGCCTAATCATTATAGAATTCCATACTTCATTATTCAAAGATGGTCATATCAATTATAGATGATACTAAAATCCACAGACATATTTACTGATACTCTTGAGCTGTTACAGCACCTAGATTATACATTTCCATCTTTGTGTTCATTTAGAGGTTAATTATCCACTTTGTGTATCATTCCTGCTTCCCATATTTCTTTGTCCCTTCTGTGGTCTGTTTTAAGACAAGGCATCAGCATACTTGCATCAAAGCATAGTCATGGATGGAAGGAGAGAGAAACACTGCAAGTGATTTCTGTTACTAGTAAACAACTGAAAATAAATACATATATGCATACACATATATTATACATGTATGTGTATATGTATGGAGAGGGAGGGAGGGAGGGGATGAGACAGAGAGAGACAGAGATAGAGAGACAGAGACAGAGAGAGAGACAGAGAGAGAGACAGAGAGAGAAACAGAGAGAGAAACAGAAGAGAGCAAGTTTTTGGTTGAAGATGTGTTGGTTATAATGAGATTTGGGTATTATGTGAGTAATTCCCAAAGGTCATGAGGATTTCAGAAATCTAGATAAATTCTTTATTTGTGTCTTGCCTAACCAGTATTTGTTTTTTATATTTTCCACAGTCTTAGAAAGTTTATTTCATTTTGGTAATTTTAATTCAAGGTGTACTTTTTGGTAAGGAATTTAATTAAAAATTAATTCTTTTATAGCTTGGGAATGGTAAACTGAAACCACTAATTATTCCTGCTGCTTTTATTTTGTTATGAATATTCTCACAGGTCAATTTAAACATAAATTGATTTGCACATAAAACTGTCACACTTATATATGCTCAACAACTCCATTCTTTTTTCCTCCAGGAGGCACCAATAAATATTTTGTGAATGGATAACAAGTAAACTGCAAATTATTTGACATTATCTGACTTTAAGATATCCACATACTCTGGCCAACATCATCTTTGTTAAACATCACTTTTATTGTGCATCTTCCCTAGAAATCCCGCTGTGAACTACGATCTTTTCCTGTGTTGCCTCTCTCATCACTTTTCTCCCCTTAGTCCAGTTCTTGATCCTCAACTATCCCTCTTCTCTCAGTCAATATTTATGCTCCAGCACCCCTTCCCTCCCTTTACTGTCTTGATCACAGAGTTAACGTTTACAACAATGCAACGTCTTTCATCCCCATGCTTTCTTCACTGAGGCTCCTTAAAAAAATCACACACTGTTGGAAGAAACCCGGAAAGCATACACAGGGTTCACTACAAATTTTCATTATTCAGTCATAACTAGGCTTTTAATGTGTCAAGAAAGTCCTATGTCCCTCCTGCCTGATATCTTATCAAACACTAAACAGAAGCAATTCCAAACCTACTCCTTTCCTCTCAAGAGCCCACTCTCCTCAGCAGGAGAGCTTGCTTCACATTTTTTGTTTTTTAATTTATTTTTGTTTTATTTTATTTTATTTTTGCTTGCTTCAAATTTTACCAAGATTAATGCAACTTATGGAATTCTCATGCATCTCCTGACTTCTCTGTGTTCTCAGCAATCTTCTGGTCTTCTTCCTTTCCTTTCGCTGTCTCTCTCTCCTCTCCCTCTTTCTCACTGTAAGTCTCTTTCTCATTCCTTCTTCTTGTTGTTCTCCTCTCTCTCTCTCTCTCTCTCTCTCTCTCTCTCTCTCTCCCTACCCCCCCCAGTTTTTCTTACCATCAGTAATCCCTCTAGTTGTCAGTTCCATCGTTCCTATTCCCTCTGGGTTCTTTTTCATTAATAGCTACCTTCCCTACTTCTGCATCTGTATTCTTTCTAGGATTTTTGTTCTCTGCCTATCAGAATGTCCCTGTATCTTCTATGCTGAGAATTTTTTCTTTGATCCTGATACTCCCTCAATGTTTAGTCCTATATCTCTTTACCCATTTATTGCTAAACTTCTAGAAAACTTAATATAGCTCTTTGTCCTATTTAGTGCTAAATTTCCAGAAAAAGTAATTGAGTCATTGAACTCTCCACAGTTTATAATAAATAATTAATTTGCTTTTTTCACAATTGGGAACCTCCTTGAACTTCTCCCTTATTCAACATTGTTGACTACTCCCTCCTTGAGACTCTTTCTAGAGAGATACTGTTCTCCCCAGTTCTTCTCCAACATTATTGACAATTCTATCTCAGTCATCTTAACTGGTTCCTTTTTCACCTCCTACCCTTTGAGGGTGGATGTTTCCCAATATTTTTTACTAGGAACTCTTCTCTCTTTGTGCCCTCACCCGAAGTTATGTTCTTCACTCAAATGACCTCAATTATCACCTCTATACTGAGTACTGCAACATTTATCTACAATTCTGATCTTTCTCCTGAGTTCTTATGCTATATTCTTTGTTCCCATGACCTTAATTATCACCTCTGTACTGATGACTGCCAAATTTATATCTACAACTCTGATCTTTCACTTGAGTTCCCATCCTAGCCTTATATTTACTTGCTAAATATTTCTATTTGTATGTCTCATTGTCACAAACTCAATATGTTCCCTGAAGCCAAAAAACTTGAATTCATATGTCATAAATGACACATACAAACTGAGATGTTGGATAGGTCATTTAGCTGGCCTGTGACTCAGTTTCCTCATCTGCAGAGATATGATCTATGATTCCTTGCTAAAAATAAATTCATCCTTTCTCTACACCTGCCCCAACTTCCACTATTTCTGTTTAAAGTCCCACCATTTTCTTAGTTATCCAGGCTAAAAATCTCAGATATTTCTGTTATTCCCTTCTCCTTCAATCTTTGCTTTCTATCATTTGCCTACTTTGGATCTCCTTTTTACTCTTATTGCCATCATTGAATTTCAGGTTTGCATTTTTTTGGGGGGGGGCAGGATCTGTAATAAGCTTTTATCTGACACAAATCTCTCCTTTATCTAATCTAGATAGCAAATTAATCTTCCCAATTTAGGCAACTAAACATCAGATTGCTCTTCTCAAAACCAATCAGTGATTCCCACTATATAGTGGATAAACTATTAACTTTGTCACCTATAATTTAGCTCCAAGTTATCTTTCCCACCTTATTCCACTCTACTCCCCTTCATGCATTCCACAGTTCTGGCCAAATTAATCAGTAGTGTTACTCAGATACTGTCTTGCCCCCCGGTTACTCATAGTGTCCATCATCCATAGCTGGAACACACTTCCTCCTACACATTTATACCTTTTCCTGTTTTTACCCCTACAAGAGTGCAGTCTACCTCTCTTGATACTCACGAAGTGACTAATGCAATCCAGGTCCTCATCACTTGTAATGGCACCCTAACTGATCTCCCTACACCAAGTTTCTTCCATCTTCCCCAGTGTTGCCAAAGTGATTTTCTTTAAGCAATGGGTTGACCATATCATTCCCTTATTTGATAAGTTCCAGTCACTTCCTATTGACTTAAGGAAAGAAAAGATAAACTCTAGATCTTCTAAAGTTCTTTACAAGTTCTTTACAACCTGGCCCCAATTTATCTTTCCAGCCTCACTGGACATTACTTTCCCTCTTTCATCCTAAAGATGATCCTTTGGCCTTTTCTCTGTTCTTTGTACCTAACATGACATAGCTTATTTTAATATCCTTTCACTGGTCATTCCACGTGCTAGAAATGCATTCTTTCCTCATCTCTACCTTGCAGAATCCTTTTTTCCTTCAAGAAGCAGATCGAACACCATTTCCTACACCAATCCTTAATAGAACTCCTAACTGCTTAGTGCCTTTCCTTTCAAACTGCCTTGGATCTAACGCCATTACATAAAATTCCCTCATTTTTATTATGTACATACACTCCTCCCCACAATTAGAATTTAAGTTACTTATAACTAGGGATTATTTCATTCTTTATAGATAAATCTTTAGCAGCTAGCACAGTACCAGGTGCTTAATAAATGCTTGTTGACTGATTATGAAAGCATTCTTCGTTTTTCAAGGTCCAGTTAACTTGTCATATCCATGATTCTTCCTAGCTGAAAGTGATTTTTTGCATCTTATGCTTACAGCATTTTGTCAGGACCCTTCATGTGCTCACATCACAGTCAACTTTGTAGATACATGAATTTATCCTTTTGCTTCCATTAGGCTGTAAACTATGGAAAACGAGAATTGTGCATATTTCCATGTTTGCGTACTAGCATCTAAGGATGTTGTGTTTCTTGTACACAGTAAATGCTTTTAAAACACTTCTTGAATTGAATGTGCTTGCCACAATGACTCCTTACACTTTTGCCTGATTTTTGAGGCCCTCAATAATTTTATTCAGTCATTGTCAACTTGTGGCTGAAAGCTTCTTGGAAGGGTCCAAAACCCATATGCACTAGTTCTAGTTATTTTGATCTTTATTTAGCTCCAACAAAATATGCAGCATGACTAAGGGTAATAAATAAATAATCATACCTTCTGTTGACTGAACAAATAATGTCTCACACATGTATGTCTTACTAATTTTTAAAGTGTATTTAGAGGCTGTTATAATCAGGATAAGGATAGAACTAGGCCTGCGATTTCATTTCTATAGAGAACTCCTAGATGAGTAATTTCCCTCAGACAAATACAGGTCCACTTCTCTAAGCTCTGCAGCATAGCCTAGATGATTGGAGGGTAAGAATTTTACCCAGTCAGGTTCAAAGGATAGTATGTGTCAGAATCCAAACTCATGTGTTCCTGATGCCAAAGTCAGGGGACTATATGCCATCGAAGATGCCTTTTATTCACAATATACATAACTGTGTTGATTAATAAAATATAAATTAGGTTAAAAGTATTAATGAAATCATAGAAGTTCTTGGCAGGAGGCATTTTTTCAATCAACAGATACTACTAATTCAACTGTTGCCATGTGGGGATCCTCAAAATTTTTGTAATTAAAAAGATATTTTCCAAAAGATTTGGGAACCACTGAGATGGTCAACAGAAGTGTTATACAACCTTATTTTCTGTTACTATTAAAAATACGTTTGTGCTGGTTATGCTAGTCTCCTTAAAGTACCATTACCGTACCATTTATTTGTTCAGATTTTCTCTTATTACCCAAAATATCTTTCTTTCTGCCTCTACTACCTCTTCAGCAAGTCTCCCTCAAGTCATATCTTTTCTTGAAACCTTTCTGGATTCCCCACGTTTCATACCTCAACATTTACTATTTAGTTTGACACTAACAAGTCAAAGCAGATAGAAAGTCTTAGAGTGCTTTGAAGCCAGGAATACCTGACTACAAGCCACACCGCTAACACATAATGACCCTGGGCAAGTTTTTTAACCTCAGTTCTTTGACCACATCTCTGAAATGAGAAGCTATAGAGAAGGTACTAGCCTACACTGGTTGACTGAATTTCCTCATGTGAGATTTCCTTGTATCAAAGAAATCACAGGTCTACTCTCTAACCTTTGTGTTCTTTATTAGACATTTGCTTGTGCCTGATAGGACAAAAGGTGTAAATTAAGGCTTTGCAGATTAAGACCAAGATATCTCAATCATCCCTATTCCTCCTCCCTACCTCAAGCGTTAGGAAAGGCATTTTGTGAGTAATGATCTTAACTGCCATTTCTATATAATCTTCAAGTCCGCACAAGTGGTATTACGAAAAAATGAAGGCTTAGAATGGCTCATGGTCAAATATAGAGACACAAAAGCTAGATAAACTCAGGTTTTTTAAAAGTAATAAGTAGGTTTCAAATTAATTTGTTCTTCCCACTATTACTTCCCCCCACAGAGCAAAAAACAAACAAACAAACAGAAAATGAAAAGTCTAAATGACCATTTAAAAATGGGTAAGACCTGAATTACATTGAGGGAAACAATGTAAAAATATTTTTAAAAATCAAGGATTAGGTTTATTACTCAGTACTTACAAATGAATGTGTTCCCTGGTTTGAAGTAGGATTTATCTCTTTATCATAGCAACATCCATCATCTCAGTATTTAACTTTATATGCTTTGACGTGGTGATAATTTTAATACCAACGATTTTGGTAATCTGTCTACCTCAAAGGGGCACTAAAATTCATTAATTAGTTCTATGAAAACATGAGTAAATTATCATGGAAAGTAATTAGGCAAGCCTTTTCTCAATTTCAAAGACTATTTTCTTGAGTGATGTTAGCCAGATTAAAACAGTCATATGGTCATTTGCATAATCTGGGCAATTTGTAGTAGGATGGAAACAGAATGGGACTTGTAATTGGGAGACGGATTCCAGTCTCAACTCTTTTTATTTTAGGTTTGTATCTGCATCCTAAGTGTTAAGCACAGTGCTTGGCACATAGCTAACAATAAATAATCATATTCTCTGTCTCTTCCTCTGTTTCTGTCTGTCTCCCTGCTCCCCTCTCTATTTCTCTCATTAATGTTCTATGTGACCTTGATCAAATCACTTAAACCTTGTTATTTCTTCTTTAAATCTATAATGTGGGTATAAAAATACCTTTCCCACCTACTTCACAGGACTGTTGTAAAGATAAAATGAGAGAATGTATATTAAACTACTTTAAAAATGAAACATGCAAAGCAAAAAAAAATTGTAAAGGACAAACAGTGTGAACTATGTGGCCTTGAGCAAGTTATGCTCATTGGACCTTGGTTGGCTGTTGCATTAGGAAGCCTCTGAGGGTCTGTGAAAATGATAGCTTTATGTCATCTTATATCATTGAAATAGTCTCTTCTTGATTCCAAATCTGTGCTTACTGGAATCCCTCCAAGGAATTTTGGAGCTAGAAGGAACAGAGATTATCTAGTCCAATTTCTTTATCTTACATAAGAGGAAACTGAGACCCAGAGAGGTTAACTGGTATGTATCAGGTCACACAGTTAGCAAATAGCCTTTATAGTACACAAAGTTTCCTTTCCATAGGATCATCAAAAGTAGTTTGGCATAGTGAGGAAAAAAAGGATGGGGCTTCTACTTTAGAGGAATAGCCATGGATCCTTACCAGCCATACAACTACAGTCAAGTAATTTAGTTGAGTCATCAGTCAAGTAGACAAATTATTAATATTCAAAGCTATAACTAACATGTGGCAAAGATAACAACCAAAATTACAACATGGTGGGGCATGCTCTTTCCTGAGCTGGGGTCAGATTCCTGTAGTTCTTCTCCATAGAAAACAACATCTCTGCATCTGACCAATCTTCCCTGCCACTATGGCAGCCCTCACCCCTCACTACCTACCCATAATCCCTAGGGGACAAGGGCCAAAACTCTCTGGGGAAATGTACCATTCCTTTTAGAGTATCCATGACAGAGCTACTTTCAGTTCCACTGTGTCTACTTCCTATTAGATTATGCCTTCACCAACCTCTACATGAATTTATCCTGAACACATTTTAAACTAATTACAGCTTAACTTGTATGCTGTAGAAGTACTCTGATTATAGTGGAAAGAGAACTGAACTTAGAGTCAAGAAGGTCTTGGGTTTGAGTCCCATCTTCCATATTATTAGATATATAACCATGGGGAGTTCATTAAACTTTGATTTTCAATTTTTCCCTTTGCAAAATGGGAATAATAACTCTATAGGATTCACTCTATAGACTTAGTGTGTGGATCAAATGACATAAATGTATTAAATACTTTGAAAACTTTAAAACATTTTATAAATAGCATGGTTATTATTATTATTCCTACTTCAAAAGAAGGACTATGAGGAAGCACCTGGGGAACTATAAAACACCATACAAATGTAAACTATTGTTTTCAAAGTTTACACTAGAATTCCCAGTATATTATTTATACTGGCCTTTCTTTTTAATAGAAATATATTACCAAAGGTTTCTACAGATCTAGAACGTTCAACCTACAATTCCCATGAAAAGAATTTAGAAGAAATTGTTGTGAACATTAAGTGATCCAAACTGACACATGAAGCAGGTACATTTAAGATTAAATCTACTAGACTCAGACACTTAGCACCCACCCAGAAACACCTGGCAGTGTAACCTTGAGCAAGTTACTTAACCCCAATTGCTTATAGGGGTGGCCAGGTGGCTCAGTGAGTAAGAGCACCAGCCCCAGTGTCAGGATGACCTGGGGATCTAATCTGGGCTCAGATCCTTAGCACTATACCCAGAAATAACTGGCCGTGTAACCTTGAGCAAGTTACTTAACCCCCAATTGCTTTAAAAAAAAAGATTAAATCTAGTCTAGTTCACCGATTATAATCCTAACAAACAATAAGAACGTCCTTGGAATTGTGATGGTCAAATAGTTTAGTGCACCTTTGTTATTTCAGATGAATAAGCAAATTGGTAAGAATTATTTCTAGTAATACAGTAAAGATCACTGATCTTTCCTATAAATTCCCATTTGGGTTTGGTTTTTATTTGTTTGTTTGCTTTTTTGTTGTGTATATAGCATGGTGGTTGAGAGGGAGCAGTAGTTCTCCAACCAATGTAGTCAGAACTGAAAAACTGCCCAAAGTCTTTTTCTTAAAGTTGTTTTCTTTCTGATGTTGATTTTGATGTACAAATGGGCAATGTAAAAGTTACTGTTAGTGTGTTTATTTGAAATTGCAAAATAAAGTAGTCAAGGAATTATTGAGGAATATACACTAAAGTTTATCACAAAAAGAATTTCTATAATCAAGCTAATGAAATGAAATATGGCTTTTCATAATTAGCTACTACAGATATAAATACTGCTATTTAGTAACTTGTTTACATTTATATGGTTAAATTCTAAGCAAAACAAGTTTTCAGACATTTATCAAGAATTACATTTCATTCTCCACTATAACACAAGTTACCATGAAGGAAATACAGAACTCTCCCTCTCCAAACCCACTGACATCATACTGTACATTTTTATTTATCACATGTATATGTGCACATATTATTCTTTACAAGGATGTGCTGGTAAATGTTTGTTAGCTGGCTCTCCAGAAAAAAGGTACATACAATACATATTTAATTTTAATCTGCATTATTAACATTTTCTTCCTTACTTTCTTAAGTCTCCAAATCAACAAACCAATAAATAAAATCTTGATTTATAGCCTTTGTCAATTTCTGAGGTAAAAATGAAAATTTAATCACTGGCTCTATGAGCCATTTGAAGCAGATTCTAGTCTGCCATTCTCCCTGGTAAACTATAAGCCCTTTGAGGGCAGGAGTTGATTTTCTTCTTTTTGGTCTTTGTATTGCTAGATTGTGACACAGAGACTGCCTCACACTAAATGATAAATAAATGCTTGTTGAACTGAATTGGATATTCCCTTAGTCAAATAATATTCTCCTAAAAATAGAATAAAGGTATGCTATAAGATAGTTATCCTCAGCCTTGTGTTTTGGATAACATTTTTATAAAATGTATCTCCATGTCTCTAAAATGATCTTACCAAAGGAAAGAAACTCAATAGTGGCTATGAAGTTAATATTTAGAGAAGAGTTAATTAATCAAGGCCTTAAAATGAGAGATAAAAGATGTGGAAAACATTAAAGTATAGGAAAAGGTCAATTGGAGGGGAGAGGAGATTATATAAGCACCAGAAAATGGTTGTACAAGATTGTTTTTTTTAACATGGAAGTATAATTTTATTGATTTAATTTCATAAACAAGATATAAAGTAAATGGAAAACAACTTCATTTTATAACATAATGTACAAATCAGTTTTTTTTGCTTCAAGGGATGTGCTAGCTTATAAAAGTTGAAAAAGTACAATGCAGCTATTGAAGCCTTTTGGAGACAGATTGTTGACTATATTTAGGTATGGCCAAGGAATATAAATTGTGCATGGACATGTATGTGAGCCTATGTAAAGATGATGGCCAAGACAGATACCAAAGTAATGAATTGACTTCATTAGCATTATTCCCTAATTAACTGAGTTACAGATCTAGCCATGAAGATCTTGTTGATATACTGAAGTGTAAGCTAAAAGCATGAGTTACAAAAACAATTCCTCTAAGGTGGAGGGGTGAAGGAAATTGTGAACTATAGAGGATTAGGTTCTTGGGTAGATAGATCTAAGACTATATATCTGCTTAAACAAGTCAATACTTTCAATTAGTGATACAGCATATAGTTGAAAAATCCCAGAAAATGTGGGGATCCTAAGTCTTCACTCTATCACTAAGTAGCTGTGGGACTTCAGCTAGTTCACTTAACTTTTCTGGTCTGAAGTTTCATCTGCAAAATGGTAGACTTGGCTTGAATGTTCTCTAAGACTCTTTCCACTTCTAGATTCTGTGAGATAGACAGTCAGCCACGTGCATACTTTTTATGTGATAGTTGAGCTATATTATTAAAAAAATGTTCCTTAACAAATTATTTTTGGCTATAGTGACTTGTTACTTTCAAAAAATGGAGTACTGCATAATGAAAAGTTATGAAAACCTGTTCAAGGGACATTTGGGTAATAACAAGGTAGTGTTTTAAAGTTTGGGAACAGCTCTCTTTACATGTTATCTCATTTGGTCCTCACAAAAACTCATTTAAAAGAGCATAAAGATTTTCCTAGGAAAAAGAGCCACCTTGGCATTAAGATGCTTTTATCAAGTTAAAATAAAGGCCAATAAGCCCATGTTTTCAGAAACACATCCTACTCTATGCTTTTCAAATGTTTTCTTTAAGGATATGGCTTTCATTAAGCATATGCTAAAATGACTCTTTTGGAAACAATTTAGCATAGTGGACAGAGTGCTTCCCTGAGATTCAGAAAAACTTAGATTCAAATACTATCTTACAAGATAGCGCGTTTCTGGCTAAATTATTTATCCTCTCTCTGTTTCAGTTTCCACATCTGAAAAGTGAGAGCAATGAAGTCTGTACCACTACAAATCCTCATAGGATTGTTATGAAGATCAAATGGGATGATTTATTGAAATCATATTGCAAATTAAAATGCTACAGCATAATGCAGTTAGCAATATTACATTGATATTTTATGCATTTTTAAAGATTTTAACATGCTATATTTGTGAAGGAAAGACATAAGTGCATGGAAAAAAGGAGAAAGAAATTCCTGCTATAAACAGTTATGAAAGAACCTTTTATTCTTTTTCATCAATTAGAAAAAAAGACAATTAGTTAAATTCTAGCACATTTTGATCAATTAATAAAATTTACTTAAAATTTTGACTTCAAGTCAAAATTACAATTGATTCCATTTTGCTTTCCCAAAGAAAGAAAAGCTATCCATTTTTTTTAAAATCCAAATAGAAATTGCTACTTATCCATAATTCATGCAACCCAGATGTGAATTCCATAGATAGAGACAGAGAAATCATTTGCTATATTATCTAGCCTCTTATTTCATATCACTTTTTATATTCTGGTCTCTATTTCATGCCATCTTTGGAAGCAGAGGCACATTTTAAAAAACATGCTACACTCCAGTAATTCCAACTTAATCTATAGCACATCTACTTCCAATTATTTTAGAAGAAAAACTTCTGGAAGAAACAGCATGTGATAATCACGAGAACTTAAAGATAATGACAGCACAAAACCCTTTCATGCTGTTTACGACCATGTACTTGTTAAACAGAAACTGATCATTAAAAGTCAATAGAGAAACTTCCATAAATCAAAAAGTATGCTTGAAAAGAAAGGTGCTATTCTTGCCTTTAAACTTATACATACTGTCTTTTCTAGGCTTTTTCTAAATAATATCACAAAATTATAGAGTCATAGATTCAGAGCTAGAAGACATCATATATCTTAGGATGACAGAACAAGATTGGTGACACCCTCAGAAAATACCCAGCACAATCTCCTAATTTTACAGATGTGGAAATCTAAAACTATAATATTCAAGTGATTTGCCCATCATCCCATTGGCACTGAGTGGCAAAGCCAGGACCTTGAATTCTAAATCCAACACACTTTACACTGCACCACACCATTTGCCCACCTCATTGCTCAAATGACTAAGATGCTCAAAAATCCTGTGGTTTTAGAACAGACTTTGGATATGACTCCTTTGAAAACTGCTGACTTCCAATTTATTCTGTATATATATCACACATACATAGCTGTTTACATGTTATCTCCCTGATTAAAATGTAATCTCCTTGAGGGCAAGGACTGACTTCTGTCTTTATATTGCTAGTAAATAATACAGGGGCTTGAACATTATAAACACTTAATCAATACTTATTGATTTGATGTCAAATAACATCTAGATTGGGACTGAATGGTATTCTATTATAACACCAGGGATGGATAGCTACAGGCCAACTCTAATGATGAGAACACAGACTTTGAAGACTGACCTCTACAAAAATGGTGACATAGCAATGCTAGAGACAAAGAAATTTGCAGGGGTTAAGAAAAACATTATGTAGTCCTGTCATAAACTTTTTGTAAAAACACCAAACCTATCTGTCCATTAAAAAGTAACTTATGCTTGTGGTCATACCAATGTACTTGAAAAGACTCCTAAGATTAATCAACTCAACAAAAGTTGCGTTTATATGCCTCAAGAACCCAGCTGCTAGCAGGTTATTTGCTCAGGATGACAAGAACATAATAGGGGATCAGCAAATAAACACTGAGTTTTGATTCAATAACAACAATAATATGATTAAAATAATTAGAATAGAAATAGGGCCTAAACTTAATCAGACTTCACAATCCAGTCCAATCAAGACCTTTTTGACATGCTAAAAAAATCAGATTTTTGCCCATAAATAGAAATTTGGAATATAAAAGTTCTTAAGTTTCTAAACTATGGCTGTATCATATGTTGCATGAAGGCCAAAATCTGCTCAATCAGATCCTTAAAAATCCCTCAAAACTTATCCATATTGTGAGATTTGTTTTTTCCCTTTCAAAGTATAGTTGGAATAGGGAAAGTTGACATTTTGCATTTTCTAATTCCATAGTCTAAAACTTGAGTCCAGCAATTATGTTTTAATATAATTCCTTAAATTGGCATCTCATAAGTGGGAGTGAATTTAAAAAAATATGAGAAGCCCTCTCCCTCCCAAAAGATTATAAAGATTAAGTCTTATTTGTAGATTCAGATAGGCAGCTAAATGAGAGAACTCTTAATATAGTGTCAAACCAGATAAGGAAATTATTTCAGTTAGGTAAACAGAGAAAAGTTCTTCATCCCCACTTCTTTACTCTTATTCTGGAGCTAAATGGAAAACACTGAAAAGAAATAATCATTTGCAACAACCAAGATAAGGATTTATCCACAATGCAATGAATAAGCTGCTGTCAATCATACACTCATTTATAATAAGTTATGGATTCATGTTGGTTTGGTGAATAGAGGTTTGCTAGAATAAAATTTCATTTTGTGATCCCATTTGATAGAGGTGCACAAAAAGTCATGAAGTTTCCTTTGTTGCAGTCTTGCAGACCTTGCTTTGAATTGAGCTCTTTAACCTCATGTTAAAATTCCAATGTATCCTGTGATGGTCCTCTCTAAAGTACCACATTCTTTCTGTTTTAAAGAGCTTAGCCACAATTACTCAAGAATAGCATCTATAGACTCATGACACAATTTTAAATTACTAATGGTATGAAAAATGATTCAATAAAACTCATCATTATGGAATTTGCATTGCTATCTGCCATTTTATTTATTATGGATACATCTTCAGAATGTAGTTGCCTGAACCTATGTATTCTTTACAATTCAACCAAAATGATAATTGTTTCTATTAAAAGATTACTAAGTACAAAATTATGAAAGATGCTTGCCATCAATTTCATAGATAACTATTGAACAGTGAACATGTCAATTTAATTAAAGAGCAGCAGAAATCAAAGACTAATCAAGCAACAGATGGAGGTTGATACACATACTTAACAACTACTTTTTCATTCTGATTTGATGACTATGAAGAGATAAGAAAACCCATAAATTTAATTTATAGTGAATGAATTTTATAATACAGAATGGAAAAAAATCATTTTCACCAAAATCAAGATGACCAAATTTAATAGCTTTGCTTCTACTAATTTCTAACATACAAAATAATAAAATTTTGTTTTTTTAAAGACAATTTCAAATTCATTATTAAAGTTTTCAGTATGCAGTGCCATAAAGATATATCACAAGGATTATCTTGCCTTCTGATCTAAGAGGATTATGGGATACATGATTCACAATCCACTCTAGTAAAATGAAATTGAGTTTTAAGAGAAGACTGTGATTGCTTATGATATCAATTTCTCATCTTGGTAAAGGGAAGGGGAGTGCATATGTCTAACAGAAGTGTGTGTACGACAGATGAACTTTATGGCAGCAATATATCCATTATTTTTCTGTTGAAGCACTTACTGTTCACTTTATAAAGTCTGTGATCTTTTATTCTTTATCCTCTTTCTTCAGTGTTGCACTTGTCTAAAAAGAAAAATAACATTTAAATGTTAGCTGAAGAAAATGCAACTTTACAATAATTTCAAGATTTTTTTTCCTTTTATAACTTGTTTTTTATTAAAAAGCATATCTTTAGCTATAGTGTACTACTCTTTCCCCTACCAGGCGAACATTGTAAGTGAGAAATCTCTATTTATAAATACACAAACATATCTATATATGTGTATACACATATACATATATACACATGTAAACACACATACATATAAGGATATGTGTATATTAATATATCCATATGTGTGTATACACACACATAAAATTCTTATTTTAAGTTTAGTAAATGTTTGATAAATTACTAAGTGTTTCTACAGAGTAATTACAGCCTTTGAAGAAAGGCTGTAATTCATGTTAACTAATACTTTTATATTAATTAAAATTAATTAATTAATTAATACTTCACTTCATGTTAACTAATACTTTTATAATATCTTCAAAGGATAATTCAAAGGATATTATAAAAGTATTAGTTAACATGAAGTGAAGTATGCTATTATGGGACACAATAACTAAGTTGCATAAATTAACCTATTCTGTATCTCATACAGCCTTTGAAATTTGGTATTTTTTTACCTGACTGGCAAATATCTAAATATGCAATCATTTGTACATTTCCTAAAGCAGGTGAATTCTCCCAGTTGGATGTTTTGAATGTACCTTAATTCTCTGGAGTATTCTGAAGCATGGAGATTTTCTTTTAAAGTTACATTTAGACTTTTCAATAAAAGAATCTAAAATGACTACTTAGCCACAGACAAAGAATAAACCTACAAGAGACTGCTTTTTAAAATTTGCTTAATAATTAATGTGGCAAAACCTTTCCATTCCTTCAATGCAGTCTATCTTCACATTGTTTCATGGGTAATCCACAAAGTCTACACACTGAATTTCCAGAAGTTTTAGCTCATTCATTTTTAAAAAAAAGTACTAATGAAGCATTGTTATATATAAAACATGATAAAACTAATAAATAAAATTAATAACAAAACTCATATATAAAACATTATAAAGATACAGAGACACAAGTATAATATTAAGTAAGCATAATTTTTAGTATAGGCACAAAATGATATACTAGTTCTAAGGAATGATGAATTATTTAAAAACCATAGATATCAAAGAATTGTTCTTTGAAGGGGTGGTCTTTTAGATGTAGGTTAAAGAAATGCACAAAATATTAAATAGGTACATGCAAATTTTGATTTTAGAAAAACAGCTCTACAAGAACAGTATAGAGAGTGGCATGGGAAAACATGCCATATGAAAAAGACTTTAATCTTATTACATTTACAAGCTCTACATGAATCAACAGCTTGAAATGGTCTATGATATGACATATATGATAATATATAAAAAGCTAATATAATGTTCAGCTACATTAGTAGACATAATCTAAACAAATCAAAGCAAATCAACACGCATTCACGTGCTTACACAGGGTGAAGTAGGGTGTCAAACGTTAGAATTCAAATCCAAGCAAAAAGAAAGAAAATGCTTGCACTCAAGGAGCTTACATTCTCATGGAAGACAATTGATAAAGGAAGCTGAAAAACAGAAGGGGAGGGACATAACTGTCTGGAGAAAGAAAGTCAAGAGAGGAGTGCAAAGAGGAATGAAGGACATTTTCTTTAAAAAAAAAAATCTTAAGCAATTTTCTTAAAATAGAGCTTCCAAGAAAAACTCACCAATAAGAAGAAAGGGCTACATGGGCAGAATGATCTTCCAGGACAAGAAGGCTGATGCATAATGAAGGAGAAAGAAAGTCAGGAGTGGAGTTAAAGAAGAAGGAGTTAAAATGTCTGGCCTGGGCACTTTCCTTAAAATGGAGGTTCTAGAAGGGAGTCCCAGGGGGAACTGGTTTTGTAATACACAATTCTGTGAGATAACATCTGCACTGGAAGGTTCACTTCTCTTTGCTGCATTTTAGCATAGACACTGGTTGACTGGGATGTCCCTAGAGAATTGTTATCAGAAGGTTAGAGAAGTGAAAATGTTAGAAAAAGTTAGAAAAGAAGATGTAAGAAGGATGAGAATGCTGTCTTTTGATTTTGAAGGAGGGTCATATAGAAGACATATTGTACCTGATTCTAGGGAACAGAAATGGAACAACTAGTGTAATTTCCAGACAGAAAGTATCAGACTTGATCTAAAGGGGGAAAAACCTTCCAAAAAATTATTGCACAGTGGAATAGACTCAAAAGTGGTGGGTTCTACCTTCTGGACATTTTCAATCCTATATCTCAACTGTGGCGGTGGTGGTGGTGAGGACAGAGATAGCGGAACTTATGTGAAAGACATTGCGGAGTTAGTTTGGAAACACTGGATGTGACAGTAAGGGGAATGGGAAAAGTTAAAAAAACTAAGGAGTGAGTACAAAGAGTGCTGAACTTGGAGGGACAGGACCTGAGTTCAAATGCAAATGCTCCAGTTTGCTCCTTGTGAAACATATCACTTTATCTCTCTAGATCTCCATTTTCTTCACTCTAAAATGAGAGAGTGGGACTAAGTACCTACGTAAGTGACCTTCTAAATTTAGCTCTATGACATTGACTTTTGAAGCTCAGGGGATTGGGAGAATCAATCTGTATTTAATTAAAATATAATATTCATTTTTTTCATAGTTTATTTTCCAAACATATAACTCTCTGTAAGTTAGGAGAGGGAGGTGCATATTTGGAGAAGTAATAGGAAGTAAACTATTAAAAGAAACCAAAAGAAAGAAGGTGGGAAAGATATTTCCAGGTAGAGGCAAATGGAAATGTCACTAGAGAGAGAGAGCTAGAAGTAGTGAGGAACATGCATAAAGTGAGCTAAGAAGTTTCAAATGATAATTAACACTTTTTTCTTTCTAGCATAGAATAGGTTGGTAGTGAGAATATATGGAAAAAGACCAAAAAGAGAAGAAGAATCTTGCTAACCCCTTGTAAATTTTTTTTTTATTTTATTACCCAGACCACCAGTGTTGTAAACAAGGTAGGGCAATCAGAACTTTGTTCCAGGGCAACAGCATTTAATGGAGGTTGATAGTGTCTGCTGTGGTCTGTAGCTTAGACATAACTGAACTTAGCCCCCAGGTAGCAAAAATAATTAGTTTGAATAGAAAGCTAACAGATGGTATACGCTTCCTCTACCCCAGGTGAGCACCTCCTTGAGGGAACCTTGTGTTTACTCCAGGCATAAAAAGAGTTAGTTGCAATAATTCTGAGTGCCACCATTACCAAACGAGTAATGACATCTCTAAAGTGTCACTACTTTCATCTCCTGTGGAAATTCTTCATAATTCAATTTCCTTCCTTCCCTCAACCATGACTCCCAAACAGAGAATAACAGTCATAATTTTCTTTCAAACTGGGATAAGAAAATGCTCATTTTGACCTTAAATAAACAAAATTGCTTGAGGAAAAGGGGAAAAAAACCTAAACAAACACATTTTACAGCTGAAAGGTTGACTTTGAGTGAAAATAATCAGGATAAACTATTGCACACCACCTGCTACATTTTCATACAGGTCTGATGTGACATTTAAAGGGGAAGGACAATTCATTGTGATATAAGGATAACCTTAATAGTTTTTAAGTTGACACCAACACTAGAAATGGAGTCACCTTACCAAGATGTAACACAAGAGGCCTTCGTGGCAGCCAATGTTGATCCTGGGAGGTTGGGAACCAGAAATTCTTGTTCCCTCACTTCCCCAGGTTCAGCATTTGTTACATAAGGTTTGGAATCCAACATAACCTACTTTAAAAGAATACCAAATCAAAGTCATCATTTAAAGCAGTAAAAGTGAAATCCTCCCCAAATATCAATATAGGGAGTTCTTTTAAAGTGTTAAAGAGGTCAAGAATAACTGATTTTATCTGAAATGATATCAAGGCATTGTAAATGTAATAATAATATTATCCTCATATACTATTATTTATATGTAATAAACACATATTTGGATTTATCATTTATTATACAAATATGTACACACATATATATGTATACATACATATACATGTGTGTAAACACACATGATATATAGCACCAAATAAGTAATTGTTCTTAGGTTCTTTCTAGGGAGACAGAGCGATATAAAGATAGAGCTAAACATTTTAAAGAAATTACAAATACTAATCTTTAATTGGCATACCACAATGCTTTTAGAATTCTTATAAAGCTGTAGTGCTGTTTTTTAAATGGACCCTAAAAAGTTTAAACACCAACAATCTTTGGTACTGTCTTATATATGCGTTGGGTAGAATATCTACAAAGTGACAGCTTTATTTCCAAAGCTTCATTTGATGTACCTATTCCATGATAGGGATTGTAAGACCTAACTTCATGTCAATGTTTCTTGAAAGTCAACAGTTTTCTAATAAAGTCAACTAGAAATTGTGATATTATTAAAAAAAACAACTATATGCTAGACTGCTTCTTAGAATTACCTAGGTCTATTATCCATCACACACACACACACACACACACACACACACACACACACACACATATATATAATGTGTGTATGTGGGTGTATGTATATCATCATTACATTTCTTTTTTTTTTTTTTTGAGGGCAATGTAGCAGCAAGCATCCCAGCGTCCCCAGGGCCACTGCCAAAACAGGTTCTTGGATCTGCTTTGATAGAGGAAAGCAACTCAAAATGGGTTAACAAGCTTACTTTAATCAGTCAAACATATGTATCGTTTACCTACTTCAGGGGAAAAAGGTCAGCACCCCGAACTTCGGAGTATACAGACAGGATTATCAAGACAGAGAAACAGATCAAGAAGACAGATTTCCAAACTGTCCAACCATTACATCCATACCAAACAATTAATCTGGGTTTCAAAGCCAGGGGGCCCTGGACAATGGCTTCTCAGAGTTTCATCTGTTCGAATCACAGAACACTTCTCAAAGTGAGCCCCAAAACAAAGCTACACATCAGGGCTTATATAGCCTTCTCCTGGCTCAGAGAATGTAACAACCTTATTGACCCATTGGCCAATCAAAAAGTATCTACTGAAAAACAAGCCTCCCACCCCAGGCTCCAGGTGCACTTTGGCCTAGGGGCAGGAAAGATCTTTAAAATTTACATTCCCATTACAGGCAGTTGGGGTTAAGTGACTTGCCCAAGGTCACATGGCTAGTTTTTGTGTTAAGTGTCTGAGGTCGGATTTGAACTCAGGTCCTCCTGACTCCAGGGCCGGTGCTCTATTTACTGCGCCACCTAGCTGCCCCCATCATTGCATTTCTTTTGAAATGCTGACACATCATTTATTAAAAAAAAAACACCACGCCCCTACTACTCACTCAATCTCTGGGCATCCACATTAAATTAATAAACCTGGCATGATTTAATCCAGCCAACCTGGACTTCTTAGTGTTTCTCTTACATGTCATTCCATCTGTTTTCTCTTTCTCTTTGAGATGGCTGCTCCTCATTCCTGGGAATGCCCTCCCTCTTCACTTCACCTCTTGGAAGACCTTGTTTCTTTCAAACCTTCGCTAAAGAACCATTTCCTGCATGAAGCTTTTCCTCGTCGTCCAGTTCCTAGTACCTCCCCACTCAGGTTATCCTCTATCTGTTTTGTATGATTTGTAAAAACTAACAACAACCACAACTAGAATTATATAGTCCTTTAAGGTTTGCAAAGTGCCATATACATACATACATACATACATACATACACGTCCATCCATCCATTTATCTATCTATATCTATCTTTATATCTATATCTACATATTTTGGTCTTCAGACAACCTTGTGAGTTTGGTGCTATGATTATTCCTATTTTACAAATGGGGAAACAAAGGATAAAAAAGTTTAAGTGGTTTTCCCAATAGCCACTAGTTAGCTTCCAAACCAGGATTTGACCAAAGGATGTCCTGCTCCAAATCTGGCACTCTCTAAGTCATTTAATTGCTATACATGTATATTGTCTCATTGAATAGAAGCTTCTTAAGATCAGAGGCTTTAATTTTTCCATGTTTGTACCTCCCAATGCCTGACAAATAACAAATGCTTAACAAATTTCTGTTGATTGATTGCACCCCTTCCTCAAAAAAAATTTTTTTTCTTTATAATAAAGCCTCCTCGAAAGCCCATTTTTTTTTAAAGGTTTCCATTTAAAAATGAAGGAAAAAAACATTCTCTTGTAATTAATATAGTATGACTTAGCAAGGGACCAGTTTTTCAACGGGAGAGGGTCAAGTAATTAAACATTTTTTAGGACCTGCAGGGCCCTCTTTTGGGAGTTTATTTCGCTTCTCTTTTACATGGGCATCTATCAAAAGGATGGATGGATAAGCTTGCTCTACAGTAGGGAGCATATAGCTATTTCCTCCATTTGTTCACTGAACATAAATGCACAGAGTATTTTCCCATTTGCCACAGAATCTCCCTAACTTATAATCATTTTTACTTTATTCAAGGGAGATCTGCGACAATACCTAAGTTAATTTTGTACCTCTCACACTCAGATGCCTTTTCAGCCATGTAGTTCATAGTGTTTGCATGGCATAGACCATATCCATCAGGGTCACTAAGGCTTTTTCTATCTTTGCATAACAATATTATTATTATGAATTTACTCAGATGGATACTCAGATTTCTCATAAAAACACACACATCTATTGTCAATAAAGCAGATGGAGCCTTAAAATTCCCACTTCTAGTCTTAGAACCAGACCTAACACAGAAATAACAGAAAATTACTCTGAGACTCAGGGATTATTGATGTTTCTACAGAAGCTAAGATGTAAGCCTCTGATACCTAGAAGTCCAAATCATAATTCTATTTGCAGAATTAAGCTTGTAATAGAGTATACTGTAGTAGATTTACAAAGATCTAATTTTTCTGAAATTTTTAACAAATTAAGTAATTGCATTATTTTATATTCATATTGTTTAATACAACAAAACCTTGTTCTTTAAAAAAAATAGAAATGATTTATAAAGGGATACAAAAACAAATGCTCACAACCAAACTTTCTTTTCAAATATTTCAGTGACTTCATTTTAATTGAATTATTGATTTTAACTGAGCTTTAACTAAGTCCTAGCACAGAGCTAAAGATCTGTTTAGCATTGCATTTCCAGCACACACTGTGAGTGCCTATATGATCCCCACTTAGAAGACCAATCCCTTTAGACCCAGATGGACTGCTATGGCAACAGAATCATAAGTACCAGGTTTGTCAGTAACAACAAAAAAATGTAAATTATTGATGAATTCAGAGTTGCCTCTCTTGGACACTCCTTGATTGAGACACCAATCCTTGTGGTTTGAGCACAGCTATGAAGTGAGCCAATTCCTCAGCCCAGGTGGCATTATAATCCAGAGGGATTTCATTAAATCTTTTGGCTTAGATTCTTATTCTTGGAACAGCAGTCAGCAGGCAGAGATTACATTAAAAGCAGGCCCTATTCAGGTCATTACTGGCTGAACTTAGGCCTTTAATCACAAAACAAACCTTGGATTTCTACACAGCTACCCAATGGGGTTACAATTAAATGTGCCTGCATTATTTCTTATGAACATTAATAAGAGTCCAAAACATTTTCTAGTTTAATCACTGTGAACAATAGTCATTGTTCTTCAGGTGATAATATTAGTGAGCAGAAAAAAATCAAAATTAAAATTATGAAGAAGTCAGTGTTATTCTGAAAAAAAATACATTCTCCACCTACACTGCAAAGGGTGGAAATAGTGAGATGTGTAGAAAATAATAAACAAAGTACTGTGAAAAGTTAGTGAAATATATTAAAAACACATCTTATGCTTGTCTTATAATGTCCTGTTAGCTTCTTTGTTTATCAGTTGAAAACCAATTAGGAGGCTTAAGCTGGGAAAAATCTCCTTGACAAGGGAAAGGCAAATATTTACTAACAAAGGCTGAAATAAAGGAAATGAAGTGTGTGTGTGTGTGTGTGTGTCTGTGTGTAGAAATTCATTCTTATTTTATAGTACTGACTCCTATAATGTAAGATACTAAATTATTCACCACCTGGTCATTTCTTACCTGTCACAGATACAATTTTATACGCTATTTAATGTTGCTATGTTGATATGATCTTACCCCATTCTATCACTGACCAGTTGGCACAAAGGTCAAAGTAAATGACCATTTAAAAGAGGGAAAGGATGATCTGGATTGTATTTTTAGCAGTCCCAAACAAAGAGGTTTGAAAAAGTTGTCAACTGAGAAAAAAAGGAGAAATGTACCAAAGGAAAGATTTTGATTTTATTGCAATTTTTAAGAGAAGTCTTAACAAACAAACAAACAAAACAAGTCACCACCACAAGGAGGCAGAAAGCCTTCCAGAAAGTACTAAAAAATAATTAATCTCTGAACCAACTGAAAATATGTGGCAGTCAAGGGCAATAAGAGTTTAAAGATTATTTGTCAAACATTTCAGAGGCTAACAGTGTCACCTTACGAAATAGTGAAAAGGAATGGAAGAGGAATAAGTCTGTAACTGGGACCTTGCCTTAAGGTGTAACTAATCCAGGGGCAGCTAGGTGGCACAGTGAATAGAGCACCAGCCCTGGAATCAGAAGGACCTGAGTTCAAATCTGATATCAGACATTTAACACAAAAACTAGCTGTGTGACCTTGGTCATGTCACTTAACCCAGATTGCCCTCTAAAAAGCAGCCAAAAAAAAAAAAAAAAAAAAAAAGTTGGTAAAAAAGGTTTAAAAAAAAAAAAAAAACAAAAAAAATAAATTTAATTAAAAAAAATAAAAAATGAAGCAATGAAACCTTCCTTTTTTTTGGGGGGGGGGGAATCAAAAGCCCTGAAATACCCTGTCCATCAGATCTATTGTTAGAATTAGAATATCCTTTCTAAGAGAAGTAGTATGCTATATTGGGTAGAAGCCAGCCTTGTAGGCAGGAGGACCTAGTGGGTATACATCACCTTAGCTTCTCAGTGCCCCAAGCAGCTCGAAGATAAGGTTATGGATAATTTGGAGATCGACAGAAATGAAATGATGGTTTGGGCTTTTTTCCCACACACCAAGGGTTTGTCACACAAATGAATTCACAGGTCTGTTCCCCCCAAATAATCTCTTTAAATATATACTTTTATGACTTTTGCTGCATGAACTATGGTTTTTTGCCATGGGATACAGGGAGGTGGGGAGCAGTTAAGGGGAGATGGGGGTAATCAGGTTTTTTTTCCACATAGAAATTTCAACCAGCCGAGAAATGACTGTTTACAAATTTTTACTTTATATGTTTCAATGACTGTCTCTAGCATAAGAAGATATACCTTCATCTACCTCTTCCTCAATTTCAGGTTACAATATTTTTTCAAGACTATTACTCTGGCTATTTTAATCTTCCATGAATTAAGACTCCATTCTTCAAGGCCACTGGAGCCATCATCTGGCCTCTATGGCCACTTCTTTTGAAATGTTATTTTCGGAGTGGCTAGCTGGCACAGTGAATAGAGCAGCAGCCCTGAAGTCAGGAGGAACTGAGTTCAAATCTGACCGCAGACACTTAACACTTACTAACCATGTGACTTTGGGCAAGTCACTTAACCCTAATTGCCCTGTCTTTCCCCTTCCAAAAAGAAAAAAAAAAAAGAAATGTTATTCCCATCCTGTGTTCCCAAGGCTCAATGTTATTCCCATCCTGTGTTCCCAAGGCTCTGGTGTTGCATGTGTTCAGAATGGTTCAAGAGTGGGCAGGGGTTGGTCTTGCCCTGCACTATAACCTTATATGTAAATATTTGTTTGCATGTTTTTATTATTTTCCAACTCTGTCTGTGGGCAGGTTGGGCTTGGGATCCGGTAACCTTGAGTAGAGATGGCCATGTTGGCCATCTCTACTCCTTCCTTTCTCTTCCCCTTTTATAACTGCCCTTGAATTTTCTACTTGAGCATGGTGATTGAGCAAAGGTGATTATAGACTTTTCTTTTGAATCATGGAAACAGCATCAATGTTTGACAAGATCTGGGCTTATCTGCCATCCACCCATGCTTGCCAATAGCTCATTCCCTAATCCCATAATGCTTTGGTTTTGAAAAGTCAGAAAAAAAACTCTTTCTCCTGGAGAACTTACAGGAGCGAAGCTCAGGAACCCCAGGGCTGATCACTTTGTGCCAATGACCTGTGGGGCTGGCTGACCATGTGCTTTGTCTATAGCTGAGTTGGACTTTGAGTATGTTTTGTCAAATACTTAAATACATGTCAGCCTAGAGTAGGGAGAACACTTGATTCTTTTTAAAAAGTTAAAAAAAAAAGTAAAAAAAATGAGAACGATGTTGAGGAAAAATAAAGCTGATGTGTAAAAATTTTGATATTTAAAGACAATAAAAATTTTAATCATGATAAAAATGAATTAACTAAGCCAGATCATACAAAGAAAACATATTTCCACTGTAGATGAAACCATAAGGAGGTCAATTATAGATGGGTACAAAATGAGAGAGATCTGTCGTCATTGTAATAGTTATCTACTTTCATCAGCCAAAAGAGTGGAACCATACATGTATATATAAGACCTCAGTACCTAAAATGTGGTTTGGGGACTGATGTACCTTATAGAATTAGTACTTCAATTGAGCCCAAAAGGGACAAGCACATTAAGTGTCATGGAAGATATTGGGTGGAAAGATCAAATAGAAGAGTTCCTTGGGGATATGGGAAAGTTTTCCAAATACTATTTGCAGGTGACCATGTGCTATTTGTTTCAAATTCCAGCATATTAAACAGTCTCCTCAATGAAAATTACTGCAGAGTAAAAGGTAATGGTTTTACCATTTATACTGGACAGCGTAGGTGAATGCAAAATACACATTGACCAGACTATGATATAGGCATACATAGGAGTTCAGGGTTTTTCTCGTGGCTCTGTGATACACTAGCTCCATGAAACTGGAAAAAAATCATTTCACCTTGCTGTACCTCCATTTATTCATGTCTTAAAAAGGTGGTAAGAGAGGCTAGAAAGCTCCTCTGTCTCCATGATCCTTTTAGTTTTAAAATTCTATGATCCTGTAAATAATACAATTGGTATTTTTGAGATTCCTTAGGTACAATGGCCAGTTATGAATTCCACTGAAAGACATATTTGGGGTAAATGGAAAGTATCACTAAAAGAGTGACAAAAATCCTTAAAATGGTATGAAATAACTTAGAGAAAATACCTACAAAAGATATATTAAAAGACAAAAACTTAGAGTGCAGATTAAAGTACAAAAAAATGGAAGAACATTGAAAGGCAACAATGTTCTTTGTACATGTAAAGTTATTTTAAAATATATTAATACTAAGATGTTTAAGCAGAAGAAATTATAGAAACCTTAAGGTTATGCTTCTGCTACAATCAAAAAAGAGCACTCTTAACCATTTCAGTCTTAGACTCTATATTTTGTCAGGAAGGTAGCATGTTCAGGAACAAAAAAACAAAGTAACTGAACAGTTGACAAAAAAGAGCTAGCATTTACATAGTGCTTTAAAGTTTGCAAAATGTTCTGTAGCTTATCTCCTTTAACCCTCAATTTAACACAGGTTAGTTAGGTGCAATTTTTATCCTAATTTTGCTATGAGTAAACTGAGGTTGAAAGAGGCTATGCAACTAGACCAGCTAGCTCACACAATGAATGTGTGCCTCAGGCAGGATTTGAAATCAGGCATTCCTGATTCCATTACATCCATTGTATTACATAGCTGCTTAAAAAGAAGACTTATTAGGGTAGATAGGAGATTTAGCTTTCCTAGTTTGTAGAAAAGATTCCTCATGTATTAGAATTAGGGCCCAACCCAAGTCCTACACCTCATACAGGGATTTTTCTGGCCACTTCAGTCTACATAGGAGTATTTCTAATGGTAGAGACAGGCAGTAAGGAATTGATTATTGTATATTTGACAGAAGAGGGGAAACTTTATTTAAAAATTGTATCAACATCAGAAGTCCCTGAAGTCAAGACTTAAGAAGTGACAAATCCCTGTCTCCCATCCATTATTGTTGTTTGTTCTTTTTTTTTTTTTTTGCTTTTTTGGAGGGCAATTGGGGTTAAGTGACTTGCCCAAGGTCACATGGCTAGTATTTGTGTTAAGTGTCTGAGGTCGGATTTGAACTTAGGTCCTCCTGACTCCAGGGCTGGCACTCTACCACCTAGCTGGCCCTGTTATTTGTTCTTGAAGATGACCATGACATCAGAAAGGCAATGCCATGATTTACAAAAAACTGGATTTAAGTGAGGGAGGGCCATGTAAAGTCACAGTCTCACTTTCTCCTCTGGAAGCATCTGAGTCCAGTGGGAAGATACAGATCAGTATGAGTGGAGATTCTCCCCCTCAAATCCATTAAAGATTAGAGAAAAGGAATACTGGAGTTCATTTGCTTCTGTATCTTCACACCTTTCCTTCCTTGGAAGTCCTCATGTAGAATCTGAATGAGGTGGTTATGAAATAATGGGGTGGATGGACTGGATTAGACGACCACTGAGATCCCTTTCAAAGCTCAAATTTTGTAATTTCTGTGATTTTTCTTAGCTTTGGCAGCCCTCAATCTTCCATGAGTTAAACCTTTAAATTTGACACCATCCTACCCTTCACCCAGACTTAGAGATGGTCAAGAAGCAGAGGTGGAAAGTAAGAGCAAAAAGCACAAAAATAAGAAAGAGAACAAAAAGAAGTGGGTGAATTAGAAGGGAGGGCAACATTAAATTCATTCAGCTTCATCAGGATCATGATGAACCTGTGTTAGAAAAATAGCTCGGGCACACACATACACACACGGACACACACACACCATATATAGCATCTTAAAGTGTAGAAATATTTGTTTCAGCATAATAGCTCATAGGGTCCCAGACTGAGAGCTGGAAGGTGCTTAGAGATCACCTAGTGCAAGCCTCTCATTTAATAACTGAGGAGATTCTTAAATTCAAGAAAAGTTAAATAGTTTGTCTAATGTCATGCAGGATCAAGGTTTGATTATAGGTCCCTTGATTTCAAATTTACTACAATTTCTACTGCACCATGGTATCATAAGCTTACGATGACTGCTGGGTAATTCCATGTTGAAAGAGTGGATGAAGTTCACTGTATTATGCCTGATTTTTCGATACTCTTTTCCTACCTCATGGCTTCCTTGTTCTCCCTTCTTAGGAACTCATTGCCCTTAGTCTTCCTTCTACTCTCAACTAGTAAAATCTGCTCTAGGGAACCAGCCCAATAGCTGTCATTGGCCCCACAGCATGAATTTTTCATCCAAGTAGGTGGGGGGTTATCCTTTAAGACTTGGATTTTGAAGCCAAAATATCACAGTAAAAATGGCAGAGTAAAATCAGGGACTGCCCTGAGCTCTCCCCCAATGCCTTCAAATATCTTTTTAAAATGACTCTGAATGAATTCTAGAGCAGCAGAACCCACAAAGAGACAGAAGGAGGCAGATTTCCAGTCCAACACAACCTGGAAGGTCAACAGGAAGGGTCTGTTGCACTAGACTGAGAAGAGCCCATTCTCGCACAGGCCATATTAGCACACACCCAGTCCCAGCAAAGCTGGAGCAGACCTCAGAGGACTGAATCACTGGCATCAGTGGCAGTTTCTAGGTCAGCAGGAGGGGTCTGCTGGAACCGGGTGCAGTCTGGTGCAGGGCATGCCAACAGAGCCCTGGCCCCAGCAAACCAGGAGCAAGCCTTGGGAGTGATTGAATCAGCGGTGGCAATGGCTATGGCTGCTCCTGGGGCTATTGGCTCACAGATGGAATGTGTGTGAGTCACCTATTTTGGTTTCTAGGGGCCAAGATGGTGGAGTAAACAATAGGTCACTCTCACCCGTCCCTTATTGACCTTGAAAATCCCAGAGAACATATCAATCCAGGAAAAATCCTGCAATTAGTACAGCCAGCACAAAGATGAGGGGCAGCAGTGTATTTGCTCAGGAAGCTAGGGGGATTAAGGGAAAGGTCCCTCTTGCTGTGGCTGAAGGAGACCAGTAAGGAGGCATCCCAGCAAGCCCTACCTCAGCAAACCAATGGGAGATCCTGAGTCCCAAGGTGGTGGAGAAGGCAAGTGCCAACACCAGGTACAGACCAGCCACTACCAGCTTCATTCAGCTCAGCACCAGGTAAGGTACTAGCCTTCAGTTGCCGGCACTGGAGGCCCCAGTATACAAAATCAGTAACCAGGTCCCTAGATCCCAGTACAAGAAGCCTAGGACAGTGGTCCCATGCCCTGGAAGCAGAGATCAACTTTAAAAGCCAGAAAATAAAGACAAACAACACATGAGCAAAAAGCAACAAAGAAAAACAATGACCACAGAGAAGTATCTTGGTGACAGGGAAGATGAAAACATAAATTCAGGAGAGGACAGCACTGTCAATATACCGCGTCCGAAACCTCCAAGGGGAATAGGAACTGGTCTCTAGCTCCAAAAAGCTTGATGGAAGAGTTCAAGAAGGGTTTTAAAAGTCAAATAAGACCAGTAGAAGAAAAAATTGAACAATTCCATTAAAATACAATTGACAAAATGAAAAAAAAATGACACTGAAGACTTATAAATGACTGACTATAGAAAGAAAATCATATACCTTGTTAAAAATAGCTTCATGTATCAGCAATACTATTAAAGATATTTTAGGGGTCAAGGAAGATACTGCTAAGGAAGCTGACATCATTACATAGGTAGGTTCCTACTTTGGACTGGTACAGCTGACCCTTTGAAAGGGCATTTTGTTGTGGATTTACTTCAGTGTGACACTATCACAGATATGTGTGCATACTCACAAGGCTGTTAGAAAGAGATAGGAATAAGGAAACAGTGATTTCATTGGTATAGGGAAACCCCTGAGTGACAAAAACTATTTCTACCAATGTGGGGTTGGTACCTTCTCTATACATTATAGCCTCAGAATGATTTCTAGAACATTGAGCAGTTCATTGATTTCATTAAAATCACAATGACAGTAGGTGAGAGAACAGTAATAGAACCCAGGTTTCGATGAATATTGCAGATTAAAACAAACACACCATGGAAATTGAAGGAGTATGTATTCCCCTACCCCCGAGAAAAGTAACACATGCGTTACTAGTCTCTATCAGTAGAGAGAGTTATGCCACGAATTCCCTACACCAATGGAATCATCAATACAGAAAAACACTCCCTCCCAATATAAAAATCTTTTTTTCCTACCAGTCTAGGCAAGTGTAATTATAATTATAAAAGCTAGCTTTCATCTAGCACTTTAAGGTATTCAAATTCTTTATAAATATCTTCTTTTATCCACAATAACCCTGGGAGATAGCTGCTATTATTATCCCCATTCTACCAATGAAGAAACTGAGGCAGAATGAAAAGATTCATATGAGTGGGTAGCAACAGGCTGTCAACAATGAGTTTGAGGTAAAAAAAAATTGTTACATAATTAAAATCATGCAAGTCTACAAAAAAGTAATAGTTTGGTGTGGCACAGTGGCTTCAAACTGAAATGGAAACAGGGACCATTAACTGATATATAAGGATCCCTGCTGGATAAAGATTGACTTAGAAAACCACATATTCACTTTAACTATATCTATATCTCTACTATATATTTTTTTAAATTGTCAAATGTTTCCCAATTATATTTTAATCCTGTTTCTGATGCAGGCCACATGGGCCATGTTTTTAATACCTAGGGTATAGTAGATAGAGAGCCTGCCTTGCAACCAGGACTGACAGACACGTACTGGCTACATAATCCTACATTAAATTCTCCAGCTTTAAGTGCCCCAGTGAGTCTCTAAGATAGAAGTTCTTAGCCTGAGAGTCATGAGATTTTTTTAAAAAAATATTTTGATGACTATATTTCAATCTAATTCTTTTCCTTTGTAATCCTCTTTCATTTTGTATATAATAAAGCATTACTGTGAGGAGTCCATAGACCTCATCAGACTGCCAAAGAGATCCACCAAACAAAGGTCAAGAACGCCTGATCTGAAAATATAAATTGTAGAAGAGATGCTAAAATCCACTGGTAAAGGGAGTTTCTTCACCTATGAGTTATCTATAACCAAGGAAATTCATAAGTCCAGCCTTTATCTTGTCCATTCTGATCATCTAATGAGGACAAGAGGCAACAGATGGCCAGTCCATGTGTTACACTGGTATCCATGAAATATGAAGAGAACAGATGGAAGTTTGTTAGATTGGTCTATCCAAGAGGATTTTCAGAACAATGTGGACAAAAATAACAATCATCACACAAGGTGAGAAGGTTGAGAACTGCATCATTGGATGGAGGTGTGTGGATAGAGTACCAGCTCAGTGTTATCATATATACATCATTATAAAAAAACGAAGTTTAGTTAGCTTAAAGGAATATTTTCTTAATGCCATTTTCCCCCAGATAGGTAGCACAGTGGATAGAGTGCCATGCCTGATGTAAAAAAATACTCATCTTGCTATATTCATATCTGGCTTCAGACACTTATTAGCTGTGTGAACCTAGACAGGTCACTTAAACTTGTTTGCCTCAGTTCCTCATCCATAAATGAGTTGGAGAAGGAAGTGGCAAACCTTTCCAGTATCTTTGCCAAGAAACTCCTAAATGGGGTCACAAAGAGTAGGACATGACTGAAATTACTGAACAAGAACAACAAATATGTTTTCTAGGCTCATCACTAATGACTGTTCCCACCCCCCACCCCTTTTAGACATGGTTAGCAGACTGGGCATGCAACGGGAACCATTCACATGTCCCCAGCTCAATTCAAAAGCCCAATTAATCTCTTGGTCCCCAAATCCCTGAAGCAATTATGGTACAAGGACAGAAAAGCACCAGAGTTCTGTTTGGCTCACTACTTAACTAGATGGTGATGGAATTGGGGATGGTACAAGGTAGGAAGGAAGGCTGAAGAAAGTGGGACCAATTGAACAGAGTTGCTATTTAGTTACCTGCAACCTATTTTTGTCACAAACAAACTGATTCTCCTGGGGGAAAATGTGAGCATGACATGTGACCTTATGTGATTCTAAATCAATGATTTATTCAAGACAGAAATGGAAAGCATCAAACAGACACTTAAATATTTTCAAAGAAGATAGCCTATATCTGTCTACCTACAGATCAACTGCACATTAGAGCTAACTCTGCAATAGTTAATAAAGTCAGCTTCTTTCATACTCATTGGTACTTTTAAGTGGTCCAATAGACAATCATTTTTAATTACAGAGCAGTGCAACTTACACCTTATTTTTTCTTATAGAAAACATTGGGGTATTTTAAAACCAGAGATTTTTAACCTTTTCTGTGTCAGAGATCTTTCTGGTAGCGTAGTAAAATATATAACCTTGTCTCAGAATAACACATAAAACAAAATAAAAAGAATTACAAAAGAAATCAATTATAATGCAACATACTTATGAAAATGTTAAGAAAATATAGTTCAAGGACCCTAAGTTAGGAACACCTTTATAATACATTTGAAAGATATGTTTTAATTGGGTCAGAAATTTTTCTCTTAAAAATTTTAAAAAAGGACTGTTTTATAATGAAGCCTCAAAATAAGCAGTTAGTTCACCCATGAAATAATCTAATGAGTGGAAAGAACAGCACCTGATCAAGTGAGGTAATCACACGGATCAACTGCTTTCTCAGATTCTATTCCTGGATGCTTTTAAGTCTTCAAAGTAAAATGCTAATTAATTTTCATTGCAACCCCCACTCCACCCCTACCACCAATAAATAAATGATAAATTGCAAATAAAAAATAACTTGATGCATTTAAGGTTAGAGCACTTCCTTAGTGCATACCAGGGGGTTTGAATGGCAGGGAAATTAGTATATGTTTTGCTTCTATCACTTTTTTTTGGAGGTCATTTGGGGTTAAGTGTCTTGCCCAAGGTCACATGTCTAGTTTTTGTGTTAAGTACCTCTATCACTTTCAAAGTCAAGATGGTATAATGGATAGAGAGCTGGTGTTAGAGCCAGAAAGGCCTAGGTTCAAATCTTGTTTCTGACACACACTAGCAATGTGAACATGGGCAATTTTTTTAACCTTAGCATCTCCAGGCAATCCTCAATCTACAACTGTCAGACCAGTTGCCCACCTCAATCTATGGAAGAAATTTTCATATTAGAAAAGTCCTCTCCAGGGGCAGCCAGGTAGCACAGCGAGTAAGAGCACCAGCTCCAGTGTCGGGATGACCTGGGGATCGAATCCGAGCTCAGACACTTATTACCCACCCAGAAACACCTGGCTGTGCAACCTTGAGCAAGTTACTTAACCCTGATTGCTTTAAAAAAAAAAGAAATGTCCTCTCCCACTAAATTCATAGGTATGGACCAAAGTTCTAATTTGATCTGGTCCTTGAAAATCCTTGTATACATCTGATGCAAACAAGTCTCCATTTGAAAACTGAGTGTTATTTCAATTCTTTAGCATATTATAGACTTATTCTTTGTGGTGCTTTGTTAATTATTAATGTTAAATCTCATTGTTAAGAGAATTAATATATCTGATCCTCCTTTGATTTAAGGCATATTAATGTACCAGACTACCAAACACCAATATAATCATATATATAATGCATATCTATGTATGTATATACACACATACATATCATCACAATAATTTCACTTTCTTTAAAAAACATTATTTTATTGGAATTACTTCCAACACTCTTGTACTATTTTTATGAGAGAAATCCTGGCTGAGTTGAACAAGGGTTGAATTTGGAATGAGACAACCTGAGTTTAGAGTATATTTTGGTCACTTAACAACTGGGTGACCTTAAATGAGAAATTTAACCTTTCTAGCCTTCAATTTCCTCATCTGTATCATAAGAGGCTTATACTTAGATGACTTTTGAAGTTCGTTTAAGTTCTAAATTTGTGGTTCTGAGCCTGAAATCGGGGAAAAAAAAGATTAAGAAAATGTATCATCAAAGATTTCACCTTAATAAACATTAATGAAGTCTATGAAATACCACTGACACATACGGATTTAATTTTAATAACAATGATAATATTAAATGAAAAAGTGACATTTTAAGTAGTTGAAATGATACTTGCACTGAGAAGGAATGGGTGTCTGTTTGGCAAGGTATAAGGGTAGTCTTCATCCATCTCCAAGATGACCAAGGGCCAACACATGATAGTAAACATACACTCCATTCAAATGAAACCCAAACCCCTACTTTTGTAACTCTACCATTCACCCTGTGTTGGAATAAAATACAGATATGTATGGAATAATAGAGGTTATGTGGATAGAGTGTTGGGCTTGGAATCAGGAAGAGGTATTCAAATCCCATCTCTGACACTTACTAGTTGTTTGATCCTGGGCAAAGTACTAAACTTCATAGCTCAAGAAGCATAATAGTACAATGGAAAGGACATTATTTATTTCTGGAACCAAAAGCCAGATTCAAATGCTGCCATTGATGCACAATCTATGATTTTATAACTCATCCACTGTCACAGATGGGTTCTTATCCTAGAAACATTGTAGAAGAGGTAGCAGCTTCATGCAAGGTATTTCTGTTAAGAAGTTTACTGGTCCTATAGAGTATAAGGAATTGGGGAAACTTTACACATGGTTGAAAGTCTCTTACATAGGACTTTAATTTTTTAATTTTTATTTTATGAAATAAAACAAGTATTTCCATAATATAGCATAATAAAAAAGATGATTGTACATGAAATTGTAAATCTATCATGTGCAACTTGTTACTCCTTTTACATATACTAAAGTTATATAAATTTATTTTTATTTCTTTTTTCCCCTCTTTTTTCCTTCTCTCCCTCTGTAATGGTAATGGGAATTTGAAGATCTTCCCTGCCCCTTGTATTGACAAGCAAAGAAGTAGTTAACACCTTTTTTTTCAGCTATTAAATTAACACAGAAGTAGTTAACACCTTGTTTCAGGTCATGATTGAATCAAGTACTAAGATCCAGAACTGGTGAATCCCACAACTTGTGAACCCTAGAATTTGTGAACTCCTGAAACAGGAAGGGGAGGATCTAATGACCATATATAAGGAGAGGCCCAGGCTGAAGACAGCAGAACTGAGAAGGGAGCTCTTATGGTGGAGAAGGAGAAAACTTGTACCCTGGCACTATATGCTTGTCTGTTCTGTCTGTGTTGATGTTTGTTTGTGATACTTTCTACAGAAGCCCTGAAAGAGGATTTTCTGGTTGTCTGTTTACATAAGTCCTGAAGGAGGGCTTTGGAGGTCTGGGACTTTACTGATTATTTGTATTGACCTCTTGGACCTTGTTTGTGGGTCCCTGTTGATTTCACAGGCAGATAGTGAATTGATGATGGTGCTGGCAATGTGCATGTATGTTGTTTTGGCTCTGCTAAACTTTGTCTTCCCAGGAACAGAAACTGTGAAAGACTTGAGGTGGTCTGTGTACTTTGAACTTCTATATGGAATGGAAACTGGACAAGGAGCTGGATGAGGAACTGAGAGCTGCCTGCCCTTGAATCCAGGTTGCAATTGGGCATATTCAGCAGGAGTTGGGGCCACGGAAGAGGGACCATGGAAGCTGAGAGCCAGCCTTGAGTCAAGATGAAAGAAGACTTTACTTGGATACTGTGCATTGATTGAGAAGATCATGATTTACTGTGACCTAGTGGTGGAGAACTTTGGCCTTTGTACTTTGTGTCCCTTAGGAGGCAATCCTCCTTAAGGATGATTGAATTAAGGACTTGTGTAATAGGAATGTAAATTTTTAAGATCTTCCCTGCCCCTAGGCTAAAGTGTACCTGGAGCCTGGGGTGGGAGGCTTGTTTTTCAGTAGACACTTCTTGATTGGCCAGTGAGTCAATAAGGTTGTTACATTCTCTGAGCCAGGAGAAGGCTATATAAGCCCTGATGTGTAGCTTTGTTTTGGGGCTCACTTTGAGAAGTGTTCTGTGATTTGATCTGCATTCTGGGAAGCCGTTGTCCAGAGCCCCCTGGCTTTGAAAAACCCAGATGTTGATTTGGTATGGATGTAATGGCTGGACAGTTTGGAAAGCTGTCTATTTGATCTGTTTCTTCTTGATAATTCTGCCTGTATACTTTGAAGTTTGGGGTGCTGACCTCTTTCCCCTGAACTAGGTAAATGATACATATTTGACTGAGTAAAGTAAGCTTGTTAACCCATTTTGAGTTGCTTTCCTTTATCAAAGCAGATCCAAGAACCTGTATTGGCAGCCACCCTGAGGACGCTTGGGGTGCTTGCTTCTACAACTTACTAGATGATTGTTACTAAATGATTAAGCTATTATATGACTGTTATCTTTTGCTTAAAACTATGTGACCACTTTGGTTAAAACTATGTGACACTTCAGTAATAAGTTGTTATGTCATAACATTGTGAATGCTGTACTTTGATTTCTGTGAATGTCTTGCTTTAATTTGTTATTGAATAAATAGAGAGTTCACTATACTATGTAATCAGACCCTTGAAGCAGTTCACAGCAGAAGTCCTCTGGAACGCTGCTTGTGCTTGGCTTTACACCCTCCTCCCTATGGATGGCTATCATTAGACAAAAATATCCATATATATGTAAAATCATTCCATACATACTTCCCTTTATCAGTTCTTTCTCTAAATGCAGATAGCATCTTTCTTTATATTTCTTTTGCAGTTGATTTGTGTACTTATAGTAGACAAAATAACTTATTTTCTCATTCTTAAAACAATATTGCTGTTACTGTATACAACATACTCTTGGCTTAGCTCATTTGTTCTTCATTGTTTCATGCTATAGACCTTTTTAAAAATTAAATTTTGCTTTTTGAGAGATTAACAAAACTATCCTTTCTTTTACCTTCCCCACTCATCATGGAAAGTGAAAAAAAAATCCTTGTAACAATTGTACCTAGACTTTGTCTAGTTAACATGATGGAATAATAATAACCAGACTCAGATGAGCTATGCAATTGACTTTTTTGCACATTTGCCTTCTCTGAGGTTCAGAGTCCTCATCTTATCATATAGAAACTAATACACACAATTTCTCTCTCTCTCTCTCTCTCTCTCTCTCTCTCCCCTTCCTCCCTCTCTCCATGCCTCTCTTCCCTCACTTTTCCTCTCATCCTTTCCTCTCCCTTTCCCATGAAGATCCAGCAAATGATACTGAGAAGGACATAAGGTACATAGGAAGAAAAGCAAGAGAGATAAGTCAATAAAACCCACAGAGGGGACAGTATTTAGGAGGAGCCATTAATACTATCCAAGGCTGCAGAAGGTTCAAAGTGAATAGAAGACATAATTCATTTCAAACCAACATGCACATATTAAACACATTATACAGTGTGGGGAAAAGGACAAAGAAAATCAGTCCTTACCCTTGAAGAGTTTGTGTTCTGAGGAGAAATGGGAAGGAGAGCAATCAATCTTAATTAATTTTTTCCTTAAGGTGCTGCCTCCATTAAAAGTTATGAGACACCAGTCGTGGTAAGCCATTGCTAGACTAAAATGATGTCCTTTCCTGTAAGATGTATTTTACAAGGCTAATTTTGGGTCAGAACATCTGCAAGCAAGAATAATCAAGAAATGTAAGTCTGATATACTAACTCAAAGTAACAGTTACTGCTTTATATATTTTAATTTGCTTCTTTGTAGGTGGTTAGAATCATAAAAGGCAGTTAAGGTTACTATTCTGTATATGACTGAGTAAAAGAGAAATTTATTATATAACCAATGAGTTTGGCTATAAAATTATTTTTATTTGCTCAACGGTACCATAGGGCATCTAAAATGAACATTTATTATATCTATAATTAAATAATTACCTCGTAACTTCCTCTGTTCACTTGTGACACATCTCTATAAAACAAAATTTATTCAAGTTCTATTTTTTTAGAGAATGGCATCAGATGACATGGAAAATATCTCTATTTCTCTAATTTCATAAATGATGCCAAATGAATTACCAATTTAGAAATGGAGCAATATTTTCTAAATCTTTATGACGGGAGAGGATTAACCTAAACCTCAGTCTAATTCAATATTCCTATTGTTTATTTAGCTTTGAGAAACAATGAAATGAGAATCAGATTTGCTGTGAGAGGTTGGTCTTACTTTAGACACCTTAAGAAACCTAAGCGCACACACACACACACACACACACACACACACACACACACACACACATACCTTCTTACTGAGTGAAGCAGTAGACTAGAACAGTCAGAAGGAAAAAAAAATACATGGGACTGTCGATGCTGATTTATGGGGTAATTTTCTCAGACTCTTTCAATGCAATCTGCAAACACATTAACAAAGGCTATAAAACAAAAACAATCTTCACTACCCATAACGTAGAAGTGCAGGATGCTGAGAAGTTTGAAAACATAACTGATGTCTATTTTAGTCCAAATCACCCAAGAACTCAAAGCTATTCTACTCCTATGTAGAACTTAAAAAGTCAAATACATCTTGCTTAGTTCCTTGAAGGAGAGAATGCTGTTCATTCATGGAAAATGGGAGAAAGAAAATTCATGTGATTTACTTTTAAATGTAAAGAAGGACACCTTTGAAATTATACACTTGGAAAAATAACATTCTGCTGTTACCACAACGAATAGAGGGAAAACCTACAAATGTTTTCTGTCACTTACTTAATTCCACTAATTCTCTGCTGATTTTTAGTCATAGTCTGCAGTTAAATTCCAGGCCCTCTGATTAAGAAGGAAACAGAAAAATTTCTCTTTGATTACAGAATTTTTGTCTTATGGTATTCCTTCTTCTAACCCTAAGGCAAGAAAATACGTTTGAGGAACTGAGTGAAAACACAAAGACCTCATCAACAGCCTTTAATCCAGTTAATTTTATCTACTTATAATATGCCTTTCAAAGTAAAACATTTCATACTCAAAAGAGGCATAAAAATAACAATGGAAATCACAATAATAATTCTGGACATTTACAAAACCTTTTTTAGGCTTTCAAAGAGTTGTTCATACAGTATTACATTTGATCCTCACAACAGTCACTGATCTTCACAACAATCCATAGAGACAGCAGGCACCATCATTATCCCCATTTTATAACTGTGGAAGCTGAGGTTCAGAGAGAGGGTATGTGATTCATGGTCACCTATCTGGTGAGTAATAAAGGGGTGATTCCAATCCAGGTCTTTCTTTGCTCTAAATCTAGTGCTCTTTCTACAGCATAACATTTATTAATAAGCATGATCAGTATTTTAAAACTACAGTTTATTCTGTTAAATATGAAACTTAAGAGGAAATACAGAAAAGATCTACATGTTCCTAGAGAAAATGAGTAGAACCAGAACTGTCTATATACTAATATCAGTGATACAGAAGAGGGAAGAGAAATGAGAGAAGAAGAGGAAGAGGGGAAGAGGACAGGGGAGGAGAGGAAAACAAAAGAGAGGTGACCAGAGGAGAGGGGAAGGGAAGAGAGAAGATGAAGGGAGTGGAAGAGAGTAGAGGGGAGAGGAAGGGAGAAGGTAAGAGGAAAAATAGGAGAAGGGCAGTGGGAAAAGGGGAAAAGGAAAAAGGAAAGAAGAAAGAGAAGATCAAAGATCAAAAAACACAATTTTGATAGAGCTTAGAAGAGAGCAACCATAGTATTTTGTTTCTTTCATCTGCTTTTGGTTCTGTAAATGTAAAAACTAGATGGTTTTTTAAAGATTTTGTCCTTGCTTCATATGCCTTTATGTTTCTGTTTATGGTAATAATAAAACATGTTTGAATACGTATTCTTTCCTATAAGTGAAAACAATATTTCCCCCCTTCAAGGACAGAAAACATGAAATAAACCCCCCCCCCAGAACTTTCACGCCAAAAAAATATCCCATCTCTTCTAATTTCCTCTTCAGGACACTGATTTCTATAGCAGTCAGTCCATATCAATCACCACTGACCCAGTTCTCCTGGCCCTTGTCACCATTTCCCTAACAGGTAGAATGGATATGTGTGTATTTACCACAGAGAAAGATATTATTATGCTCACAGATAATATATATTATGCTGTACAGGAGTCATGAGTAAAAAGTCAAAGAAAGGGTAATAATGAACAAAAAAGACATTAAAAATTTTATTCCTTCATTGCAAAGACAAAATATCTGATAAGGCTTGACAAAAATAGCAGAACATGAATGTAAATTTTTGGAAAAAAGGAAGTACAAAATAACTTATAAATAAAACAGTACATGACCTTTCTTAAATTCTTTTACATTATAATATTCTAAAAACTATCATCAGGATATCTTTAAAAGGAACTAATGAACCATATTAAAACATGTCACAAGATGTAAGCAAATAAGTGTTGATGTGGTTGTTTTCAGTGAGGTCTTCAAGTTTTTCTCACCTGAATCTGGCATGGTGGTGATGTTGGGTTCTCAAAATCTTTGCTAGTGGAATACAAATTCTACCGAAGTACCACCAATTTGAAATGCTGAGATTATTGGTGTGCTGAATATTTGTTGATTGAGAGCCAGGTAAACTAAGTCTGGAGAAGTTCATTAGGTCATCAGCATGACCTAATGTTCACATGGATAATCAGCATGGAGAGAAAGTGAAGTAAAAGAGATAGCAAGTCTACCATCAGTAGTCACACTTGACACATATTGATTGTGAGACCTGAATAAAGCATTTGACTTTTCACTGCCATAAGCAATTCTCTATAATTACA
Organism: Petaurus breviceps papuanus; assembly: GCF_028583685.1. Lineage (NCBI taxonomy): Eukaryota > Metazoa > Chordata > Mammalia > Diprotodontia > Petauridae > Petaurus > Petaurus breviceps. The sequence goes on from NW_027185877.1 coordinate 4,270,104, forward strand.
TATTGTAGATCTGTATTGATAAAGGCAGTTGATTCACAGAGTTATGAACAACAAAACCCCACCACCAACAAAGAGAATGCATCAGGTTATTGACACGTGATGAATTTTTTCAGTCAAAGTTGCCACCTGAAGGCTACCTACTAAGGCAAAGAGGAATTGTGCTCTCCATCATAGGAGGTGCACATAAACTGATAAAAAAAAAAATAACCTAGGTCCATTAAAAGGTTAAAATAGAGTAAATGCACTAATTTTCACTATTTTTAAGTCATCAAATCTGTCCATCTTATATATATATTTTTTAAGCAATTGGGATTAAGTAACTTGCTCAAGGTTACACGGCCAGTTATTTCTGGGTGTGGTGCTAAGTATCTGCGCCCGGATTTGATCCCCAGGTCATCCCGACACTGGAGCCGGTGCTCTTACTCTCTGAGCCACCTAGCCGCCCCTCGTCCATCTTCTTTAATTCATATACTCCTAACCTATGGAAAAAGAGACCACTCCAAAAGACTGTGGGTGTCAGCATTCTGACAATGAGTAGCATTTCATCCATAAGATCAGGCATAGCACTGCCAAAGTAATTATCCTTAAACGCAGACTGGACCATGTTACTCCATGACTCAACCAACTCCTTTGGCTTCTTATGGCTTCTATCATCAGTTACAAACTTATGTTTTAATGTATTACACAAAATGACTCCATTCTATCTTCCCAGCCTCATTAAACACTCTCTTGTGCCTAGCACATGGCCCCTCCTTACCTCTGCTTCATAGAATCCCTCTATTTCTCTAAGACTCAGCTCAGACACCATTTTCTGCATGCAGCCTACAAGACTCTACACCATGCACATATATTCACATATTTTTATTAAATTCACATATAAGCTCTCTACATTTTTATATGTATCTGTCTCCCCATTGGAAAATAAGCTCACTGTTAGTGGGGACTGTGTCATTTTTGCACTTGTATCTTTAGCACCTAACACAGTGCCTGGAACATAGTAGGCACTTAATAAAAATTTGCTGATGAACTGAATAGACCTCTTGTTTTGCTATAAATTCTAACTATATGACACTGTCCATTAGTATAAAAGACACATTGAATATAAAATGCAAAAAAATGCATTTAACATTTACTAAGGTAATTGTTGTAAATCATGCTTACAGCATTCAGATGGAAGCCAGTAAGTATCCACAATATCTTCCAGTTATTTGAAACTCTCAGACAGGGATTTTTAATTAAATCATAAATCAAAAGAGATAAAAAATAATGTGAATCAAATAGGTATTAAGAAAGGAATTTAAAATTAAAGCATCTGAGTTGCATATTAATATTAATGCAGATTTTCTTAACTACCAATGTTGCAGATTTAAGAGTACTTTAGGTAGAGAAAGTGCTATACAAGGGAAAGAACAGTGTACATGGGTTCAAATTTTGGTTCCTTCACTTACTTGTGTGACCTTGGTCAACTGACTTAATTCCTCTTGGTCTTAGTTCTTATATTTTTATAAGTAGGTTGGATTAGATGGGCCTCTAAGGCCCATTCGAGTTCCAAATTTGTTATTATATGATATTTTAGAAACAGAAAATTCTGTATTTGTATAAGGCTTCCCAAAACAAAAGATATCATAAATAAATTTTGTAAAGAGGTATGGAAAAATGGAAAGACATTTATCTATAATTTGAGGTGAAATATTACTTAACCATTTAAAATGACCTCAGACATCTATGACTGGCACTAACCTAAAATACCAAAAAAGTTATTCCAACTTCATTCAATGGGAAACTCTTCAGATAGGTAAAAACATAATAAGGAAGCAGCAAACAATGTAAGAAAGAAAAACTATTGGTAATGCCAAAATAGAGGTATCATCTCATCAATGTGGGTATTATCCTTCAATAATTGAGATCACAAACCATCCATTATTGCCCATTCTATGTAACTCTTGCTCATGTCATCCCATAAATGTACTACAAGAATATGAACCAATATGCTTTGATCTAGATCTATCCATGTTATTATTTCTTTTTCTGTCAAGGACCCCTCTGGCAATCTGGTGAAATATATAAATACCTTTTCTGAATATTTTTAAATGGCTAAAATAAAAAATACAGGATTATAATAGAAACTATACTGAAATAGTTATATATTTATATATGTATACATATACATATATATGTGTGTGCGTGTGTATAAGTATATACCAACATATGCATATACACATACACGCACAGAGTTCATTTGTTTTTTAGTTCATGGACCTCAGAGGTTAAGGATTTCTGCTCTAGACCTTTCAACAGTAGGCAGATACTAATGCTGAACAGCAACAATCAATCAGTAACCCCTCTCTTAAAACTGGCCTATCTTTTTCCCTCTGTTGCAAAGTTCCCTGTTGAGGTCTTTTATTCTATTTTCCCTCATATTTCTTCATTTATAATGCATTTAAAATTGTTTACACCTGCTTTTGAACTCTTCATTGTCCTCTGGGCTATCCTCAATTTTTACTCTTTGGAGACTGTCATAGACACGCAACATCATTAGATGATTTTCTAAAGAACAAGGCAAATCATGTGCTTTTCAACCATTAAGACTAGAATGCTAGGTGAATAATTATAAAGAAGAAGGAAAGATAAAAAGGAAGCATGTTTTATGCCATGTGTCAAATAATAATCTACAAAGGTAGAAACTATGCTTTCTCAATTTTTATATATTTCTAAAATAGAATTCAATGATGTCTATCCAAATAAACAAAGAAAAAAATCTCAAAATAGATGATTGTTGTAAATTACCCATTCTTTTGCTCAGGGGCTATATCCCATAAATATATTTGCACTTAATACATTTTACTTTATGGAGGAATCAAACTATAAAGTATTATACTTCACCTCATGGAGGAAAAATTCCAATAGTTTTATCAGAGATATACATAGTTTCTTTGCTCAGGATGCTGACCCCCTTGGGGCAGAGTATGAAGAGCTGTGGTGAAATATGACTTGCCCTTCAATGTGCCCATCTTCAAAGAGGATATAATGACCATTGTGCCTATCTCCCAAGATGCTATCTTACTCTTACTGTCAAACTAACCCGAGTACCCAACCTGAGTATACATACTGCACTACCAGTCATGAGATGCCTATAATCAACCAGCCACAATGGTGGCACATCAAACTCTGGATCCCAGCACTTCTATCTCTACTCTCTGCTCCTTCCTCTCTCCCTCACCAAATGAATTTTTTACAGATGCTCAAATTTCCAGTTATAACTCTAGGTTTCAACATAAAATGTGGTGGTAGATGAATGAATAAATGAATGAAAAGCATTTATTAAGTACTTAATAAGTCCCAAACACTGTGTGAAGCTCTCAGGATTCAAATATAAAATAAAGATATTCTATTATCTCTGAAAGCTAACATTTTAAGATGGAAGACAATGTGTAGCAGGAAGTAGCAGGCGGGGAAGGGAATTATAACATGGGCAGTCACAAAAATTGTGACTAAAATAACAGGTCAGTCCATTGACACGTCCTTTTCCAGAGAAAATGACAATGTGGGCTCCATTACAATTTTTAGTCTATACATTTTTATCATGTTTCTTTTAGATACATTATCAGACATACTAGGTATTAGAGGGCAAATGGGAAATGAAGAAATATTGTTTTTTTTTTCTCTCAAATAATTTGAAGGATATTTTTCCCCTTGCTAAAGAATTAGATTATATAGTTTTATAGGTATAATTTAAAAGAGTACCACAAAAAAGCAATTTAAAATTCATGGATAGTAAACTTGGATAAACTAAGACCTATGAGAATCCCAAGGAAATGATGCATAAAATTAACAAATCAAGCTTTTAAAATTAAATTCTTTGATAATATCATGCTAACAGCATTAATAATTGAAATATCTTTTTATTCCTAATAATTATTTTCCATTTCTCTTAACTAGAGCAGAAAGTTTCATTCTGAAGTAAAAAAGTAAAAAAACTCAAATACAAAAAGATATGTAAAGATTTTTTAAACATGAAAATACCAACATATTTTTTAAATTCTTTATTATGACCTTACCTCTCCTCTCTTTTCCTAAGTGCCCTCCTAGCAACAAAGAATCTCCATTGACAAAATTTTCAGAGGGAAAAATAAGATCCTAGGGTTCTGTCAAATTTTTGAGTATCATGACATTAAGTTTGCTTTCTCATTTTAATCCACTTGATGTTGGGTGAAAACAAAGTGGCAATTTTAGGGGACGGTAACAGCAGGAAAAGGAGAGGAAACTGACACAAAGAAGTCACTAAATGGAGATCTTGCACATTGAGCCCCCCCACCCCATTAGTAGTAGGCAAGATGAGTAATGAGAAATAAAAATAACATACTCAATGTCTCTGTATCTTTCTCTCTGTATCTTGCTGTCTCTTTCTCTTCTCTCCTTGTAGTACAGATGGGCCATATAGTATGGTATGAAGCAGTTTGATTAAGCTACAATTCCAATCATAAAAATATTACCTCTAAACTCAGATATTTCATTTATTTCTATATTATTTTGGTAACTCTAAGTTCTCTCACACTGAGGAGTAATCAGAACTTCTAGAACTCAAGAATTAAGGGTCACAGGGGTGGCTTGGTGGTGCAGTGAATAGAGTACCTGCCCTGCAGTCAAAAGGACCTGAGTTCAAAGTTGGCCTCAGACACTTGACACACTTACTAGCCATGTGACCTTGGGCAAGTCACTTGACCCCAGTTGCCATGCCTTCCCCCCTCTAAAAAAAAGCAAAAAAAATAATTAAGGGTCACATCCAGTGATAACAGGATTGGGCTTTGGTAAGTTTTACAAAGCTCAACAAGCTTAAAAAGTTGAATTAGTAAGGTTCAAAAAGAAGGTGAAGAAGATGAAATGAAGATGGAGGAGGATGAAGAGAAAGAGAAGAAAAAGGAAGAGAGGAAAGAAGAAAAAGGAAAGTAAGAATTTGAAGAAGATGAAGAGTTAAAATGAAACAGAAAAGAGGGAAAGTCAAAGGGAGACAGACAAGGATAGTTTTGGAACTAAAACGCTATTTTATTTTGGGGATTGGAATAGGTACCGGACATTTGATTTTATTGATGTGGAGAACTACTAGACTAGAAAATTCCATTTATCACTGTAGGTTGGCATCTTCCCTACAAGTTATATGGTTAGAGAGGTACCTAAAGGATTTGAAAAGCTTAGGGTACCACAGTCAGTATGTAGGATTTGATCTTAGGACATTCTGGCTTTAAGGATTGCCTTCTATCCACTATGCCAAACTCAAACCAAGTTATACATATTCTTGACTTCATACCAGTCTTTTGTTTCTCTATGTTATGTACTCTGTGTATGACAACATTCATTTTGTTGATGTTTGTAAAGTTAAAAATAATAAAAAATAAATAAAATCTTAGTGGAGTGTAATATAATGCCATGGAAAGGCAACTTCCCAAGGTTCAAAATACCAGCATAGGTGCTCTCCATTTTATTCAGTGACAAACCAAGAACAGAGAAGATCAAAACATGACATCATTCAAAATACAGCATTTACTAAGTGTGATTAAATAATCTCCAAGTACTACCCCACCCCAGGACCTTCCAATCATTCAATCAATTACAAAGTCCTGGTTCTAAATACTACTTTACCCCTAGGCTGTACCTTCATTTAGTCCACCACAAAGCCCCTCTTCTCAAATGGAGATTAGTTTCCAAACATAAGTAAAGTACATTCATTTGCTCAACCATAGAACACAAAAAGGTCAAAAGTTCCCCACCCCTGGATCACAATTGAATCTAACCCAGAGTTACATCAAGTTTAAGCACAGCACTTAATACCCAAATGGAGGTCTTTTCTTCATCTTGACACAAGGCAAGTTCTCAGCAATCTTAGTTCCTGGGGAGACAAGGCTTATTAGCAAGGCCACAAGATACATTGCCAGTCTCTTCATTCATTCATCCTCTGCCTGTAGAACAGTCCTAGAATCCCTGAAAACATTAGCAAAACCCTCTCCCAGGATTTCTGTAAACATACAACAAGAAAATCCTTCTTCAGGGCTTCTGAACCAACAGAAAGGTTCCCAGACCCCTGCAACAACAGCACTATCCTTCACCAGTGGACAGTATTCAACTCTCTGTCTGCAGGACAGTCTCAGGATCTCTTAGCCAGCAGCCAGGTTCCAGGACTTCTTCAACAAAAGGACTGTCTTTCACCAGTGGAGAAATCTGGCAAAAGAACATCAAAACAGACAGACAAAGTACCAGCAAAACAGCCATGTCTCCTCAGTCCTTGGCAGCTCAGGGGGCAGGTCTCAAAAGTCCAGGGCGATTCAAAGTGGCACTCAGCAATCCTTCTCAGTCTCTCTGCCTCCACGAGGTGCTGCTTCCAAAAAGTTCTTCTGCCTCTCTCTTGTCTCTCCAAATCTATGTCACCAGCTCCTCCCAGTTCAGGACTTTCTTTTCATATCAACAAGTCCATCCCACAGGTGGGATTAACAAGCTCTGGGTTTTAACACAATCAATTTGAAAACCAAGCCCAATACAGGGGAATCTCCACATTCCATTACTATCACATGGAGCCAAGATGGCAGAGTAAAAGCAGAAACTTACTTGAGCTCTTCCTTCAAACCCCTCTAAATAACTGCAAAAAAATGACTCTAATCAAATTCTAGAGTTACAGAACCCACAAAATGACAGAGTGAAACATATCTTCAGCCCAAGACAGCCTGGAAGGTTGACAGGAAGGGTATATCACACTGGACGGGGAGTGGAATGTAATCTGGCATGGGCCACACTGGCACAGACAGGGCTGGAGCAGGCTTCAGGGGACTGAATCACTGGTAGCTATGTGGTTTCCAGACTTCTCAACCCAAAAATGCCAAGCACAGCTTGGAACATCAGTGGGGGAACTCTGTGGGACCTGGGTGAAAGAGCACGGCAATCTACGCCCAGCCTCAGGGTGTTGGAGGTGATAGAGGCAGCAGCAGCAGCAGCAACAGCAACAATAGCAGCAGTAGCTGCTTCTGGAATTCTTGAGTCAACAGAGTGGGGGATTGAGTGGCTGATACAAAACCCCTGAAGCCTGAAACTGCACCCCCAACCCGACTGCAAGCAGAGTCTTACCCTGACAAAGAGCAAGGAAGTCAAGTATGTGGCTGGGAAGATGAATAAACACTGTAAAGAAAGTTAGACTATAGAATATTACTTCAGTGACAAAGAAAATCAAAACATAATCAGAAGAAGACAACAAAGTCAAATCTTCTACATCTAAAGCCTCCAAGAAAAATATGAATTGATTGCAGGCCATGGAGTAACTCAAAAAGATTTTGCAAATCAAGTAAGAGAAGAAGAGGAAAAATTGGGAAGAGAAATGAGAGTGATGCAAGAAAATTATGAAAAACAAGTGAACATTTTACTAAAGGAGACCCCCCCCCAATACTGAAGAAAATAAGACCTTAAAAATAGACTAACTGAAGTGGCAAAAGAGGTCCAAAAAACCACTGAGGAGAAAAATGCCTTAAAAAGGAGGGAAAAGGAGGTCCAAAAGCTCACGGAAAAATTACAATCTTGAAAAAATTGAAAACAAACCTTACATCTGGACTCAGAATTTCAGAGTTTGACATTTTTACCATACAATGGTAAAAAAAAAATGGAACATCTATGAAATAGATTTCCATTTTAGAGTTGAAATAATGGGAATAATAAAATCCCTTTGCTCGAGATGACTTTGCAGGTTGAACAGGACCAGAGATATAGCTCCAGTATACCTCTGCATATGGGTCTCCACTAAAGTCCTACATGAATGTTTGGATTGACTTAACAATTTGTGAACAGTTTTGGTCACAGCCATTCATAAAGACTTATTAGAAAGTCTTCTGTGGAGGGGTTGTGATCTACTTTGAGACAGAGTCCTAAAGATAAAGAAATGACTGATCCTTTTAAGTATAGTTATGGATATCAAACATTTGTTTCATACAGATTTATTCTTCTTTGTGATATCAAAGTACTATTAAAAATTCCAAAGAAAAGCACAGATGAATTGAGGACAATGCTGTACATCAGGACTTTGAACCCTATAATCAAGCTCTGGCACTGACCAAAGCCAACCAAGCAGAATTATTATAAGGGTCAAATGAGATAATGTAAGCAAAACAGTTTGCAAACCACAAAATTTTACACACATATGTCAACTCTTCTTATTAAAATGGGCTTTCTTTTTTGAATTAAACAAGGAAGCACCAATAGTAACTATTTGATCGATAGATATGTAACTCAGAACTATAAATAACTGGAAATAGCATTGCATTTACTCAGTTATTTTATTTTTCAGATCACATCAGATAGAAATGATTGGTACATTGAGTCATAGGCCTTCATTCAAGTCACACTCCAATTCCTCATTTTGGTGTGGAGGTGACCCTGCATTTTCAATGGTGATATTAGTGGAAAATAAGCCCTAGCAGGCCCCACACCAAGCTGAAAACACTTCTAACAGTCAAGGAAACATTCAAAAACGTCTTAAAAGAGATGGAAATAAAAACAAATTAAAAACACACTAAAAATTCCTAAATGGAGATTACAATAAAAGCTGTGGATTTTAGAGCAATGTTTTTGTAAAGCAACTCAAATTTGCCATTCCCAAACCTTCATACATTGTTTTTCTTTTTTTTTTTTTGCAGTCAAACTGAATACTTGTTTTCCTTGTATGCAGCTGAAATGGACAGTATATATTATATTTTCTGAATTTTATATTATTAAAATTGTCAAAGCATAGTGGCTCTTTTATTCAGTTCTAAAAAATAAAGGAAAATACTCCCATTTCAATCAAAAGTGCCATAATTTCTTTTTACTGTAAACTAGATTTTGCTCCCTTGAAAATTGATTTTGGATTCATGTAAACAGGGCACTCTCCCAAAACAATGCTCTGATAGCTCATTTTGGGCAGGAGGTGATCCTACATTTTCTAAGTCTATTAAAGTGCAGCACAAATTCTGGAGGGTGTTAACAAGCTGAAAAGGCTTGTGATGAAGGGTGGGAGAAAAAGGGGTTAGGAGGGGAAAAGGGAAAAACAAAGAAGAAAAGAAAGGAAGAGAGGAAAAGAGGGAGGGAAGAAGGGGAGGAGGGAAGAAGAAAAGGAGGAAAGAAGGGGAGGAGGGAAGAAGGAAAGAAAGAAGGAGAGAACGGAGGAAAGAATAAGGGAAGAAAGAAGGAGGAAGGAAGGAAAGAAGGAAGAAAGAGGTGGGAGAGAGGGAGAAAAAGAGGAAGGAAGAAAGAAAGAGGAAGAGAGGAAGGAAGTAAGAATAGGAAGGCCTTTCCCTGTTTCACCTGCCTATCAGAGTACCTTAATATGCAGTACTTTGCACATATCTTATGTACCTACTTATTTATATGCTGTCTTTTCCATTAGAATGCATGTTTCTCAAGGTGTAGGACTTTACTTTTTAACTTTCCTTTATAATCCAGCAACTAACAAATAGGAAGTGCTTATTAAATGCTTGTTGACAGACTCCCCAAATTTCTCCTTGATACTTAAAACATTATACATTCTCCCGCAATTATTTCTCTTTTTCCTATTCCCCTTGTTGGTTTGCAGGTTCTTGAGATGGGGAAACTTTATTTCATTTCTTTTTGTCAGCAGTTCATTAATTATAAAAGGATGTTATAGAGGTCTGTTGCAATGAGTTAAAAGCCACTAAACATCTTAAAGAGAAGAAATCTTGCTAATCAAAAATCCCTCAATCAAGGAAAATAAGGCAACTTTAGCAATGCTTGGTGAATAAAGTTATGTTTCTGTTTTGTGCACGTAAAGATAGAATATCTCCTCTCTGTACCAATTTCCTGCCTAATAGTCCTAAAACCAATTAGGTACCTCAGTTGTTCCCCACCTAAATGTGGAATCTGGTATATAACCAAGTTTATGAAGTTTAACTATATAAAGGAGTATCGCCTTAAAGAAAGCTTATATTTATCATAGAGCTTTTGTGCATATCTGTTTAAGATCAAAGGGATTCCATTTCATTCATTTTTATTTTTTCTATTATGGATTTCTATCCCATCTGTTAATAAAAGAAGAAAAAAATGTTGATAATAAAGCAGAAAGAAATTAATACCAGCTCCAGAATATATATTTACATAATAAGTTATGTTCCAAGGTCGAGTGTTGACTGTGTGTTGACTGAGTATGAGAACTCATATGCGCATGTGGACATATACACCATGGATCCATGCATTTGAATCTCACTATAGCACCAAAACCCCAAACTACTTCATCAAAATGTCTGGAGTCTTCTTCACACCATGTTTTTACTTCTCTGTCCATTAAGCATCTATGTTTCCCAGTGTTCTATGAAATAAACACCACAGGTTTCTTCAGGGGGTTCATAGAGTAAACAATACTTAAACATAGGAATAATTCATTTCCTTTAAAGTGTTTCTCTTCAAGAGCAGATGAAGCAACTATCTATCCCCGAGGACAGGTAACAGCAGGCAGTAACAGCAATATAAATTCATGGGTTTGTCCATCTATTCTGCTAGTGAGGTAGCTGTGCCAGGGAAAAAAATGAGAGTCACATAAAACATAATGTATGAAGAAAAAGAAATCACACTCTGGGCTCTGGAAGATCTCCCCCTACCCTGCTATTATTTATGTTTCCTGCTGGGATCTTCTTTTCCATGGAAAAAATTCAACTTTATATTAACGGCACATAATGTTTTCCTTTCTTAAACAAAAGAGAAGCAAATCAACACTGCTTCTTGCCATTCTGAGAGAGGAATATCCTGGGCCTGCTGTTAATTGGAATGGACAACTTCCTAGGCTCCAAAATCTGTCAGGTGTTTCTGGTGGCAGTAACATAATGTGATCCACAGGCACAGATGAAATGACTCATATTCTTCTCTTGTTCCCGGTGAAACTAATTTAGGTGGGGAGAAGTTCCATGTTTGAAAATAAACTAAAGAGCACAGTTACATAGATTAAAAACTGGTAATTCATTGCAATGAAGGAAGGAAATAAGCTTCTATTAAACACCTACTACATGCCAAGAACCGTGCTAAGCATTTTACAAACATTATCTTAGTTGGTCCTTGTAACAACCCTGGAAGGTAGGTGTTATTATTATTCTCGTTTTAGAGATGAAGAAACTGAGGCAGAGGAGAACTGACTTGCCCAGGGTCACACAGGCAGTAAGTATCTGAAACCATATCACATCTTCTTGACTGAAGGCCCAAAGGTCTTTCCTTTGTACCATCTAATTGCCTTCATAAAGCAGGAGGTCTTGGCACTCTACTCCCCTCATCTAGGTAAACGAATGTTATTTACTATGAAGATCAGGGATGGAGAGAGAAGGAGTTCCAAATAATTTATATTTTCGTTCTCAAGTTTCAGACCTATATAGTCTATGAATCTTAGATCCACCTGCTTACTACAGGGAGTAGCACTGATTTTGTTTCCCCAAATGAGTTTCTTAATCAGTTTCATGGATGTTAATATATTGTGGATGCAATGTGTAATACAAAATAAATTCATAAAGATTTGGCAAAGTTATTTTGCTTTATAGGGGAACCCCTACTTGCAAAATGTGTTATAAAATAAATTATACAAATAAAATAAATTAATGGGTACCTGGCTCTATTTTACTTAACTTTTAACACTGGATGCTTCACCCACAGATTTACCCCCTGACTTTTATGAAAGATATTTAGAAGAAAAAAAATCCACCTTGCTTTTTTTTTTCATCTGCATAAACCTACATTCAATATTATAAAACAAAACTTTGATGTTACTCTATTATCTCTTTGGGACAGATACAGGGCAGACAATAATTCTTTGAGATATTTAACTGGAAGATGGAATGGTTCTAGGATTCATCCTTAAGAATCTATTAGTGTTTGTGTGTGTATGTGTGTGTTGTGTGTGCACTTTTAGGGGTGCTGACAGCAATACCAAAGAGTTGTCACTAGATGGCAATGTTTGCTTCCCAGGTAGCTGAGCTCTAGGACCCAAATCTCTTCAACTGACTTGGTCTCCCACAAGAAGTAACTTTAAGAAAATACTTTTCTTTCTTAACAGAATGAATATGAATAAAACATCCTTTATTTGTTTGTGTCAAAAATTATAATATAAGGTACATTTTGAAGATTTTTTAAAATATAGAATTCAGTAAAATATAAGTTCCTTGAGGGACTATCATCTTTATGTCTTTATCCCTAGTACCTAATGCAATACCTGACAGAGTTGGTGCTTATTCAATATTTCTTGAATCTGAATGTGGATCCAGCACATGTCCTAATTAATTATATTTCTTCTGCTTTTAACAATTATTTGATTAAAACATGGATTTTTTATTCTGCGGAAACCTACCACCTTTCAAAAATACATTCAGGTTAAGACATAAACATACCTTTGAAGCTTGAGTTCTCTGGGTAGCCTATTTCTGCTTGCTTTCAATTCTCAGTAAAATTTACAATCTTATTATAGCTAAAATAGCTCCTTTAATCAGCAATTCCAATGCTTGCTTTGCCATAGCAGCATCCTATGAATCCCCCACAAAATTACCACCTCTATCTGAAGCCAACAGTTTGCTGAGAAAACCCCAAATGTGGTCATGAAGAGTTGGACATGACTGACAAATGACCAAATAACAATTGGAAGGCAATGCTGTTCCTGTTTTTCCTATGCTTGAGTTTTGACCAGTCAGAGTAGCACCAACATCTTCCTGGGCTTCACTTTCCACCTCTGTGAAATGAGAAGGTTAGAGCTATGATCTCATGAACTTAAGGTGCTTTTTGTGATTTTCTCATTAATTCTTCTGCTTTTATCATGTAATTTACTCATATTTCTTTGTGCTCTTTATCCTCCTTTAGGGTACATCTCTTTCATCTCCCATGGCTGAGCTTTTGCTCAGTTTTTGCCTCATGTCTGGAAAGCAGACCCTCCTCATCTCTGCTTCTCAGAATCCTTAAATTCCTTCAAAGTTCAACTTAAAATTTATCCTCTCCATGGAGCATTTGCTGATCTTCCCCAACCACTAGGACCTCAGACTGAAAATTTACCTTGTACTTAATTTTGTACATATTTTTTGATACTTATATGGAAATGTAGTTTCCTCCAATCAAATGGAAACTCCTTGAAGGCAGGAGCTATTTCATTTTTGTGATTATATATCAGGGATTTACTATGCACTTCATAAATCCTTATGGATTGACTGATTCCCTTCTCCAGCAGTAAAGGTTTCCATATAATAGGTCAAGGTAGCTGTTAGCTATCAGTAGCTTAGCTCTCTAATATTGTAATAATGGAGATTTTTTTTAATAACTAAAAGCTAACATTTATACATTGCCATTGTTTCACAAAGATCTTTACACATGCTATTATCCACATTTTACAGATCTGGACACACAGGCTGAAAGAATCTAAAACACAAACTTGTGTAACATAGCCAAAACAATTTTAAAAGTGGTAAAAACAATTTTTAAAAAGATCACAGTAGATATTTCTTCATAACTAACACAAAAGGATTAGTTCTTAAAGTTGCTAAAATTCTTTTAAAAATTTGCATGCATTGAAGTGATTTAGTTAATAGATGAACTAATAGCTTTCCATAATTCAGGTGACTTTAAAATGTGGTTTCAAGATACCCTCACACCAAAGTGTTTTCCAAAATTCAATGACAACAGTAATAAGAATAATAGCATTTATACAGTGCTTTAAGATTTGTGAAGTATTTCATAAATATTGTTATTACTTTTTTTAAAAAATTCCAATAACCCTTGGAAGTAGGTACTATTATTTTGCCCATTTTATAGATGAGCAAACCAAGGAATAGAGATGTGGTGACTTGCCCAGAGTCACAGGATTAGTAAATGTCAGGGTCCAGATTTATGTTCAGGTCTTCCTAACTACAACTCAATTCACTAAGCCACTTAGTTGTCCAAATGCTTTCTTTGATGATAAAGAGGAATATGAGGGGTAACAGGGAGATGAAGAACAGCTCCAGGGCTGTGTAGATACTTACAACATATGAAAAGAATCAGAAAAAGAACTCCCATAAATTAGATGGATACTCTATGAATAATTTACAAAAGATCCAGACAAGAATACTCTGGCTAGGACAGTACAGATGGGTGGTAATTGGCCCTAATGGAGGCTAAATGGAAGCATAAATAAATGTTTCTTTTCTCATTGTCCCTTTTGCTCCATTTCATTTAAATGTTCTTCCGACACTATAGTCAAGTAACAAATCAAAAATATTTTGTGGTTTTAAATTAGGAAACAATTAACATTGATCTAAAAAGCATCCTGCTTGAAACACCTTTCATTTAAAAAATAAATTTTTAATTTTAATTTTATTTAATTTAATTTTCTATTTATCTAATGGTTTTTCTAGGCATGTAATGACTTTACGAAGAAAACTCAAGGTCCCTTTGTAAGCCTAACCAAGGTGCAGGGGATAGAAGACCACTGGGTAATCCACTTGGACTATTATTGTCTTCCTGTTACAAATGGGGAAACTCGATAACAACTGATGAGAAGATAAGCACCCAAGGTGACAAGGCAAATGAATGGTAGAAGAATCTGTAACTTCAACTGAGCTCTTGAAACTTACTTCTTATATTAAGAACTTTTATAGTCTTCTTTAGACAGATGAACTGAGGCCCTGTACTACTATCTTCTTTGTTCTTTCCATTAACTTCAGGGATTTTAGCTGGACAGACAAAGTTTCCCAATTGGTGACTTTGGGGTAAGAAATGGATCTAAGGGAGTCACGATGAATTCATTAAAACTTGCTTATCATCACTGAGAGAAAATCAGTTAGAAAAAAAATAATGTATTTATTCTTAACTTACCTATTTGAGGCCAAAAAGATGAAAAATAATCAAAGACTATATTTGATTTTAGCAGTATGAAATACAGATAGGCTAAATGATACTCAAATCCTGAAAATGTTATTTCACTATGACATCTAAAATATTTAAATAAATAAGCAATTAGATAATTGAATAAAAACCCAGCAAAACTGTCCCTCCCCAAAACCCCATGATTTATGACATTCAGAAAAAACCCTCAACTGATGATACAAATACATATCTACACAATATATGTGTGTATACACATATGTATACATGTATATGTATACATTTATGTTTATGTATATATACATGTACATACTTCACATGTACATACAAATATCTCACATCACAGATTTAGAAATGAAAGAGACATCACAGTTCATTTAATCCAATCTTCTCATTTTGCAGCAAAGAAACTGAGGTCCAGGGGGGCGGCTAGGTGGTATAGTGAATAGAGTACCGGCCTTGGAGTCAGGAGGACCCGAGTTCAAATCCGGCCTCAGACACTTAACACTTACTAACTACGTGACCTTGGGCAAGTCACTTAAACCCAATTGCCCCTCCAAAAAGAAAAATAAAAAAAGAAATTGAGGTACAGTGAAGCAACCATCAGAAGTAAAATTTAAATCCAGGGCATCTGAATCCAGGCCTAGTTCTCTCTCCATTGTACCACACTAACTTTGTGTGGTTAACTGTACAAATCAGATAGTTTTCCTCTATAAAAATGGATTTTTTCTCCTATATTTCTTCAAAATTGCTCCGGGTTTGCATGCTACTGACTAAAGGACCACAAACAAAACAATGCCACATTTAGGCTGTGACTATTGATACTTAAATCCAAAGTATGTACAGGGACATCAGGACAACGAACTAAAAATGACATCATGAAAAAATATTTCCCAATCTATTTGAATTATGCATTCCTAATTTAAAGTCAAATTACACAAAGCAGTTATGCTTATTAGCTTTACTCTCTAAGCTCCTCTCTTGCCTCTTTGCCTTTTTTAGAGTTTGTCTTGCTTACCCAGAATGCATTTCAACCTCTTAGATTTCCTACTTTCTTCCGAGGCTTAACTCAGGTGCTGCTTCCTACCCCAAGCAAACTTTTCCTGGTTCCCTTACTTTTAGTGTTTTTTCCCCCTCTCACCAAATTACTGGTATTTAGGTATCTATATACATGTTATAGCCAGCTAATGGAATGCAAGCTTTCTGCTGGTAGTAAACACTTTGTTTTTTCTTTGTATATGTTACCTTGCACAGTTTAGCTTATTTAATGAATGTCTACTGAATTAAACTGAATATATAGTACATATATATACACACAAATGTCTATATACATATGTATATATACATGCATATGTAGGTTATATGTGCACACACACGTATATATGAAAGAGCTTTGACTCACATTGATTTTTATGAAGGATTTTGTTCTTTTAAATCAAATATAAATGAAACTGCTACAGGATACTATTTCTGTCTCAACTATTCATACTAAATTATAAGATTTATACTCACTCTAAAAACTGTCTCTCTTTCCTTCCATCAAAGTTTTACTTCTATGCCCACACACCAATTTTGGGCAGGGCCACAGTTGTAATGAGCACAACAGTGGTATCACCAAGGACTTCTCCTACCAGATAATGTTTTCTCAAGGTTAGGGATTCTCTTTACTTTCTTTGTATTCCCAGGGCTTGGCAGAATGCTTGACACATGGTAGACTCTCAATAAGTAATTACTATTAGTTTTAATACGGACAATGCTCATCTGAAGGCAGAATCAATGCTTAGAAAAACATGCAAAATATAATCATAATGCTAGAGAACACAATGATAAGATAAGAACTTTGAGAATATGAACTTCTTATTTCCATTTCATATGGGTTAAATACTATGATGAAGGACAGTGCATCTCTGTGTTTGACCTCATACACATGGTATGTCATAAATGAATATGGAGAGGATAACCATTTCTCAACTCCAAGCTCAATTCCATAAAACATTTAACTCAATTCAACATTCATTTATTTCTTAAGTTCATACTATGTGCAACGTCCCATTATGCACTCTATTTGCTTTGTTACACACTCTCTTTACAATAAAAAATAATGTATCCAAGCCATGTTCCCTACAAATGCTAAGTTGAAAAAGAGATATCCTTCAACCTTATTTGTCTTGATTTTCAATTAGTGCTTGATAAATTATTTCAAAGAAAGGGAGGCCTCATGGCTCATTGCCCTCACTCAAAGTCAGAAGATTTTATCCTAATCTTAGATTTTCCATCAACTCATTGTTTGACCTTGGTAAAGTCATTTAATCCCACCATTGCCTCACATTTTTCATTTGTAAAATGGAGCTAATCCTGATTTGCCTCACAAGGTAGGAATAAGGTATTGTTGAATAAATTAAAAATGTATGACCACTAAATAATATTGAAAGAATGAGCCAACTAGTCAGAAGAACACTTATGTGGTCACCCAATTCAGGGAAAAGCTGTCATTAGATGGCACAGGTTGCTTCTGACAAGCACATTCTTAGTCTGTGGACCAATTACTGGTTTGGTATTTGTCTTAGTCAATTTAATACAGACATGACAGATGCATCAAATTTGGTAAAATGTAAACAAAACAGCTGTTCAGCCAGAGCCACTGACTGCATTGGCCTTGACAATGCAGGAGAGTCCCACCTATTAGTAACTCAGTTCACCTTTAACTGCTGTTAAGCCTCACTGCTAAGCAGGGGAAGAGGAGACAAAGACATGTTGGGGTGAATCAGATGAAACAAGAAAAAATAAACAAAGCAAAAGTCATTGAGACAGGGCTGTGTCATTTCAGAACCAAGTATAATAGTAGAGCTTATAAGTAGCATTTTCATCTGGCAAAAGTGTAACATGAGCTTTCTCCTATATCCTGTGTAGTATGGATCTTTATATTAGAGTGCCCTACTTAGTTCTGGGTCCTGAGACTTAAATCAGAGAGATTCTGTAGAGGAGTCAGGAAAAGAAGAAAAATTATGCCATGCAATTGCTATTTTAAGGAATGACTAATGAAAAAAGCAAAGCTAAAGCATATATCTTAATATAAGTCCTCACATATACTTAAGGCTTGTTGCTGCTGCTGCTGTCTGTCTGTCCTTTGTTCTTGAAGAAGACCATGACATCATGAAGGTGATGCCATGACATGCAGGTAAATCTAATTTGAGTGAGGGAGGGCTGTGCAAAGTCACCAGGTTCACTTTTTCCTCCAGAGCCACCTGGGTCCAGTGGCCAGATGTAGATCAGGACAACTGGAGAAAGCTCAGGATGCTTGAGCTTTTCAAGTTAAGGTCTTTAACAGGTCTCAGTAATCACCTCCATGAAGACAGAATGGAGACATAGCAGAAAAGGTGGATGGATCTGGAGCCAGAGACTTATGGTTGACATCTTGGCTCTGCTACTTCCTATACCCAAGAACTTAGCAAGTCTCTTTGCATACCTGAGACTTATTTTCATCAACTGTGCCATGAGAGCATTGGATCAGGTAAGTACTGAGGTTCCTTCTAGTTCTAGATCTAGTTCTAGTACTAGCTTATAAAAAGGGGTATTGTTCAATTTGTGGCAGAAAGGTGACTCTTTCAGACTTGTTTCACATCATTCTATGCTCTAGCCCAACTAGATAAGTAGCTGTTCCTCAAACTCAGCACACCACACATTCGTGGAGGACATACTGCCTTCTCATATCTGTCTTTTGGAATACTGCTTTTCTTGCACAACTCAGTTCAAATACTATTTCCTTCTCCAATGAAACCTTCTCGATACCCCCGATTCAAAGTGTTTGCTCTCTCCTCCCCTTTCCCTGTGGTACTTTTTCATGGTATGTCTCGCTTTTGTACTCTCATACAACTGTCTTCAGAGTCAGAGGATCTGAGTTTAGATACCATCAACGGTACTTAATACCTATATCGCACAAGTAAATCATAACCTCCCAGGAAGCTGAACCTCAGTCCCCCAATCTGTAAGATGAAGAGGATGGATTGAATGGTCCTTGAGGCCTCTTGCAGCTCTAAAATTTGATCCTTTTATCTCCTGTTCTCCATCACATTCTTTCTTGTATTTTGCTCATCCATGGACATATAATATCTTTCTGACCAAGATCCTGGAGGGGAAATACAGTCAGCAGGACTTTTTTTTGTGAATACAGGGCCTCACACAGTGCTTTGGACATTTTTTGAAAAGTAAGGGGAAGTGGCTCAGACCTATGATTTCATTAGTGTAGTGAATTTCCAGTTAGGAATCTTCCTCCTAGGAATGTAGCTTGTCACTTGAACTTCAAATTTCATCTTAGAGAACTGCCAGTAGGTATTGAGAGATTAATCTGTTTTTCTGGGTTATGCATGTAGCCAGTGTGGATCTGAGGTAGGATTCTTCCTAGTTCCTTCCAAGTTTGGCTTTCTGTATCCCTACTCCAAGCTTTTTCTTTTTAGGTGTTTGTTAAGCACAATGCCTGACACATAGTAGGCACTTAATAAATGTTAACTAATCAATCAAACTGTTGATAGATGCTATAAAATATTCTTCCCTGAAAGCCAAAGGTTCAGAGCTTCAGAAGTGAAAAGAATGCCAGAGGTACCCAGCCCAAGCCTCTTGTTTAATATAATTAATACAATTTTCAAGGACATATAGGAAGTATTTTGAACTCAGTTCCTTCTAGGTCTTCTAGGACTTTCTAGTAGTTGGCCAGGGTGAAAGGTATTATATATAGCCATAGCTACAAAGGGAAATACTCTGATCTTGAGATTATTTTATCCTCTCTTTTCTTTGTTTTATCCTCCAAACCCTGCAACTATATATCTATGTCTATATATTGTTTATGTCCCTGTACCATCTCATAAAAAGGTAGATGGGATCAGCCAAGGTTATCACAAGCATCTTTTCCTACTCTATTTGGCAGAGGGCTAAGAAATGGTAGTGATGCCATACAAATCCCAAAGTGTGGAAACAGAACACCTGAAAAGTCTACTGTTTGGGCGGATATGTGGCACAGTGAGTTGAGCACTGGCCCTGGAGTCAGGAGAACCTGAGTTCAAACCTCAGACACTTAACACACACACACATACCAAAAAAAACCTAGCCATGTGACTTTGGGCAAGTCACTTAACCCCAATTGCCCCACCTTCTTCCCTCCAAAAAAAAGTCTACTTTTGACCATACAACTTGGAAGGTTCTGCACACACAGGTATTTCTTTTAAACAAATACAGTGCATTTTCTTCAGCATATCAGAGGATTTTTTTCCCTTCCCAATTACCCTCTTCCCTAGGAAGGAAAACTTCTTAGATGACTGGATCTAAAATATGTATATAGAAACTAGATGTTTACTTAAGAAGAAAAGTCATCTCTCTAGTCCAATTCTAAGCCTCTAAAAATGATCAGCCTTATAGTTGATAGTCATCTTCCATTATATATCTCATGGTTTCCATTAGTTTAAAAGTTCATCCTAATGTTGAATCTCAATCCATAAGGCTTTAATAGAATCTATTTTTTAAAACAGTCAATTGAAATAAAGCAGCCTACTTATTTTACCCTCCCTCCTATGCATGGAGTGGGGTGGGTTGAGTTAGTTAGAATAAAGAGCCAGAAAGGCTGAGATCCAATACCAGCTCTATAGTCATTTATCCATGGGTAAGTCAATCACTCTGTGCTTGATTTCTGAATCACCAATCACCCCATCCCTTAGCTCCAGTAATGTAGGGACTAAAATTCTTGTTTCCCTATCTTAGATAGGTGATTGCTAGGATAAATTGAGATAATGTTTGAAAATATTTTGTAACCATACAGCACTATGAACTGTAAATGTTGGCTATTATTATTATTTAACCCACATCTAATTTGATTCAACAAATACTTATTAATTACCTACTACCTACTATGTTAGGAGCTGAGGCTCCAAAGACAAAAACCAAACCATATCTTCCTGCAGGTAGGTTGCATTCTACAAAGTTACACTTTAGCTTCCTCTTCTTTGGCTTAGGCAATGGAAATTCATAGGATCAAAGCTCTAGAGGCCTTATCTTCCAATTCCTTCATTTCATAGATGAGGAACCCAAATCCCAAGGATTTGGAGTGATTTGCTGAAGGTTATACAGAGAGTAAGTGCTTGAGGAAGGGTTTTTAACCCCTTTCTTAAGTGGCCATCATAAATTCTAATTTCAAAGCCCCTAAGCAAATCGGTGGTCTTTGCAAGTCTTCTTTGTCAGAAATTTATTCACACTTTATTAATGTTACTGAATGAGAAACAGTAAGCTTGGACTAGAGGAAATACCTGGAAATTTCTACATGTTATAATGATATTTTATGAAGCTTAGAAAGGTTATATTGATTTTCATAAAACGTTTCTTCCTAGCATTTATCCTGTGAATTTCCAAGATGAGAAATTCTTTTTTGATGTGGAATCATAAAACCAATCAATAAGCCATAATCATATATTTCATGAAATATCTTCTTATGCATATAATGGGACCTCCATAGTTCTCACATGCTATTTCTTTGTATCCTCACAACAACCTTACAATGTTTTGAGCGTAGATAATCGCAGTCCTAAATCAAAGAAAAGGAAATTCAAGCCCAGAGAAGTTTAGCACCAGGCCCAAGACAAAAAACAGTTGATAACGCTGACTTTTGATTTTGATCGAGATGTGAATTATGGGAAATAAACAGAAGCTGAAATCATTGGTCTTGCCCTTAACAGACTTACAATATAGTTGAGAAGAAAAGATATATGAAACAGTGCAGTACAAAAAGAGTAAAAATTATATCTGTGTAGAGGAGTTCATTGGATAGGGAGATTAAAAAAGACTGGAATAGATGAAAAAGACTTCAAAGAAGAAGGAAGGGTTTAGATAGGAGCCTAAAAGGATGGCCCTTGCTTGGCTAGATGAAAGAAGGGAAGAAATTCTGGGCAGGGGGAAGTAAGAGTGAAGATACTGTGCATCGTGTGCATAGTGGGAAAAGGAGGAGGCTAGTCTGACATTGAGGGAAGGTATATGATTGGGAAACAAATGCCGGTAGGTGATAAGACAGATTATCAACCTGCCTGATACTAATTCAATAGCTCCAACCTACATGTTTCTCTAGACCCATGTTTCCAACTATCTGATGGACCTATTTAAATTGTATACTCCACCAGCAATTCAATTCATGTATCAAACATAACTGATTATCTCCATGAAAAGTTCATTTTTGTAATGGTCCGTGTGATATGTGACTCCTCTTTCTCTTCTTCCATACCCAAATTTTAGCATTAACACCCATGTAATATCTCTTTATTCCATTCCTGCTCTTTCATTCCCAATGTTGCCATTCTAGGTCTAATGAAGGCATTCATGATTTCTTGGCTGGACAATTGTAAGAGTAAACTATAGAATATTTGCAGAAGTAGAGGGAAACTAATGTTAAAGGCAGTGAGGAATATGCCAACAATGGGGAAAGTCAGGTTTTTATAAGGTTGAAGCAGAAGAGAGAAGAGGAATAGATAAATATAGGATAAATATGTTTCCCCACAGCAAACTGGGAGGTTACAGAGGGAGAAAGAGAGAGAGATGAAAGAGAGAGGGAGAAAAAGAGGAGGAGAGGGGGAGAGAAGAGAGAATGCAGGGAAAGATAAGAAATATTTGGAATGGATGAGTATGTCATTGTACACCCTGAATTACTTTAGTTAAGTAGGAAGAAATAAATATAGTACCTGACTTTCTTTGGAAAAACAATATATGCTTGGGTTCTTATCAGTTGTTCAGCCTGATTGTCTTTTCAAATGTAACTGTATTGATTTTCCCTACATCTATCTTCATTATAGGAGGAAAACACTGTAAAGAGAGAGTGAGAATATCTGTCTACGGTAGTAGGAATGCCATAGTATACACCAGTAACAACTCACAAAGCCATTGACCTAGTCTTTAAATTCTTACTTTGAAATAGTATATTGGATTTTTGACCTAGAACTTCCAAGTCAGGCAATGATATACCATGGAAAATGGGACAACAGAACAAAGAATTCTGGAAATGTATAGTCCTAGTTCTGTGTTTGTTACTGACAGGAAATTAAAAAAAATCAAACAATGATTAAAAGACCTATTGTGTATATATGAGGAAAAGGGAATCAACATTAGTAAAGTAATCATAGCAATTATAGCAAACATATAGAACTATGAAGTTTACAAAGCAGTTTTCATATATTGTTTCAGATGAGGCATATAACACCCCTCAGAGGTAATAAGGTATTATCCCTATTTTAGAAATGAGGAATCTGAGCCTCAGGGAGGCTAAATAATTTGTTGAAGGTCACATGGCTGGTAAATCTCAGAAGATTGAACCCAGTGCCAAAGCCAATATTCTTTCCACTATAATATGCTATCCCTCCAAGGTAATCAAAGTAATCATGAGGGAGAGAAAAATAAAGACATACTGAGAATGGGTTAAAGGTAAAGAACATGGACAGATAAATAGGACGTTAGAGCATTCTAAATTTTCTTTTGATATAGTTGGTTATTGAAAATTTGTATTGGACTCTAAGCAATACAGTTGAATAGAAGAAGCACAGTAGAAAAGTTGATCCAATATCAGTGAAATAATAATTTTGAACAATCTGATTTTTTTGTGTTTAGTTCTGAAAGCATATTACCATACCTGACACCTTGCAGAGTTAGCTTCTTTGATTGTGTACTTTAAAAATTGTTGTAATCTGCCTTCCTTTTGCAAAAACCAAATGTGCAGTCAAGTATGGTTCATTCTGAATGGTAAGGTAAAATTAAATCATTACTATCACATGGTGCCAAAGGTACGGATCAGATCTCCTTGAGTACATATGTCAAAGCAGACTCTCATTCAGGATCTGAAGGAACATTTTATGTGCACAGAAAATGGAAGGTTCTTTTATCAAATGATAAGGTTGAATTCTTCCTGATGCCACTGGGGGAGAGTCATAGATAGACCCCAAATTTTAAGAGACCTCAGCAGTCATGAAGTCCAATACTCTCTTCTCCATTTTGCAGAACAGGAAACTGAGACCCAGACAGGTGAAACAATTTTACTGAGACCACATAGGTAATGAAGAGAAAAGTTAAGTTGGCTAGTGCTTTCTAAGTTCTTCGAAGATTTGTCCCAAGGAAGATGGATTAGATTTATTTTCAATTTCTATTTTCATGGAGATGCAATTCTTTCTCCCTGTGTAAACTCCCAATTTGTTGTGGGGAAACACATATATCCTACATTTATTTATTACTCTTCTTTCTTCTTCCTCAACCTAATAAAAACCTGACTTTCCCTAGTGCCGGCATATTCCTCACTGCTTTTGACCTTAGTTTCTCTCTACTTGCACAAATATTCTACAGTTTACCCTTAGAATTGTCCAGATAAGAAATAATACATGCCTTCATTAGGCCTAGAATGGCAACACTGGGAATGAAAGGGCAGGAATGGAATAAAGTTACAGGGGTGTTAATGCTAAGATTTGGATGTGGAAGAAGAGAAAGAGGAGTCACATATCACATGGACCATTACGAAAATGAGCTTTTCCTGGAGATACACACAATTTTCAAATTGTAGTGTACTAAGGAAGAGTGTTGGATCTGAATCTCTTCTCTAACATTCCCAATATGTGGAATCCTGGGTAAATCATTATAATAACTCTCTAGGATTCAATTTTCCTTTTTTGTGAAATGACTGAGTTTTGATTAGGCAACATTTGAGTTCTTTAAATTTATTATGGCCATCCTCAAATCTGCATGGCCATACTTATGGTCACATGTTGTATGCATGCTCCTCCAACAACCAATCAGCATATTGAACATATGCTCATTGATGAAAGGGTTTTGTTTATCCTTTCGTCTTTGTAGCCCTTTTGTACCCCTTGTATATAGTAGGTACTTAATGTTTATTAAACGGGACTGAAAAGTGGTTTTAAATATTTTCAGTTCATATTATCGTCTTTGTAGAATACATATCAATGAGTATTCAGAGTTTCTTTATTCAGAGTTGATTGTGCTATCAGAGTTTATTTATACATTTATAGTAGTATTGTCACTTTTATTAAAAGGACTAGAAGCTTGGGCAGCTATTAGAAAGACCTTGCTTTTCATAAGCCCTACAACAGAAACTGCCAGATGGGAACAAAGAGAACCTGTATTCATGACTTCAAACAGCAAGTCAGGAAGACAATAAAACCAAACAAAATGAGCTTTGACTCACATGCCTGGACCCTACTAGAAAGTTAATAGTCTAAGTCATCTTGAGAACAGTAGATAAACAAGTTTATAGGGAAACTGAAGTCTCTAAATATATCACTGAAAAGGAGAAAACAAAACATTTTGCTGAAGGATAAGCATAGCTCATGAAAGGTGCTTTTTATTTCAGGTAGGAGATAAACAGCAAAGGGGAAAGAATGGCATTCTAGACAAGGAAGGTCTGAAGCCAAGAGAGGAAAAGAGACAGAAGAGTTCTAAAATGACCTGGAGACAAGGCTTACTGCAGTTTGGCTGGGGCTTAGAGGGCAGACAGGGGAAAAGTAGGAAGCATGGATAGAAAGGGAATGTAGTATCAAATCTTGAGGGGCCTTGCATTCCAGCCAAAGAATTTTATGTTTTACATGGCAGGCACTAAATTATAAATATTTATTAAACATCTATTATAATATTCAAGAGGAACTATGGGGTGGCTGGGTGGCACAATTAATAGATCACCAGCCCTGGAGACAGGAGGACCTGAATTCAAATCCGGTCTCAGACACTTAACACTTGCCAGTCATGTGACCTTGGGCAAGTCACTTAACCCCAATTGCCCTGCTTTACCCCCTCCAAAAAGCAAAAAAAAAAAAAAAAAGAGGAACTATGGTAGGTCACCTTAGCAGCGAGGTAGCACAGTGAATAGAGTACTAGCACTGGAGTAAGGAGAACCTGTTTTCAAATCCTGCCTCACACACTTGACACTAGCTGTGTGACCTTGAGCAAGTCACTTAACCCCAATTGCTCTGCTTTCCCTACTCTAAAAAAAAGAACCAGGAAATCTCAGGTTCAGGACATGTCTCTGACATACCTGGACTGTGTGGTCATTTAATCTCTTGCTGGACAAGGCAGTTCTTGAAGACAGAGTTACAAATTAGTTGAGAATATTTTATATCTCTGTAGGGAGATTCCATATTAGGACTTTACTAACACTAAGTAATCACAGTTCCCAAGAAATGAAATCAAAGCTACAGAGGAGCACTCTGCTCCTCACTGTAAACGACACAGAACATATACAAGATATAATTTGTGCCCTCCCCCCCAGGAGTTTATAGTCTAGTAACAAACAAACCAACAATAATATTGGGTGCTAACTTTGGAGAATCATTTGCCTTTACATGGAGCACTACCTGTCCCTAGTCTCTTTCATGCTACAGATGCTAGAAGCTCACAGATCACACCAGTACACTGTTAGCTAATGCTAAGAAGGATGGCTAGCTAGGTGGTGCAGTGGACAGAGTGCCTGGAGTCTCAAAAACTCATCTTTGTGAGTTCCAATTTCGCCTGAGACACTAGTTCTCAATTCCTCATCTGAAAAATGAGCTGGGGAAGCAAATGGCAAACCACTCCTATTTTTGTCAAGAAAGCCAAGAAAATGGGGTATGAAGAGTCTGAAGCAACTGAATGATGGCTGAAAAACAACAAAAAAATGCTAAAAGAGCATGCCATGGCTTTCAAAACAAAAAAAAAAACACAAAACAAAACAGAACAAAAATCCTTAGATGATAATCCCTAAGCTTTACACAGGAGGTCTTCACAATATGAAGACCTCATTGTGATAGAAACTCCTGAAGGTCATCAGTGGTATAACCTCTCATCTCACTCTAAATGTAAAAGTTTTCAATCATCATTAGTAGTCAGAGAGGCTAAATGTGAAATAGGTTTACAGCAATTTTATGCATGGATATAGCAATTTGACCTCTCAGCCTTCTAGGTGATTGTCTAAGAATGAAAGTGGCAGAATAGATCCACCCTACACTGGTAAAGGAAGGAATTCACTGAGGAGTGCCCTGTACCAATGAAATCACAAGTCCATCCCCTAACTCTTTCATTTCCTTTGTATATGATAATTAAGTCTTTATTGTTTGGCCAATCTTCTGGATTCGAAATATGCATTTATAGGTTATGTGACTTCAGAAAATTCAAAATCCTTCATCTTACCCATCTTCCTGTGGGAAACAATAGGAGAAATTTTGTTTCCACATGATAAAAAGTACTCCTATTTTTAAGTGAGAGCAGAATGAAAGTCAGAGGTAACTGGTTCTCATCAGAGCTGTGATCTAGTAGAACCAGGCTTCTGATCAGGTAGGGGATCAGAGAGTTGTCCTGTTTGAAGAGAGTATGACAGGGGTAGCTCAAGAGGTTGCACCTAGCCAATGGAGAGCAAGGCAGAAAATTTGAATGGAAGCAGCATAAAAGGGCTCAAATTTGCCTGAGTTCATGTACTTAATTAGGGGAGCTACTGGTTTATTCAGAAGGAATAAATGTAAAATAAATGTAATGAAAACTTTCCTGGCTTTCCAACAAATATTGTTTATTCCTAGACTAAGGATGTCTCTCACATTCCTATGATGAAATGTGCCCTTTACAAGTATAAACAATGATAAAATAAGTAACTATTTTAAAGATAATTTGAATTCCTTAATTTTATACAGACTAAAGTGGTTGCAGTTGGTTGGTGGATTAGAAAGCTTATTCCTGATTCAAGTGTAGGGTATTAAGGCTTTTAGGTTATTAGCTTTTTGAAAGATGGAGACCATAGTGGCTAAAGGGATCAATTGATATTCTAAATTTCAAGGTTAACTATCTTAATATGAGTTCTTGTCATGACAGTATTTTAGAGATCCAATGCTTTAAAAGATAGTACTAATTGTTACTTTAAGGTGAAAAAATTGATCATTTTAATCATAATTAAAACCTGCCAGATAAAAATATAGTACTCATATGACTTCAAAACATAATTTTTTTTCAAGGAAAAAAGGAATGTAGTTGCAGAGTGGTATATAATAAAACAGGGCTGTTCAACACAAACACATATATAACATGCACAGAGTATGTATCATACAAACATGTTTCATGAAAAGTCAAATATTTTGTGGCTCATGAACAATTATGAAAATGTACAATGCTACTTCATAAGACCAATAAAATGAAATGAATTAAGAATTTTCTCCACTACAAATTCATCTGAAAAATGATTACATCCCCTCCGGAGGTGGGGAAAGCTTTGAATGTGGTACAAATTGAAGGAAGCCCTAGTATAATCAGAAAGAATGAAAAAAAATCTCATTGACACATTTTAATCTCTTTTATTAACAAATCATTTTCCTGTTTTCATATAGTCTAATTAATACTAAAGTTATGCCATAAAAGGCATATTTTCACATTATACTAGAAGCTCCATCTTACAATGTGTGGTTCAGATGCCTGAGTTTCTGAAATAGGCTAGACAAAACTGGACAAAGATCCTTCCCTAAGGAAGGATCTGGGCCCTTGACAAGTTAAGCTTCTGGCAGTCTAATGGTGGAACTCTCCTCCCTGGGTCAGTCCTGAAACAGTAATTAACATGGGGTTGGATCCCACATGTGTCTTGTGAATGACACAAAAAAGTAAAGGCCAGAACAGTGATTTTGAGTCGTGATATTATCAAAGATCTTACCATTATTTAAAAGAAATAAAGAAGGGGTAACAGAGCAAGGGGGTGAGAAGGAGGGAAAAAGGGAGGGAGGAAAAGGGGAGTGAAGGGGAGAGAGGGGGAAAGAGAAAGGGAGAGAGAGAGAGAGAGAGAGAGAGAGAGAGAGAGAGACTGTGCAGGTGGTAGGCAAGTAATGAATGGGATATTTGGATGTTTGGCCTTGAACAGTCTGGACAAATTCCAAGTTGAGGGACTACATTCTGCTTTCCTTAGATCCCCCCTGTAGTTCCTTTTGGATGCAGTCCCCTCATTCAATTCCTTTCTAAATGATTTTGCAGTATTGTTGTATGCTGTTAAACAGCTGCTGTGTTCCACTCCAGTGGTGGGCAAAGTGATTTCCATACTATCTATAGTTTGTACCATACTCCACAGGGGGTGAAAGGTGCTAGATAAATGCATACTCCTGCTATTGCTTCTAACAGAGAACTACATACTGGTGTAAATATCACAGAAGCATTTCTGCAAACATAGTCACACTGGCACCAGGAGAACAGTTTTCCTAGCAAAGTGAATACAGGTCCAGATTGCATGACTTCACCCAGATTTCTCATTCTGCTTTGCCTCACCCCCTTTTCATTCTCTAATAATAATAGAGGAATTTCAAAAAGATGACTCAGAGAAATTCAAATGCAAGGAGCACATAGTCCTTACACAAATGCAATGTGTTTAGTAATGCTAAACTAGATACAGAGTCAGAATAGATGTGGAATATAAATTGAATAAAGCTAGAGGCAAGAGTTCAGGGCAACTCAATAAATACAGCACCAGAGCATTTACTGTATAAC
This sequence comes from Petaurus breviceps papuanus, assembly GCF_028583685.1. NCBI lineage: Eukaryota > Metazoa > Chordata > Mammalia > Diprotodontia > Petauridae > Petaurus > Petaurus breviceps. The sequence goes on from NW_027185877.1 coordinate 4,299,447, forward strand.
CACCTGGATTTTGAACCTTACAGTTCAGAAGTCAAATTATTTCAGTAAAGCAAAACTGAGGAGGATGGGGAAGGGAAAAAAATCTGGAAATATCATTCTAAACACATTTTTTCCCCTTCCAAATCAGAAACATTTGGTAGGAAAAGATCAGCCCAAACATGCTGTATCTTTCAACCTGAGATTGGAAATGTATTGTTACTCCTCCTGCCAAAAAATCACAGCTACAAGACAGAATAAGTTATTCATGAATGTAAATTATAATGAATGAGCAGAAAGCATATGCCATGAGGACTTTTAATTTACTACTCTCTTGAATTCTGCAGCAGACGGTACTGATAGACTTCATCCTCCATTAAACTTCCTTTACCCACACAATTTCTGTGCTACTATTCTCTTCCAGGGGTGAGAATCTTGATTGTGAAATTATTTTAATCATTTTGGAGGGTAAACTGAAAGATCAAGTAGCACATTTAGATGCCTTGAGATAGTAGTTTCATCACATCACAATGTACTCTGTGGCACTGTCTTTGGCATTTGAATTGTTCCACCATGCAAATGATTAAACTTGAGCATATGCTTAAAACAAAATTACAAAACCTTAAATTTACTAAAAGCAAAGACCTTCTTGATTAATTCAGCCTCTGAAATTAATCCATGTATTAAGTTCTACTTTTTCCTTTAAATGTGAAGTGAGTTTTAAGTAGAAAGAAAGAAAGAAGGAAAGGAAGAAAGAATGAAAGAAAGGGAGAGAAAGAAAAAAGGAAGGAAGCAAGAAAGAAAATTTAGGAAGACAATTCAAATGCAAGTAAACTTACAGATGATGAATTTTATGTTAAGAGTAATAGATAATCACTTTCCACCTTCCAGCCAACAAACAACATTCTGAAACTGCGTCACTATGACAAAAATATTGTCTTTTCACAAACAGACCTTACAATCCGTTGTTTTTCCAGGCATCACTGAAACCTAAGAATAGACCACAAATTGGTAGTAGAGAGTGCCTTTCAGACCCAGTTTTTCTGAAAGCACTTCACAAAGCAATTAGCTGGATAATGGTAGTGAACTGACTACCAGGGCTGTCTTGTAGCCATTATGTAGCCACTAATAGCGCAGGCATCGGTCTAAAAAATAAAAGAGATGGTATAAAAAGAAATAATCCCGTTCTCTAAGCACTAGGTACATTGTCTCTGTGAAATAACCTCTTCCTATTTGCTTCTTATATTTAAGACAAATTAAAATTGACATCTTCACTCACAGAAAAAGAAAACACAAAGGTTTTGAATTCAGTTTTCCTTAAATATTCAAGTCTAAGTTTCCTAAATCATCAAACTCCAAAATGATCTCTCAATCCAGTCAATGACCAGTTAGTATGATTTTTCTCTCACTGATAACCTTTCAGTAATGAATGAACATAAATTACATATTGTTATTGTTGAGTTCTTTCAGTCATGTCTGACTCTTTGTGATCCCATTTTTTTGGGGGCAGACCACTGGAGTGGTTTGCAATTTTCTTCTCCAGCTGATGAGGAACTAAGGCAAAGAGGGTTAAATGACTTGCCCAGGGTCACAAAACTAGAAGTGTCTGAAGCTGAATTTCAACTCAGATTCCCCTGACTCCAGGCCTGGTGCTCTATCTACTGTACCACCCAGCTATCCCTTAGGTACAATCAAATCAGTTTTAATTTCCCTAGATGGTACATGGAGATCTGCTCAGGTCTTGTGTGTGGATAATATACTTTTTGCACTTGGGAAGGGGGTACATGTTATTGGATTGACAGTAGTGGTTCATTGCTTCTGAAACTTCTCTGGCATCATAGTATAGTAAGAAGAATATAGGACTTGAATTATAAGACCTGGGTGTAAATCCAATGTCTGACACTGACTACATATGTGACCTTTGGCAAGTCACTTAATGTCACTCAGAGTCAGTGTCTTCATTTGTAACATGAGGGAATTAGATTGGATAACCCCTAAGACTCATTCTAGCTCTAGATCCTATGATTCTGGATCAAGGAATATGGCTGCATTGCTTGTTGAGATAATCTAAGAGACAGGAATAGGGAAATGAACCTAAAATTTCATTGGTATAGAGAATTCCCAACTAAGGAAACTCAATGTTCCAATGAAGGCTAGCACTTTTTCTGAAATTTATAGTTTTAGAGGGTTGCTTTGAGCATGGAGAGATTAAGAAGTAATCTAACCTTGAAAAAATTATGTTTCATTGAATAAGCAATATTTTGAACCACTCAACTGGCCTAGTTTAACTACAGTTACTTCTGTTTAGTTGAAAATGCAGTTGGGATACTTTTTTTTGGAGAGTTTCTTAAAGGATGCACTTCAGGTTATCATGTCATTTGGAGAACACATATTTGGGTCAGAATCATTGCTGCTGATGATTAAAGAGAGTGAACTACATGCTACAATGTTAGAATTTGGAATTTGTTTGTGTGCCATGACATATGGACTTAGAAATAAACTTGCTTGGCCATCTCTAAGAAAAATTACAACCCCAGAGGGCTCTTAAAATACTGTCTCTGCCACTACCATAAATAAAGTGAGCTGGATTCATGGAAAGTAAATTAATAAAACTAATTCATCTGGGAAGCAAATGATAAAGTCATTCAGGACCACAAGTTAGATTAATGTGCAATTAGAATATTGAGCCAATTTTACTCAGTTGGTCCAGTGCAGTTTTTTGGCTAAGGGCCACTATGTGTCACTGTGCTACTGTTATAAATACAATTGCAGCCATTACACCATCATGTCTGTATGTACATTCTGATCCCCATTTTTGGCCTAAAGATTTTAGTCCTTCATTCAGATTAAATGGACAGTCTAAATAGCTTTAAAAATCACATGTGTTTGTGGAGGGTAAGAAGTACACCATCATTTTTCCAGGATAGAGAATAAGTATAATGAACCCTAAACCTTTGTTTACATAAGGTTTTTTCCATTGCTTGAGCTTAGAATCAAAATACAGTAATACTAAATTTGTCTTGGAACTGACTTGCATCACACAACTTTTATATAGATTAATACTATTTTATATAATTTAATATTCCTGACAGTTATTGGATATTCTAAAATTTTTATAAATTCTGACTGGCTTTATATATGAGCATACAAAATTTTAAAGACACATACTCTTTCCATTGTATCAATTTTAAAAAAAGTTAAATGTCTGATACATAATAGGCACATACAAAGATGAGGAACAAACATCTATACTTCCCAGTGAGGCCAATTCACTACTGAAACTTTGCTGTCATTTCCCACCCTTTGAAAAGCTGGAACTGAGTGCCCCATTAGTGCACAATATACTACTTATTAGGGATAGACTGAATTTGGATTAGATGTTAGTAATACAGATAGATACATACATACATACCTCCCCCTGCCCCAATATTTCCAAGTATTAAATATTCAATTAAATAATGGAAGCCCTTAGTTCTCCTATGCCTGGCACCTGTTAAGTGATATTGCTTATTTAAAACGTGGTGATTACAACCTTTTGCCTCAAATCACCTCTTGCTGAAGTTAATGACTACTTTGTAGGAATATTAACCAGCCTCCTTACTTCAACCCCTCTTCCCAACGCTGAGTTCATTAGCTGCTGACAGTGACTGATTCCTTAAGAGCTACTCCTTAAATAATCTCTTGCACACTAGAAAAGGGAATGATACTGGATACTACAGTCAATACACCAGCGTTCCCTCCTCAGAAACAGCCAGTTTAACATTTTGAGCATGAGAGAGCTGCATCATTTTAGCGTATCATGGGCAAAGGTTCCCATCAGAACATAAGATGGGCCAAAGATTGACTGTTTCTCCTCAAGAGAGACAGGGAGGGACCAAAATAGCAAGGGTAAGGTGACAAAAATTAGACCTGAACTCCCATTTGGAAGGGCTGTCAGATTCAGGCTGCACAGCAGTTAGCCTAGTCCTCATCAACACCATTAGTCTCTCACTTTCAGGAAAACAAATATGAAAAGTGTCAAAGCTCCAGTCACTGCCTTTTTGTTACACCTCCAAAAGTATTGCTGTAAAAACAAAGTCCTACCTTTAATGTTCCCACAATCACGTTGTCTTAAAATCATGCATTGTCTTTCTTTCCAGGATTCGCAAATGAGATTTCATCAATCTTGATAAATGACAAACCACAAGCAGGTGAAAGTTATCAACTATAGCCAATAGTAAAATGCCTGTCGCTGGCCAGGGTTCTGAAGTTATAATCAGGCTTCCCAGATTCACCTGCTTTTATAGCTCAGAGAAACAGAGTAAAGCAAAAATGTATCATTAATATACCACCATGTGGCAGTGTTCCAGGATATAAATGTTTTATTCACGAACAAGCAGATGTTTCATCCTACTTTATTCCCCCATTACCAAAACTTGTTTCCCCTATCCCTTGATAAGTAATGAATTTCCATTAAATTCCTTCTTTCCCTATGGTTTATCATTCCTACCATTACCAAAACTCATGCTTATCAACGAAATTTAACAATTCATAAGATCATAGATTTAGAAATGACAAGAACTCAGAGAGGTTATGAAGTCCAAACTCATCATTTTACAGATAAGGAAAGTGAGTTTCAGGAAGGACAAGTTACTGACCCAAGATAACACAGGTTTTCAGCATCAGAGTTTGAATTTGAACCCAAGCCTTCTTAATCTGGGGCAAGTACTCTTTCCACCCTATCATTTTTTAAAAATTAAGTGTCTCCTCATAATATGCACTTGGGATTCAAGGATGGAGTAAAAACACCTATACTTCCCAGGGAAGTTAGTTCATTACTGACACTTTATTGTCATATACCACCCTTTAAAAAGCTGGAACTGAGCACCTCATTAGGGCACAATATATTCTTTATTAGGAATATACTAAATTTGGATTTAGAGGTTAATAAAATAACCTCTGAACTGATGGGAAGGGCTTCTAAGTGTCTTAATCCACAGTTAGGGGCAAAGTTTTGGTGTGGGGAACCTCATGTTTTTTTGTTTTGATTTGTTTTCTGCTTTTTGGAAGGGGAAAGGCAAGGCAATTGAAGTTAAGTGACTTGCCTAAGTTCACAGAGCTTTCAAGTGTTAAGACTCTGAGGCCTCATTTGAACTCAGATCCTCCTGAGTCCAGGGCCGGTGCTCTATTCACTGTGTCACCTAGCCAAGCAGAACCTCATGTTTTACTGGGGTCCATCCAAGCACCATCTTCCTTAGTATACTATCTTCCTTGGTAGTCTCTAAGCGGGGGCTCAAAAATTAATCTAGGGATCTGGTTTGTGGGCCACTGGCAATACTAAGAAGCTGCCAGTTCCCAGTTCCTGTGAATTCTCCTTCTGTCTCTGTAAACTGGAGAACATGAGGTAAGGAGCTATCCCCAAGGGAAGAGGTTATAAGATGTGGTACTTTCAGTTAATGACAGGAGTTAAAAAGACTGTAAGAAGAGATCAAGGAAGAAGGCTGGGGTGTAAACAAAAGGTTTTAGAGGGAACAAAGAAAGGGAAAGGCACTGAAGAATACATAATGTTGGTGAGAAGGGGCTCAGCTGCATAAACTGATATCAAGGGAAGAAAGGGAAAGGGCTTTTCACTTGGACATATAACATTAATGCAAATCAAAAGTCATTTCCAACAAAAAAAAACCTTTCCCAATTCTCCTGAACACCACCCTCCTTACCTCCCTTGTCCTATATAGGACTCCCTTATGCACTTAAGCCATAATACTGAACTATAATTTATAATCAACAACTTTTCTAAATACAAATATTTCTTATTAGGACAAACCTTTGGCAGTAAATAATTTGTTTCTGCCTTTTTTTGGTGTCATTTAATTTGTTTAGCACCCTACTGCTTTCCTTTCAGGTAGGTGAGTCTGATGTCATGTATTTATTTATACCTTAATGATTTTGAGTCAGTGTGTTATTGATTCCAATATAATTTTAATTTTCTCAAAACCCTGTGAATGGAATACATTTTACATCAGTGACTTATTAGAATTATTTGGGGGTAACAAGGGAGATCTCTCTTAGGTTTCTGAAATACTTTTTTTATATTACCTATGATTTCACTGGTATGGGGAACTCCTGGTGAGGAAACTCCTATCAATACAGATCTTTATCTGCTCTAGAACTTATAACCTTAGAGTTGTTAAAGGCACCAAGAAGTTAAGTGACTTGCCCAGTGGCACAGAATCAGTATGTGTCAATGGCAACTGAACCCAGGGTTTTCTAACTCAGTGATCAGCACTCTTTCTGCTGTGTCATAGCAGATCATGAGATCCCAACATGGAGATATTTCACTCACTGAAAGGTTGCCTATGACTTTCACACCTCTTCCATTCTTCTTCCCCAGTCTTCTCTCTCCTACTGTTTTCTACCCCTATCTTTTCTTCTTATTTTAAAATCTCTTATTCTGTTCTAGCTTCATTTCCACCTCGAATATTAAAAGCAAAAAAAAGATTGGTTCAGTGAAAAAACATCCCTTTCATTTTATAAGGTCACAAATTCTTAAGCATTTTGGTTACCAAATTGTACAGTTTTTCTGCGTTCCTAGACTTTCCTCCTTTATCCTACATACTCTTGTCACATTATTAGCACACAAGGAGACAGAATGCAAGAGAGCAGAAAATGAGCAAAAGTTGATGCCTTTGATAAAACAGCTTTAGATATATCTGTTTCCAAATCTGTAGGCCATTTTTCTTTCTAATGCATACATTAGTAAACACTTCTGTCTCTATTCTATATATTCTTGGGTACATGTCTTACTGGGTATTTGATTTTTTTTAGTTTTAAAAACTGCACTACTTCCAAGTCAAGACAACAAACTATTTGTAAATGGTTGTCTTCAATTTTTTATTGTCAGAAAGGTTGTAAATCTAGATAGGGTAAAATAGGGTCTGAAGGTGTATGAGGCAATGATGGGGTCACTCTTGAAAGGAGGTGGGACCTTGAAATATCTTTCAAATGAGACTTAATAGTCTAATGTGTGATATCAGACTATTTCTTTTGGTAACCTGTGAAACCAAAGGGGTAGCCTAGTGCTACACATTCACAAGAATGCATTTTGCTTATGACCACTGGTTCATTACAAAATATGTAAATACGTCATGCTCTTCTTTTCAGTTATTTGTTTAAAAGATCTTTATGGATACTTTTTTCATAAAGCAAAAGAGTTAGATTGATTTCCACCGCAGTGTTGATAATCCAGTTATCAGAAGCCATCTATAGTTTTTCAAAATTAAGGGGTGTAATAGCAGCTATCTTACTTTCTCCTAATATGAATCAAGAAATCATAAAGGAAAACTTCAAGGATAGGATGGTAGAAATAAAGCCCTTGAAAGACTATTTTAAAAAGTTTAAAAAAGTTTTTGTCTTTGTATTCCAGGGCAGCATGGAATAACATCTCAGTGCCCCCTGACTCTGAACAATTCTGAGACCATATGTAACAGAATTGTTGATAATTTGCATCAGCAGTTTCCATATTGGGAAGTCTCCACACAGATGAAATCACAGATCTAGACTCTTCATCTATCCTCCCCAAATAAAATAAGATAAAATGAACCTAAGCTTAGAATTATGCCCTGAATATAGAAGACTTTTATTCATAAGATCAGACTTAGACTTGAAAGGAACTTTAGAAGCTACAAAATTCAAACCCAGTATATTATAGTTGAGGAAGCTGAGAACTAGAGGGGACAAATTCCTTATGTAAGGTCACACAAGTAGTGCCAGAGGCAAGATTTATCCCCAGTTCATCTGATTTGAAAGTGAAGACTCTTTACAACCTTGGGTTATTTTCTGGATGCAATCTTGGAATTCTTTCAAATGAAATTTCTTTTTCTACATTCATAAGTTCTGGACCATTCTCTTCTATTTCTTCACTGTGGTGTTAAAGATTTTTGTCCTGACATGTTCTTCTGGGAGACTGAAGATACTTCAGTTGCTCCTATACATCTTGTCTTCAAGATGAGTATGTTTTGCTTGCATAGTGAGTATATTGTCTTTAAAGGTTATTTTCTGCTTCTTTTCCTCTAGGTTGTTCTTCACTTCTGTGTATTTGCATTCCCAGTCTTTTTGCTTGTTTCTTTGGTGAGGCTTATCATTAGAGGAGATTCAAAGTTTTTTCTTCTTCTCTCTATTCTGCTCATCATTTTAGCTGTGAAGGACATAAATTCTCCTTCTATAATTATCATTTCTCTTCTAAATTACGCAGGAACAAGGTGATGCAGTTCAATGCATGTTCTTTTCAAATTCTATGGGGTCTCCTGTCTCATCGAATGTTGGATCATTTTACTTTAATTTGCAGTATTTATTCATAGATGCCTAAACTCACTAGCTCCTTCCTTCAGTTACTGTTTTTCCTGTTGACTTATCTGCTTATGTTTAAAATCTCTGATATTTTTTCTTCCTGAAATCTTTGGTACTTTCAGTCTTTTTTTTCTCCCTTTTTTTCCCTTATCTTGAGAACTGGATCTGAAAGCATCTCAGCTTCCTCTCACACGGGGCAATTAATGATTTACCAATCTAGATCTCTGCCTCAACTGACTTTTTATGGTCAGAACTGATGCATCTGGGTACTGTTCTCTTTTCTTAGGCTTTGAGGAGAGTTGCACAGCCTCCCACAGACATGATATCTTATCCTGGTGATCTACCCCACTTCTTATGTTCCTCAGTTCTCTCCAGTTCAACATCAGCAGTTCAGAGTTTGTTTTCTCTGGCACTAGCAGTTCAGCACTTTGCCTTACTGGTACTTACAGGATGTAGAACCTGAAAGAATTTTGCATCTGAATGGTTGTGGCCAAGCTGCCTGTTAAGCTCTTAGTAAACTTCTGCAGTCTGGAGCTAGGAGTGGAAAGAGGAAGAAGGGAAGAGGGTGTAGAAGAAGATTTGATATATGCCTGTATCGTGTTCCTGGATCTGCTACTGCAGCCTTGTTGGGGATAGCATGGGACCTTGGAAAAAGCTACTGAGTAAACCAAGAGTTAGGTCAGTGATGATTTGTTCCTCAGTTTTTGGCGATTGTTTTTAACTTTCTTTTGAATTATGAATGACCTAGACCATGGAAACAACTTGAAGTTGAATTATCTTTGACGTATAATTTTATTTTGGAGAAATTTGAGAAGTTGTGAGATCAGAGAAAATGTGGTCTATCTTGTTGCTCATGTGGCCCAGAAGTTCAACAGCAGTCTTTAATTTTACTAGGCTGACTCTTAATAAATGTTGATTGAATTCAATGGAAGAGACACCTGTGAAATAGAATGATTCTCGGCAATTGATTCCCAGGACCTGGTTTCTAATCCTGTTTGCCTTGTCCTTCATGACTTTCTACAAGTCACTTTTTTGCCTCATTTTTTTCAACTATCAAACAAAAAGTTTGTACTAAATAGCTTCTGAGACTTCTTCCAAACCTAAGTTTATAATCCAATGAAAATCTGGAACTTATCATTTAACTCAGTGCAAATCAATTGTTTGGCAACAGTTTGTATCAAATAGCCACTAAGTATTGTGGTAAGAGTCAAACAATTTTCTTCTGGCAACTGAATTTGGGGGGAAGCTTGGTGCAGTAGATAGAGAACCTTTGTTGAAGCTAGGAAGATTCACATCCCCACTCTGATATATACTATTAGACCTTTAGCAAGACACTTAACCTTGCAATGCTCTAGGTCAGATTCAGATCTGTCAAACTTACAACCTGGATGTGGGTATGCAGTCCATGATATTCCTGAGCATAGACTGAAGTATATCAAAATGTATTTGGTGATTGTTTAACAAAATTAAAAATGCAATGAAACACAGGCAATATCTTATTTTCTAAGTCAAAATGTATGTGGATGCATGGCTCAATGGCCACATTTCTATTTGAGCTTGACACCACTAAGTAAGTTCTAAGTAAGTCTCTTGAGACTAGTAAAGATTCTCATCTGCATGGAGAGAGGGAACAGAGTTCAATGAAATCCAATCTAATCCTTATAACTGGCCTTTGAGGGCAAGTGGCTCAATGCACTAAAAACTACTTAAAATCCTTAATTTTACTATCTATTCTTTCCAATCAATCACTGGACACAAAACTCAGAAAGATGGCAGATCTTCCTATCATCTTAAAGTAAATGAGGACCAAGAAAATAAAATACACTTAAAGTGTATTTTAATAATATCAACTCTATGTATTTCAGTCATAATCACAGATGCTGGATGATCTTCAGTCAATCATAGCTCTGGATGAAGTGAGGCTTAAATAGTCAACCATAGCCAATACAGTCAATTTTACTTCAATAACATTCTAGGATTTTGAGGTAGTATGGCATAATGAAAGAAACACTCGACTAATTGTCAGAAAACCTCAATATGACTCAAAGCTTTTCCTTTCCCTTGGAAAAGTCAAATCTAAATCAAGTTACTCCTGATCTCAGCTCATTATCAATAAGATTGATAATATGCCAGAAACTGTACTGTGTTGGAGATATGAAAAAATAGGCAAAAGACAGTATTTCCCCTCAAAAAGCTTACAATCTGAATGATGAGGCATTTAGAGTAGATGATCCCTCTTATACCTTCCAGCTCAAGATGAATGATTCTTAAGGGGAAGGAAAATCTACTAGTGCTTCTCAATGAAAAATTATGATTTTGTGCTTACATTAAAAATCAATAGGGGTGAGGGGGGGGCAGAGTCAAGATGGCTGAGGAGAAGCAGGACCTTCCTGCTGCTCCAGCTTCCACCTTCCCCAGTCCATGTAAAAGGGTACTCTAATCAAACTTTGGAGCTGCAGAACCCACAAAATGACAGAGAAGCTAACCTCTTGCTGAGGACAGCCTGGCAGGCCGGCAGGAATAAGCCAGCACAGGGCTCTGGGAGCCTAGCCCAGCCCCACTCTGAGGCTTTAGCCTCAGGTCAGGCCTGACCAGCCACCAGCTGGAGGGAATCCAGATCAGCAGCAGCTGTGGCGGTTTCCAGATTTATCAACTCATAAATGAAAAGGACAAAGTGAGAGGTCAGTGCAGTCTGGACTTTGGGACCCAGTAAGTAGGAGAGTTTGGCTTTTGCCCCCGGGGGAGGAAGCCACTGAGACACCAGCACAGCCAGCTGGCGCGACATGGCAGCTTCAGCTCCTGGCCTGCAGAGTGTAGGGGGACCAAGCACAGTCTGAGGGGTAATCGTTCTTGCTTTAACCTGCTTGGATCTGGAATGCAGTCTAGGGTGGAGGCCCTGGAGAGTGTGTCCAGCTTGCCAGAGTGTGTGGAGACCTCAGAGAGGGCACCCATCTAATACCTCAGGCAGCTGAGAAAACCCCAGCATTTGGGACTAAAGCTCCCTTGTCTGGTGGCAGAGTCCTACTGTGGCAAAAATCCCAGGGGTCAAGTGACTGAGGGGCAACATGACCAGGCAAAGGAAACAGAGCAGACAGAAGATTCCAACATTAGACTCCTATTTTGGGGACAAAAGAGCAAAACATGGAACAGGAGGAAGACAGTGAAGTCAGAACTCCTGCACCAAAAGCTTCCAAGGAAAATACAAGCTGGTTATAGGCCATAGAGGACCTTAAGAAGCAGATAAGAGAAGTGGAAGAAAAATTGGGAAGAGAAATGAGAACGATGCAAGAAAATTAGAAAATTAGAGTCAACAGCCTGACTGAGGAAAATCACACCTTAAAAATTGACTAACTCAATTGGCAAAAGAGGCTCAAAAAGGCAATGAGGAGAAGAATACCTTAAAAAGCTGAATTTGCCAGATGGAAATGCTCAATGAGGAGAATCACTGCTTCAGAATTATATTGGAGGAAGTGGAAGCTAATGACTTTATAAGAAAGCAAGATGCTGTTAAACAGATCCAAACAAATGAAAGAATGGAAGGCAATGTGAAATACCTTATAGGAAAAACCACTGACCTCGAAAACAGATCCAGGAGAGATAATTTAAAAATTATTGGACTACCTGAAAGTCATGATCAAAGTAAGAACCTAGAAATCATCCTCCAGGAAGTTATCAAAGAAAACTACCCCGATGTTTTAAAACCACAGGGCAAAACAGAGGTTGAAAGAATCCACCGATCACCTCCTGAAAAAGATCCCAAAAAGAAAACTCCTAGGAATATTATAGCCAGGTTCCAGAATTCCCAGATTAAGGAGAGAATATTACAAGCAGACAGGAAGAAACAATTGGAATATTGTGGAAACACAACCAGGATAACCCAGGATCTGGCAGCTTCTACAGTGAGGGATCGAAGGGCTTGGAATATGATATTCTGAAGATCAAAGAAGTTGGGATTAAAACCAAGAATCACCTACCCAGCAAAAGTGAGAATCATGTTTCAGGGGAAAATATGGTCATTCATTGGAATAGAGGACTTGCTGAAAAAACCAGAGTTGAATAGAAAATGTGACATTCAGGTAGAAGAAGCAAGAGATGCATGAGAAAGTAAACAGGGAAAAGAAATCATAAGGAACTTACCAAAGTTGACCTGTTAACATTCCTACATGGAAAATCAATAATTGTAAGTCATGAAACTTTTCTCAGTAGTTGAAGGGAACAGAAATACATACATACATGTATATATATATACACACACACACACACACACATATATATATATATATATGAGGGTATATGGGCATTTGAATACATATGTGAATGTGTGTATACATGTTTACAGGTATACATATAGTGCACAGGACAAGGTGATATTAAGAGGTGAGAAAGGAATATAATGAGAGGAGATGGGGAGAGACAGAATGGGGTAAGCTATCTCATATAGAAGAGGCAAGGGAAAATGGTTACAATGGAGGGGAAGGATAGGAAGGCAAAAGGGAATGGGTCAACCTTATTCCCATTGAATTTTGCTTGAGGAGGGAATGAAATACACACTAAATCTCACCCTCCAGGAGACTAGGGGGGGGAAGGGGATAAGAGGGGGGATG
>NW_027185877.1:4312751-4441384 GCF_028583685.1 Petaurus breviceps papuanus
TAAATCTCACCCTCCAGGAGACTAGGGGGGGAAGGGGATAAGAGGGGGGATGATGGAAGGGAGGGCAGGCTGCGGGGGAGGGAAGTTGGAAGCACCCACTTTTGAAAAGGGATGGGATCAAAGTAGAGAATAGAACAGTGGGAGGTGGGATAGGAGGGAGGGAAATATAGTCAGTCTTTTACAATATATCTACTATGTTATTGTTTTGCATTAGCCACACATGTACAACCTATACTGAACTGCTTAACTTCCCAGTAAGGATGGGAGACAAGGGAGGAAGGGAATGAATCTGGAATTCAAAGTTTTAAAATCAAATATTTAAATATACACACACTATTATTAAACTTTTTTACATGTAATTGGGAAATAAGTTATACAAGTACTGGGGCACAGAGATCCACTGGAAAAGTCGAAAGGGGTATGGGAGAAAATATGGGAGAGAGCAGATTGGAGGAGGGGATATCCTGTGGGATGCTATTTTGGGGCTGTGGGTAGGGGAAAAATAGGGAGAAAATTTGTAACTCAAAATCTCGTGGAGATGAATGATGGAAACCAGACATCAATAAAGCATTTGAAAAATGGAATAAGTGAAAAACAAAAACAAACACAAATCAATAGGGGTGGCTAGGTGGTGCAGTGAGTCCAGCCCTGGAGTCAGGAGGACCCGAGTTCAAATCTGGCCTCAGACACTTGATCACACTTACTAGCCATGTGCCTTGGGCAAGTCACTTAATCCCAACTGCCCTGCCTTTTCCCTCCCAAAAGAGAGCAAAAAAAAAAATCAGTATCAAGTAACCAATTGCCACCAGTCAAATCACATAAAACTAGTTAGTTTTTTTTTTCAAATATACACAATGGCCATTAATGGCATCTCCCTTTTTTGAGTTTTCTTATACCTTAATATTAGTTAAAGCATCAGTTAAAAAACACACACAAAAACAAACAAAAAAGACCTTTGATGAACAGATCAGGTAAATCCGGCATTAGCCCTTCCATGCTAAACATCTTTAGAGGGCCAACAGATATAGATATTTAAGAGAAATCAATTTTTCTGTATTTAGTCCCTCAATGCTGCATTCTCCTAATACTGATTGTAGTGATGCCCTGAAAAACATATGAAAATGAAATACTAGTATAATATAATTTCTTTGCCATTAGGAAAACTCTTGAGCTTTCCTTTGTTTACATAGCTCTTTTAGGTGATTATATCTTTACAAAATATTAATTATTCTCTGGTGTAAGAATGCCCAAATCAGCAGGCCAGTAAAATAGTGTTTCATTCATTACCAAATAATGATTTAGTGACAGCAGTTAGGACAATGAAGATTTATTTATTATATATGTATCACCAGATGTTCCCCACCTCTGTTGAGAAGAGAGGATATTATTCTCTGTTGAGAATATTACTGCACAATTCTAAATTTGAGTCGGATATGAAGACTATGTTGAGAAAAGAGGTCAGTTAAATACTGAAATGAGTTGCTGAGAAGGATTCTGGGATAAGAAATTGGGTTCTTGGGCGAAGTCAAGATGGAGTAATAGGAACAGGACCTCTGTGGAGCTGAGGCTTCCACCTCTTCCAATGCAAGTAAAAAATGATTCTATACAAACTTTGGAGCTACAGAATCCACAAAGTGACAGATAGAAGCTAACCTCTCACTGAAATCAGTCCAGCAGGCCAGCAGAAAGTGGCCAGTATGGCACTCCAGGAGCTGAAGCCCAGCCCTGGGTGAGTCAGAGGTTTTGGCCTCAGGGCAGCCTGACCAGCCACCAGTTGGAGGGATTTCAGATCATCAGCAGCTGTGGTGTTTTCTAGAATTATCAACACATAGATGCTAAGGACAAAGTGAGAGTTCAGTGCAGTGTGAACTTTAGGATCTGGTAGTTTGGGAGTGTAGTCTGCCTTTAACCCCTGGAGGGAGAAGCCACTGAGGTGTCATGGCATGCAGCCACCGCCACGTGGCAGCATCAGCTCCTGGCTTGCAGACTGCAGGGGGACCAAGCAACCAGTTTGAGGGGTAATTGCTCTTCCTTTAACCTGCTTGGATCTGGATTGTTGTCTAGAGTCCTGGGGTTTGTGAACAGCTTGCTTCAGAGAGCCTCAGGGTTTCAGAAAACCTCAGCATTTGGGATAAAGCTCCCCTGTTGGGTAGCAGAATCCTGCTGTGGCAAAAAGCTCAGAAGTCACGTAATTGAGTGGCAACATGAGCAGACAAGGGAAGTGAAGCAAGCAGAGCAACCCAACATTAGACTCCTATTTTGGGGACAAAAAGGAACAAAGCATGGAACAGGAGGAAGACAGCAAAGTCATAACTCCTGCACCAAAAGCTTCCAAGAAAAATACAAACTGGTTCCAGGCCATAGAGGACCTTAAGAAGGATTTTGCAAACCAAATAAGAGAAGTGGAGGAAAAATTGGGAAGAGAAATGAGAATGATGCAAAAACATTGTGAAATGAGAGTCAACAACTTGAATGAAGAAAATAACTTAAAAATAGACTAACTCAAATGGCAAAAGAAGTTCAAAAAGGCAATGAGGAGAAGAATGTCTTAAAAAGCTGAATTTGCCAGATGGAAAAAATCCCAAAAACTCATTGAAGAGAATCATTCCTTCAGAATTAGATTGGAGCAAATGGAAGCTAGTGACTTTATGAGAAATCATGATACTATTAAACAGATACAAACAAATGAAAAAATAGAAAGCAATATGAGATATCTCATTGGGAAAAGCACTGACCTAGAAAATAGATCCAGGGGAGAGAAGTTAAAAATTATTGGACTACCTGAAAGTCATGATCAAAAAAAGAACCTAGAAATCATCCTTCAAGAAATTCACAAAGAAAATTGTCCTGATGTATTAGAACCAGAGGGCAAAATAGAGGTTGAAAGGATATACCTATCACCTCCTGAAAAAGATCCCAAAAAGAAAACACCTAGGAATATTATAGCCAGGTTCTGGAGTTCCCAGATTAAGGAGAAAATATTACAAGCAGCCAGGAAGAAACAAATTTTTTTTTAAAGCAATTGGGGTTAAGTAACTTGCTCAAGATTACACGGCCAGTTATTCCTGGGTGTGGTGCTAAGTCTCTGAGCCCGAATTCGATCCCCAGGTCATCCCAACACTGGGGCTGGTGCTCTTACTTGCTGAGCCACCTGGCCACCCCAAAAGCATTTTTTTTCTTTTTGGAGAGCAATTGGGGTTAAGTGACTTGCCCAAGGTCACACGGCTAGTTTTTTGCATGTGTTAAGTGTCTGAGGCTGGAACTGAACTCAGGTTCTCTTTACTCCAGGGAGGACAAGAAACAATTTGAATACTGTGGAAACACAAATCAGGATAACACAGCATCTGGCAGCTACTACACTGAGGGATTGAAGGGCTTGGAATGCTATTCCGGAGGTCAAAGGAGCTGGGATCAAAACCAAGAATCACCCACCCAGCAAAACTGAGTATATTTTTTCAGGGGGAAAATGGTCATTCAATGGAATAGAGGACTTTCAGGCATTCTTGATGAAAAAACCAGAGCTGAATAGAAAATCTGACATTCAGACATTGACAGCAATTAAGAGGAAAAGAAGCATGAGAAGGTAAACAGGGAAAAGAAATCATAAGGAACTTATCAAAGTTGAACTATTTACATCCCTACATGGAAAAATGATAATTGTAACTTATGAAACTTTTCTCAGTATGAGAATAGTTGAAAGGAATAGAAATGTATATCTATCTATATACATACCTATATATGTCTAAATAGGAGGGTATATGGGCATATGAATACATAAGTGAGTGTGTGTATATATGGGTGCAGGTATATATAGATAGAGGGCACAGGACTAATTTAATAGGAAGGGATGATACTTAAAAGGGGAAATCAAGAGGTAAGAGAGGAATATAATGAGAGGAGATGGGGAGAGACAGAATGGGGCAAACTATCTCATGAAGAGACAAGGCAAAACAGTTACAACGGAGGGTCAACCTTATTCTCATCGAATTTGCCTTAGGAAGGGAATGACATACACACTAAATAGGGTATCTCACTGTACAGGAGACTAGGTATGAAGGAGATGAGTGGCAGGGATGATGTAACGGAGGGCAGGCTGGGGGGAAGGGAAGTTGGAAGCACCCACTTTTGAAAAGAGACAGGATCAAAGTAGAGAATAGAACAAGTGGGAGGTATGTTAGGAGGGAGGGAAATATAGTCAGTCTTTTACAATATATCCACTATGGAAATGTTTTGCATAGTTATAGATGTATAACCTATAATGAACTGCTTATCTTCCCAGTAAGGGTGGGTGACAAGGGAGGAAGGGAATGAATCTGGAATTCAAAGCTTTAAAATCAAATGTTTAATATATATATGTATATATATACACTATTATTAATATTATTTTACATGTAACTGGGAAATGAGATATACAGGCACTGGGAAATTTGTAACTCAAAATCTTGCAGGAAAATAAATGATGTAAACTAGAAGTTAAAAAATATAGAAAAGTAGAAATTCTACACATATATTTTTCAGCACATAATGCAATAAAACTCCATAGTCTCCTTGGAAAAAAAAGAAAGAAATTGGGTTTTTGGTGCTGTTAGATAGAAGGCTCCTAAAGTCCAGATCCTTTTAGTTCCAAGGATTCATACTATGTTCTGATGATAGTATGGGTACACTGTTGTCCCCAGCATGTCCCTCAACATTTCACTTTTTAAAGCACTTGGTCAATTCCTTCTATGCATGGTGAGCTAGTGAAAACAGAAGCAAATCCTATAAGGTAATAATCTACCAAGAACTTTTATTGAGCACTGCTATGTGTCAAACACTGAGAACACAGTTACAAAATACTCTCTACCCTCAAGAATTTGATATTCTATCCTGGAAAATTAAACATACCTATATAAATAAATATAAATATCAACAGTTAAATGCATGTTAATTTTGGGTGGAAGAGAGAGGCAATAATTTCTTGGTGGTGTATCTGTGTGTGGGGTAAATTAAAAAAGTATTCCTGGATGAAGTGGCACTTGTGCTGGACTTTGGAAGAAAATAAGGATCAAGAGATGGAAGTGAGGAGGGAATACATCTTCACAAAGTCAGACTTTGTAAAGGTAAGGAGGCAGGAGGTATAATACAACTATGGGGATTACATAATAATAGCCAAAATTTGCATAGCTTTTTGAACTTTTCAAAGCATCCCATTTGATCTTTACAACAACCTTATGTGAAAGCTATTATTCCCTGTTTTAAAGATGAGAAAAATGAGGCTCTAAGAACTTTGCCCATAATCACTTAATGTGTCAAATATTAGATTCAAACTCAGATCTCTCCTTACTATAAGTTCAAAACTCTTTCTTTTTCCCATGTTCTTTTCTCTACATGCATCTCATTATCTCATTTGCCTTTTACAACCTGTTCTAAGTATATTCATCTCCCAATAGGAAGAACAATAAATGTTTTCACTTGTTTATCATAATAAAGATCTTAATTGTTCACTTCAAAGGTCAAATTTCATTCAAGACAGGCATTCTTAACCTGTGCTCCATAGATGTTAAAAGGGGTCTGTCTGTCTGTCTGTCTCTCTTTCTCTGTCTCTCTCTTCCTCATCCATCTTTATTTTTGGTAACCTTGGGTTTTCTTTTTGATCTGATTTTTTTTTTACTTTATGCATTTATAAACATTATTTTGAGAAGGGTGTGGTTTCACCACAGTATAAAAGGACTCCTTCACATGCAAAAAACATTAAATCCTGATCTAAGGATTATATTATCTGTACTTTGGCCAATCAATGCTCTGTCTTGCTAGGGTGGGTTAACACAGAAGAAAAATAATATAAACAAAAGTAAGTACAGGCAATCATCTGAAACTTATAAAACTCATTATAAAGAGATTCCATTTAGGAAGAAGAGGGTTTGAAAGCATTAAGAAGTCTTATGACAATAATACCAAAGACTAATGATTAAAGTGTTATTAGCAATTATCTACACATTCAATTTTGAAGGCCATATGAACAAATATGCTTTTAGAAACATTCATAATAAAATGTGAATGAAGCTTTTGGGCACTGTAGGTACAGAGCCAACAGGTTTTCCTGGAAACCTTCCAGAAAGCTTCATCAACCAGAAAATAAACCAGGGCCCTTCTCTCTCAGATATATCTGAGAACATCTTGGACAAACTAAGAGGAGCCATGTTTGAACTTATGACATGGTCCTACCTTAACAAATAGGCTGAATAGGTCTGTTTTTTTTTTAATCTATTCATAATAGCACAGACTAGGAATTTTGATTCTGAAAGCTTCTTCCAGAAGGCTGGCAAAAATGCACATGCCCCCCAGATCCAAAAAAATGGGCCACATCCCTGTGGAACTGCTGAGTTTTTCACTTGTCACACAGACAGGAAGCAAAATGTCAAATAGGGTGAAGAGCAAATAAATACAGAGAGACTGAAAAAAAAAATCACACGAAGGAATTTAACATCTGAACCTGTTTTCATCCTGAATTTATAAAGTGAAAGTTCTTGAAGGGAAAGCAGCCAACTCAGAGAAAATTAAGGAGCCATAAATAAACAAACACATAAATAAATGATGAAAATTTATGTACTTATTTTAGTATTGCCCTTCTGTATTGGATACAATATGCACAAGAGATTTTCTGGCCCAGATAAGAAATGAATGTGTGTGTGTGTATACATTTCCTTCATGAACTATTACTTAGAAACTAGAGCTCAGGATACTAACTTTGAACATTTCACATTATACTTTATAAACAGAAAGTATACTACAGGTTGGAAATCAATAGATATAGAGAATCACAATGGCAATGTTCTAGCCGTGCATGTAATGATTTTTAGCATCAAAATAATTGCTTCTTTTCAGAAGTAGGGGCTTATAAAGATGTAAAATATTTTCTATATTTTTAGATTCATTTATATGTTGGATGGGTTTCCTGAACTCTTCCCCCTGTGGTCCCCCATCTTTTTTTTTAATAATCTTTATTCCAAGGGATAGCTCTATAAATATAGGGGAAGGGAAAGGAAGGAAAGGGAGAGGAAAATAATATATTTGGAAACAAAAATGGTAACGATAGCTATCTTTTACTCAAAAAGAATGACTCCAGAATTTTGCAATTTATAAATACATTGTACACCAAATTTTTCTTAAATTTTGCCATTCAAACAATGTCATGTGGTAGATTGGTTTCTGGATGATTCAGGAACCCATAATGTACCTGAAGTTTATCATAACACTGAAAGTAAATTACAATCCAACTGTTTTGTTTCACTGGGAAAATATATCGTAAATTCTGACTTGGGATGCTAGAAGTCATATTCCACGTACCTCTTTACATTTGTAATGTAAGCATGGATAATGCTTGTTCTAGTTCATTATTTATGAACTTTATTTGGGCTGAAGGGGGTAGGATGGGCATAGGGATTCTGGAATGAAGATTTATAAGGGGGATTTGCCAGGGAGAGGAAGGAATAAGACCTGCGGAGTTCGCCCAGAACTAGGAGACAACTAGCTAGATGGATGGCTCAATGAATAAGACTTGAGTTCAAATTCAGCCTCAGACACTTACTTTGTTCCCCTTAGAAAGTCATTTAACCTCTCTTTCATTTAATCCACTGAAGAAGGAAATTATAAAGCACTACAGCATCTTTTCCAAGAAAACCCCATGGACAGTATGATTCATGTGGTCATTAAGAGTAACTGGACCACAACCCCAAGGGCTAATATGGCATAAGGTATGGAATGGGAACTCCAGGAGGCAAGTAATGACAAAGGCATGGTCTCTGCTCGGTATAACTGCCCAGGGACACTTCTGTCCTGGACTAGTTCACGAATCCTCTCTTTCTTTTTTTATCATGTCCCAGGGATTAGCCAATCACCCACTTAACCTTTTTATAAATTTACAAATGGTGGGATGGGAAGGGAGTTGGGGGCAAGGCATATCAAAGGCCAACCTTTTTAGTCCTCTAGACCTCATTGAGTAAGTTGTGTTCAGAATCATCTGTAGTTTTATAAGGATTTAAATATTTTTAGCAACTTAAGTTTACTTCACCTACCTTTCCACCAGGAAATGTTTAAGATATTTAAGTTATCAGGGACATGGTGGCAGAGAAGAATTAGGGTGTGAAGAATCCAACTGAGTCTACAATAGAGATCGGGGATTAGGAAATAACTGTAGAACGGGTTGCCTGGTTGAAGAAACCAAGAAAACACAAGGGCTACAGATGGGATAGTGAAAATTAAGCCTGAGGAAGAGAGGAAGGAATAACTTTGGGATTTCTTCTCTTCTCTCCCCACCATGAGCCCAGGTACAATCCCAAAAGACAGTGAATTAAGATATTTGAAGGGAAATAATCACAGGATCACAAACCAAAAACTGAAAGAGAGCCGAGAAACAATCTAGTTTAATGTTCTCATTTTACAGATGAGGGAATTGGGGCCCAAGAAGATTAAGAAATTGAAGTAGCAAGTGGTACAGTAACTAAAATATTCAATTTGGAGTAAATAAGACCTGCATTTGAATCCTACCTTATACATTTATTAGGTATGTAACTCTTGATAAAACCATGCAACCTCAATGGACCTCAATTTCTTAATCTGTAATATGAAGATGTGGTACTCTATGGAATCTAAAGTCCCTTACAGCTTTGAATGTCTGGGCCTAGGTCACATAGGTGGTAATTATCTGAGATTGATTTGAACCAGACTTCTCACTCTAGAACTAGTATCCTTTCCCAGGCCAGGAAATGTCAGATGTCTGGGGTGACGGTCCATTTGTGGTGATTAATGTTGGAGTCAGGAAGACTAGAATTCAAACACAGCCTCAGACACTTCCTGTGTATGTGACCTTAGGCAAGTCACTTAACCTCTTTTTGACTCAGCTTCCTCATCTGTAAAATGGGGATAATAATAACACCTACCTCCCAGGGTAAGTGATCTAATGTATGGATCTAATGAAATAATAATTGTAAAGCCCTTAGTACAGTGTCTGACATACATAGGTGTCACAGAAATGTTGTTATTATTATTATCTAGTGAATAATTGTATATGACATGTCCTATATAATAATTATATTACAGTTATAAAGATTAGTCAGAGAAATATATTTCAGAGACCACCTAAAGCTGGAATGAAACATACTTGGATGCCTTTTTCAAAAGGGTAGTACAGAAACAACCTGTAAATCATACTCAGTTTTACTACAGTCTAGCACAGTGTCCTTGCTTACTGAAAGGCAATTTTCCCATTACACTTATCTATCTCCTTTTAGTGTGTATGCATCTATATAGGTATGGATAAGCTTCCAGCTGTCATATATAAATGCTAACTGCAACTACCTCACAGAACATACCATAATATAAATGGCAATGGAGCTGTCAAAAACGATCACGCACATCCAAGACGTCAGTACTATTTTCATTCCTTCATCTTTTCATGAAGTTCTCTTTC
This sequence comes from Petaurus breviceps papuanus, assembly GCF_028583685.1. Lineage (NCBI taxonomy): Eukaryota > Metazoa > Chordata > Mammalia > Diprotodontia > Petauridae > Petaurus > Petaurus breviceps. Next base: position 4,322,200 of record NW_027185877.1, read on the forward strand.
TGTATGACTGAGGGCCAAGTTCCATTTAAAAAGCAACAACAACAAAAACCGTTGTCCTAGCGGTCCAGTTTCTTAGCAAATGTGGTGCATTTTATTAAAGCACTGTGTTGCTAGAAAAAATAAGTTTAAATAATGTCAGAAGACTACATTGCCAATCATATCTCCACTTCTTACTTTTCTGGGGATTTTGGAAGGCACTGCCTAAATGCTTGTGTTCCAGAACCAATGTCACAGTTAAGCTCTGACATGCACCTATAGATTAGATTTCTAATATCAGATAGAACTTTCTCTTCCTTTTCCTTTTCTTCCTCCTTCTTCTGCCTTTCTCTACCTCATTCTTACTTCTTTTCACTCAATGATTTCAGAGACAAACATAAATCGATAAAATGACATTCAGACGAAATGGGGCCAAATGCAAGATACACTATAGATGAAGTCCCATAAGCAGAGAATATAAACTTGGCGTCTTTCCATTTCTTTATTAATTCTTTTTTTTTTTGAGGGGGGAAGATAGGGCAATTGGGTTTAAGTGACTTGCCCAAGATCACACTGCTAGTCTTTGTGTTAAGTGTCTGATGCCAGATTTGAACTCAAGCCCTCCTGACTCCAGGGCTGGTGCTCTATTCACTGTGCAACCTAGCCACCCCTAAATTTCTCTTTTTATATTGACCCCGCCTCCCTGTATCAAGCATCTATAGCTTCTGAATATACTCTGATGGATAATCAAGAATAAGTATGAGTTCTTCCAATTACTATTTAACATTATGCAAGATATAATCTCTCTTTTGTTTAGTTTGTTTTTCTGGAAAATAGATTATTTCTAAGGTTCCTCTTGGCTCTAATCCAGCACCTACAACAAAATGTGTTCCTTTCAGAAACAGTCCTTCAAATATTTGAAGGTTGTTCTTCCCATGTTTTGTCTTTTCTAGATTTAACATCCCCATTTCTTTGATCAGTTTCTCACATGACAGTGGTTTCTAAATAAATGCCTTACATTCTTGACTCTCCCTTCTGCACCCTCTATAGTTTATCAATATCCCCTTTAAATTTTGCCAACTTGAGGCTAAACCAGAATTTGAAAACGTGAATATCAGAATCAGAATATTTGAACTAATTCTTTGTAACAAGACAATGCTAGATGGGGTACAAGTTCTTCCCCAGAAATTCACAAAACACTAACATTATAATTCACAGAGCATATCATACCCCTCCCCAATATCTACATTTGGGTAAAGGGTCCTCCTGTCTTTAGACTAAAAAACCTTCCTCAGATTTTCCTGGGCCACCTGCACAATAAAGACAGGTTACTGAATCATTTTTCTGGGATCATCATATGTTCTATACCAATCTGGTATATTTCCAGGAGTTATTTCTTGATTAGCTTTTTAATGTGATAAACACTTCCAGATTTCAAATGCTGATGAAATGATGGTATATAATTTTATATCTTATTTCACTGACTTTTAAAAATGCAAATAGTTTTTATTGAAATTTGATGGCTTTTAAATTTAGTGCTCAGGTCTCATCTTCAGACCTCATTTATTTTTAAAAAGTAAATGAATGTTATTTTGTTTCTTTTTTTTTCCAAATGTTTTATTAACTTCTGATTTACATTTCAGCCAGATTTTGAGTTGCAAATTTTCTCCCTGTTTTTCCCCTACCCACAGCCCCAAAATAGCAGTCCCACAGGATATCCCCTCCTCCAATCTGCTCTCTCCCATATTTTCTCCCATACCCCTTTTGACTTTTCCAGGAGATCTCTATGCCCCAGTGCCTGTATATCTTATTTCCCAATTACATGTAAAATAGCATTAATAATAGTATATATATATTTAAGTATTTGGTTTTAAAACTTTGAATTCCAGATTCATTCGCTTCCTCCCTTGTCTCCCACCCTTACTGGGAAGATAAGCAGTTGTACATGAGTGGCTAATGCAAAACAATAATATAGTAGATATATTGTAAAAGACTGACTATATTTCCCTCCCTCCTATCCCACCTCCCACTTGTTCTGTTCTTTACTTTGATCTTGTCCCTTTTCAAAAGTGGGTGCTCCCAACTTACCTTCCCCTCAGCCTGCCCCTCCCTTTTATCTTCCCCCCTCTCATCCCCTTCCCCCCCATTCTCCTGGAGGATGAGATACCCTATTTAGTGTGTATTTCATTCCCTCCTCAAGGCAAATTCAAGGGGAATAAGGTTGACCAATTCCCTTTTGCCTTCCTATTCTTCCCCTCCATTGTCACCATTTTCCCTTGCCTCTTTTATATGAGATAGTTTACCCCATTCTGTCTCTCCCCATCTTCTCGCATTATATTCCTCTCTCACCTCTTAAGTATCATCCCTTCTTGTTAAATTGGTCCTGTGCCATCTATGTATACCTGTAAACATATATACATTCACATATGTATTCATATTCCCATATACCCTCATATATATATATACATACATACATATATATATATATATATATATATATATATATATATATATATATATATATATATGTATTTCTATTCCCTTCAACTCCTGAGAAAAGTTTCATAAGTTACAATTATTGTTTTTCCATGTAGGAATGTTAATAGTTCAACTTTGTTAAGTTCCTTATGATTTCTTTTCCCTGTTTACCTTCTCATGCTTTTCTTACTTCTTGTATCTGAATGTCAAATTTTCTATTCAACTCTGGATTTTTCAGCAAGAATGCTTGAAAGTCCTCTATTCCAATGAATGACCATATTTTCCCCTGAAACATGATACTCAGTTTTGCTGGGTAGGTGACTCTTGGTTTTAATCCCAGCTCCTTTGACCTCCGGAATATTATATTCCAAGCCCTTCTATCCTTCAGTGTAGAATCTGCCAGATCCTGGGTTATCCTGATTGTGTTTCTACAATATTCAAATTGTTTCTTCCTGGCTTCTTGTAATATTCTCTCCTTAATCTGGGAATTCTGGAACCTGGCTATAATATTCCTAGGAGTTTTCTTTTTGGGATCTTTTTCAGGGGGTGATTGGTGGATTCTTTCGACCTCTATTTTGCCCTCTGGTTCTAAAACATGAGGGCAGTTTTCTTTGAGAACTTCCTGGAGGATGATTTCTAGGTTCTTACTTTGATCATGGCTTTCAGGTAGTCCAATAATTTTTAAATTATCTCTCCTGGATCTATTTTCCAGGTCAGTGGTTTCTCCCATGATATATTTCACATTGCCTTCTATCCTTTCATTTGTTTGGATCTGTTTAATAGCATTTTGATTTCTCATAAAGTCATTAGCTTCCTAATGCTCCAATCTAATTCTGAAGCAATGATTCTCCTCATTGAGCTTTTGAGATTCTTTTTCCATCTGGCAAATTTGGCTTTTTAGGGCATTCTTGTCCTCATTGCCTTTTTGAGCCTCTTTTGCCATTTGAGTTAGTCTGTTTTTTAAGGTGTTATTTTCCTCAGTCAGGCTGTTGACTCTCATTTTGTGTTTTTCTTGCATTGTTCTCATTTCTCTTCCCAATTTTACCTCCACTTCTCTTATCTGCTTCTTAAGGTCCTCTATGGCCTATAACCAGCTCGTATTTTCCTTGGAAGCTTTTGGTGCAGGAGTTCTGACTTCACTGTCTTCCTCCTGTTCCATGCCTTTCTCCTTTTTGTCCCCCAAATGGGAGTCTAATGTTGGAATCTTCTTTCTGCTTTGTTTCCTTTGCCTGGTCATGTTGCCCCTCAGTCACCTGACCCTTGGACTTTTTGCCACAGTAAGACTCTGCCACCAGACAGGGGATCTTTTGTCCCAAATGCTGGGGTTTTCTCAGCTGCCTGATGTATTAGATGTGTGCCCTCTCTGAGGCCTCCACAGGCTCTGGCAAGCTGGACACACACCCCAGAACCTCCACCCTAGACTGCAATCCAGATCCAAGCAGGTTAAAGCAAGAACGATTACCCCTCAGACTGGTGCTTGGTCCCCCTACACTCTGCAGGCCAGGAGCTGAAGCTGCCATGTGGCACCAGCTGGCTGTGCTGGTGTCTCAGTGGCTTCTTGCCCTGGGGGCAAAAGCCAAACACTCCCACTTACTGGGTCCCAAAGTCAAGACTGCACTAACCTCTCGCTTTGTCCTTTGCATTTATGAGTTGATAAATCTGGAAATGGCCACAGCTGCTGCTGATCTGGAGTCCCTTCAGTGGGTGGCTGGTCAGGCCTCCCCTGGGGCTAAAGCCTCAGAATGGGGCTGGGCTTGGCTCCCAGAGCCCTGCACTGGCTGATTCCTGCCAGCCTGGTGGGCTGTCCTCAGAGGGAGGTTAGCTTCTCTGTGTCATTTTGTGGGTTCTGCAGCTCCAAAGTTTGTTCAGAGTCCCCTTTTACATGGATTGGGGAAGGTGGAAGCTGGAGCCCAGCGGAGGTCCTACTTCTACTCCACCATCTTGAATCTTCCCCCATGTTATTTTCTTTAGAAAAAAAAATAGCAAAAACCTTTGGTTGCAAAAGGAAGAATGTAGATGAAAGGCAATAATGGCATTAGACTGATTTCTTTGTATTTTAGTTGTCATTTTATAGTATTAAAACTAGGGACACTTTATAATAGTTTTGTTAATCAACTAAAATCTCAGCTGAAGCACTAGCATTATATATCTTTGCCAGATTGCTAACTATAAAGGTTCTTTCTTTCAAACTCTATCTGTATCTTCAGTAATTATAACATCTCCGTGTTCTTCCTTTTATGCAATATTTACTGAAACCATTCATTGTTTCCCCATGATAAACATGTCACCTTGGCTTACCAATTTCATACCAAAATATTCCCCTTTATTTGTATATCCATAACTTTGTGAATGCCTGTTATTAGTGATCTAGACATTTAATTTCTAGGAAGTGATCATGCCTAATATCATTTATCCTTATCAAGGACAAAAACATAACTGGGTTTATGATAATGTGTAAGTGATTTAAATCAAATTCAATAAGTAATTTCACAAGAGTAAATGTAAGGAAGATATGACATCTTTTTTTGAGTGTCTTTAAAACATTTATAATTCTTCCTAAACTTAGGGATGAACCAGATAACTTCTTTAGAGAATTTTGTCCCAGTCCCCATCCCCAATAATTCCTTTTCATTTTATTGGTCCCTTAAATTAATATTTAACTGGATACAATATGTATAGAATTTTGTTGTTGTTCAGTCATTTTTAGTTGAGTGTGACTTTGTTGCCCCATTGGGGATTTCTTGAAAAAATACTGGAGTGGTTTGCTGTTTACTTCTCCAGCTTATTTTACAGATGAGAAACTGAGGCAAACAGGACTAGGTGACTTGCCCACGGTCACTGGTCTAAAGCCAGATCTGAGCTCAGGAAGGTAAGTCTTCCTGACTCTAGGATCTGCACTCTATCCACTGTACCACCTACCTGCCCATGTATAACAGCATTTTAATATATTTGTCATCATTCTGGAGAATTATCATTCACAAAATTTGGGTATGAATAAAATACTGTACTAAGGACAGAAAATAAACAGACATATGTAATCATCCAGAATACAGGATAATTTTGCAATTTCATCATCATGGGAAATTTCTGGTGTAGGAGACACCCTCCACTTATACACAATCACCTGTCTATGTCTTAGTAGCATTCATAGCATCAGAATTCTAGAAGTGAAAGGAACCTCAGGAGACATTCTAGTCCAACCTCTTCAATTTACAGATCAAGAAACTGAGGCCCAGGGATGTTATATGACTTTCCCAAGGTCACACACTTAAAAATTTCTGAGGCACAATTTGAACCTATGTCTTCTGACTCCAAAGTCAGGGCTCTTTTCACTGTATACTACTTCCATTGTACATAAGTGCTAACAAGTTGCCTGAGATCCAGAGAGGTTACATGATTTTTTTTCAGAGTCTTACAACTGTGAAGTGTTAGAGGGAGGATGTGAACCCAGGGTTTCCTTATTCCATCCAGTATGTCATTATGTCTAAGATGATGAAGAAAAATCTCTGAAAAAGAAAATGCAGACTCTGCTAAGAAAACCTTAGCTTGCTTTGTTTTCCTAATTTATTCTTTCTTATATTTGTAAGGGAAGAGGTGTCCCTTGAAACGCCTGTTACCTTCTGATCAGAGCATTCAAGTTGCAGCATGCATACCACATCTCCCACCAATGTTAGCTTGATCCCAAAATTTGATAGATGTTTGAATAAACTGGTACATGCAGTGGTGACTTTGTATTTCCTTGCATTATTACATTTCCAGAATCAAAAGGAGATAAGCTCTAACAGGAACTGCTGTTATCAATATCAAGGAGACACATAACAAAATATATTTGAACAAAATGAAATTCTGCATGTCAATAGTAGACAGCCTGCTGGTGGAAAGTGCTTAGATAATTAAATCTAAGAAACAATGGCAAATTTTGGACCTCTCACAATACAGTGTGATATGTCAGACACAGATAAGAATGTGTACTTTTAAAAAGTACACAGATTTCAGCTCATATTGTCTTTTCTATAATAGAACAAATAAAACAAAGGATCTGATTTTCTGGGAGGACCTGTGTTAAGTCCATTTATCATGACAGAAAGTCAATGAATTGCTTGGGTTATCCTTTGTTTAAAAATACAAAAGCACATATAAAATGACTGATTTGTATATTTATTTACCCTCTATACAGGTTTAAAATCTTCTTGTTGTTATCTATCAGGTCTGTTAAAGTTTCAGAACTCTGTCCTACCAATTAACTCTGTTCTCAAAGTCCACTATCCTCCAATCTCATACATCCTCAACCAGGTTTTATTCTTTAAGCTCTTTTAGACAAGTTAGTGTTCAATACCTATTACTACACAGGCCAACTTTAAGCTACTATTGATAATGTAGTCACACAGCCCCAGACTCTTACTCAGGGATAAATCATCACTTTCCCTATGGTGAAATCTATAAAATTCCTTCAATCTCTTTCTCCCTTTTTCACTCCTCAGTTCTGAATGATTCTCATTCTCTTTGATCTCATTCTTATGCAAGTATCTTCAATCCAACTTGTCTACTTCAGATCTATATCCTGGTTTCTTTCAACAAGGATATTCATAAATATCTCGAGCATTTAATATGAGTAATAAGAGAGGTAGAGAGGTAGCCTGGCATCATGGATAGAGAACCATCCTTGGATTCAAGGAAACAGGTTCAAATGTAGTCTCTGCTGCATAGTAGCTGTGTAACCATGGGCATCAAACTCTCAGGTCTTCCTAAACACAATAAGACTAGAAATTACAGAAAAATTGATGAGACTGCTGGAGGGATTTTCCACATGTGGATTCACAGAACTGGAGGTAATAGTGAGACAAAATAATTAAAAAATGACAGCCTCGACCCTTACGGAATTTATCATTTGATTACTCCCAGGAGAGGTACAAGTAGAACCATGTGGAAGGTGAAAGGAAGGAGACATCACTGATAACTAGAAGAGAGGTAAATGAGAGAAGGCTTATAGGTTCCCCCAAAATAGGAATTGGTACCTCAACTGGGCTTGAGGAAAAAAGACATCAAAATATCAGGGTCTTTATGGGGGATAATACATGCTAAGATGAAGAGATGAGAGAGGGCAGAAGGCAATATATTACTTTTCTCAAGCTAGAACATAGATTACTACAAAAAGAATGGAGAGGTAGGTTGGAACCAGATGTTGGGAGGTTTTATGCATACATGAGTTTCTAACAAGAGAACCAGTGAAGGTTTTTCAGGAGGGTAAGGTCAGGATAATAGCAGTTTGAGGCACAACAGAAGGAGTAATGGTTTCAGAGTCAAAAAACAGGGGTTCAAATGACTATCCTGTCATTTTCTATCTGAATGATCCTGGACAAATGACTTACCCTCTCTAATGCTCCTTTTCCTCATCTGTAAAATGAGAGGGTTGACCTCTATGTCCTCTAGGGATCTTTTTAGCACTAAGTCTAAAATTTAACACAAGACTGCACAGTTTGTAAAGTGTTTTCCATTTGTTGGATTATTTGAGCCTCACATTAACATTTGAAAGTTGGTAATAAAAGTCTTAACATTGTTCTCACTTGACAGATGAGCAAATCCTGTAAGTGGCAGGATAGAATGCATAGTTCTAAATTTGGGGCTCTTTCCATTATACCACATCAGTCTCCCCCAAATCCATATGTTAGGAAGCATTCTATTAGTGTTGTTTAGGATGGTTTGGATAGAGGAGAATCTTTACAACTCAGATTTCTATTGAGGGCCTCCATAGGGAAACTAGACAATGACATTCACTGCTACCACTTAGGTATAATAATAACTGACATTTTATATATCCTGTTCAAGTTAGCAAAGCAGTCTACTGACAATATCTCCTTTCTGCCTCACAACAATTCAGTGAGGTAGGAACTATGGTTATTATTCTAAATTCATGGAAAAGTCTGGTTTGCCCTTGTGTTCCACATGGATTAAATTAAATTCAAGACAACAACCATCTATTAAGCTCCTACGTTATGTCTGGCAGTCTTCAGTCTTCTAGGTGCTGGAAATATAAAGAAAAAAATAAGAAGAGTCTGTACTATCAATTCTGCTGGGGGAAAAATTAAGTGTAAACAACTAAGGAAATAGGTCTACCTCCTTCACTGTCTCCTCTTCCCTTCTTCCTCTTCTTCCCCTTTCCCCTTTCTCTTATTCTTTTCCCTCCTCTTGTATTTTCTCCTTCTTTTGGTCTCTCTCTCTCTCTCTCTCTCTCTCTCTCTCTCTCTCTCTCTCTCTCTCTCTTTCTCCCCTCCCTCCATATCTTTTAGTGCATATATAAATACACATACCCTAATGTATTTGAAGTAATTGGGGAGGGGAGGTAATAAAAGCATGTGGAATTAAAACAGGATGTGGTACTTTCACTCAACATTGAACCTGTAAAGGCAAACAGGGAGAGGAAACGGAAAGGCAAGCAAAGAGGAAAAAGACTCCTGTACACACATAGAGGTGGGAAAGGGAACAGTTTGGCTGGGATATATATGATGGGAAGTCACATGACATCAGTCTGGAAAGAAAGGATGCTAAATACCAGACCAAGTAGTTTGTATTTTAGTTATCCTAGAAGCAATATAAAGCCACTGAGCCTGTTAGAGAAGGAGACAGGACTAACAGATGTTGTCTTATTTGAAATGTTTTATAAAACCAATACTTATAAATGTTATCTGATAAATTTGAATTTTTTATTAGGTAATCAGAAATACAGTTTATAAATTTACTAGACTGACTCCTTAAGTTAGGTTTAAAAAAAACTTTTGTGCCTCCACTGCCTAACAATGTATCACACACAGTACATACAATGTTGAATTGAAATATAAGTTAAATTAGAGTAACGTTCTGAATTCATTAGGACCCATGAAATAATTTTTAAAGCTATACATTAAATTCCTGGTTTCATATATAATACTCTTTTCTACTCTTTTATTCATGTGAAATTAAAAAAAAGAAACTAAAAAAAAGTTGTAAGACTCTTGGAATACATCAAACCTATCAAATTTTACTCACTGCAAAGTTCTAACTGGTATACTGTTTCACACAATACATCTAGCAGTCACAGAAGTACAAAGTTAATTAACAGAATTCCATTAGCTATTCACTCAAAAATTAATTATCAATTAGCTAAAAATATAACACTATTTTAGAACCAAAAGCTGGAATACAAAGACATAAAAAGCCCATTACAATTTTTTCCCCTTTTGGAAAATACATCCCCCAGTAGTAATTAAAGTAATTCATATTTATATAGGGCTTCATTGTTGCAAAATGCCTTACATAGATTATCTCATTGGCTCTTCATAACAACCCTATAAATTAGATAAAATTATTACTAATAATAACTACTCACATTTATATAGGCCTTGCCAGCTGATAAAATAATTTTCTCAGAAAGTGGTCATATAGATAGTACAAATATTATTAAATTTAAATGAATTTTTTGCCCATATCTGTGATTTTATCCATGTAGAGAATTCCTTTCATCTATGAAGATCAATCAGCAGCTAGGTGTTACAGTGGAGAAAGTGCCAGGTCTGAAGTCAGGAAGAATCATCTTCTTGAATTCAAAACCACTTAGCTGTGTGACTCTGGGCAAGTCACTTAACCCTGTTTGCCTCATTTTCCTCCTCTGTAAAATGAGCTGGAAAAGGAAATGGAAAACTACTCCAGTATCTTTGCCAAGGAAACCCCAAATGGGGTCAAGAAGAGTCATAAAGGATTGAAAAACAACTGAGTTGATGTTGATAACTAAGTTGTCTAAGAGTTTTAGTTGTCAATGTATCTGGGTGCCCTAACAGGAAAAGTACCTCCATGGTCATAAATAATGTCAGGGACAGAGCTTGAAAGCTAGGCTTCCTACCTCTAAAGCCGGCCTTCTCATACCAATCCTTCCAGGCAAGTTGCTACCCATTTTGCAGTAAAATAAACAGAGGTTCAAAAAAGGTAAGTTTGTCAAGGTCATATAGTCTGAGGAAACTATAGGATAGTGAAAGGAGTAGATCTGCAATCAAGGGGAATGAGTTCAAATCCTGACTCTACTATTTACCACATTCCTCAGGTTTCAGTGTAGCTTCAGGCCCTTCTCACTGCCTCTCATCATAGTCGTACTCAATAACTTTCCCTTCATATCCTTTCCAGCTTCAAGGTTTTATGAGACTGAGTCACATTCAAATTTTCCTCAAAAGACAGTTGCTTATACTCTGTGACCCTGGGTTAGTTACCAAATGACTGAACTAGACTGGACTATTTTTTCTTCTACATTTTATTTTTTAAACAATATTTTATTTTTCCCCAACTACATGTAAAAACAATTTTAACATTCTTTTTCTCTTAAGCTTTGGCTTCCAAATTCTATTTCTCCTTTCCCCATCCCCTCTCCAAGATGGTAAGCAATCTGATATAGAATATGAATGTGTAATCATGTAAAACATATTTCATATTACTAATTTTGCGGAAGATAAAAGAAAAAGGAAGGGAGAGCGAGAGAGAGAAAGAGAGAGGAAGAAAGAATGGAAGGAAGGAGAGAAGGAAGAAAGAAGATAGAAAGGAAGAAAAGACCAAAAGGAAGGGAAGGAGAAAGAAAGAGGAAAAAAAGAGGGAGGAAGAAAGGGAGGAAAATAGAAGGAAATAAATAAGGAGAAGGAAAGAAAGGATGGAAAGAAGGAAGGAAAGAAAGTGAAAAACAGTATTCTTTGGTCTGTATTCAAATGCCATCAGTTCTTTCTCTGGGGCACATAGCATTTTTCATCAAGAGTCTTTTGCAATTTAGACTGGTTTATTTCTAAGGCAATTTGTGCCCAGATCATTTAGTAAAGGTGAGTTATTATGAAAACAAACATTAAAACTTGGAAATGACCCAAGTGATCCTTGATTCTTGGTCTTCCAATCCCAAATCCAAGTCTCTTTCTTCTTTCTGCTATGCTACAATAACATTTGATTTTGTGAGCCCCAGTTGGCAGAGGGGAGACAAAAATACTGCACCAGGTCTCTTAGGAGAATATTCTTTGCTGTTAATCCTCCACAAATCAAAGGAGTTTGTATTTTATCCTAGAGACAATAGAAAGCCTCTGAAGTTCCTTATCACATTCAGACAAAAAGAACTAAATGAGATGATACTTTTTTTCTTCTCAGTCTGCCTTTGGTGAGCCCTGTCCTCATGTTTCAATGTAGCTTCAGGCCCTTCTCAATGCCTTTCATCATAGTCTTACTCAATAACATTTGCTTTAGATCCTTTCCAGCTTCAAGGTTTTATGAGATTGAGTCATATTCAAATTTTCCTCAAAAGATAGTTGCCTATACTCTTCTAAAAAAAATATCCCTAGAGAAGATTACACATTCTCTTTTGTGAAACTTTCCATCATCTGACAATTTACTCTTAATGGGACTGGAAAGTCATAGCTGGAAAGGAATAAGGAAGTCACCTAATTTAACTCCCCCACCACCCCTTTTTAGATAAGGTCACTAAGGACCAAAGAGAAGTAGTTTTACCAAGGTCAGAGAGATAGTAGCATTGTTAGAATTTGGACCCAGGTCCTCTGACTTCAAAATCAGTTTGGAAATGGAAAATTGCTCATTTGCAGTTTATGTATATTCCTTTCTCTTTATTCTTCACTAGAAAAAAATATTGCTCATCACCTTTACACTATTATTAACCTCCCATTTCTGGCTTCTGATGCTTAGTCTGAACAAACACAAATTCTTTTATCCTTTCCTTGCAGACCAGTTTCCATAAGGTTTTAAAGATGTTTTTTACTCTCTCCTACACTTTATATGAATGATATTCATCTTAGGAAATAAAATTGAATATAACACTTAAAAGCAAAATTCTAGCCAACTCCAATTTGGAGGAAAAAGTATTGGAAGTTGATTTCATGCTAAAATTCTCTTTTTACATCCTAATATTATGTTTGCTTTTTAATTCACAATACTACATAAAGCTTATGGTTGACCACGGAGGCCTATATTATATTTTTAGGAATGACTATGTACCTATAAGTCATAGTGGATTGAGCATGAGATAAGAGTCAGGAAGACCTGAATTCTAATATTGTCTCAGACACTAAATAGCCATGTGACCCTGATCTTTTCTTTTTTCCCTTTTGGAGGGCAATTGGGATTAAGTAACTTGCCCAAGGTTACCCAGCTAGTTGTTTTTTTTTCTAGGGGTGTTAAGTGTCTGAGGCAGGAACCGAACTCAGGTCCTCCTGACTCCAGGGCCAGTGCTTTACTCACTGCGCCACCTAGCCGCCCCCGACCCTGATCTTTCTTAATTTCCTCATCTGCTTTGTTTAGTTGTTGTTTTGTCATTTTTTCGTCATGTCTGGTTCTTCATGACGCCTTTTTGGTATTTTTCCTTGCAAAGATACTACAGTGCTTTTTTATTTCCTTTTCCAGCTTATTTTGCAGAAGAGAAACTGAGGCGATCAGGGTTAAGTGGCTTGTCCAGGGTAATACTGCTAGTAAGCATCTGAGGACAGATTTGAGCTCAAGAAGATGAGTTTTCTTAATTCCAAGCCCACAGAATAAAGGGCATAATAATAGCACCTACTGGGGTAACTAGGTGGCACAGTGAATAGAGCACCTCTCCTGAAGTCAGGAGGACCTGAGTTTAAATCCAGCCTCAGACACTTAACACTTACTAGCCATGTGACCTTGGGCAAGTCACAACCCCAATTGCCCTCCAAAAAGCAAAAACAAAAAACAAACAAAAACAATAATAGCAACTACCTCACAGGGTTGTGGAGAAGATCAAATGAGATAACATGTAGAAAAAAATTCACAATCTTTAATGTTCCATATGGATTCTATTATTAATATTATGACTTTAAAATTATTATTGTTAACATTATGACTATAATATTTTAATAATTATTATTCTATTATTAATATTATTACTTATAGAAATACCAGTAATTCTTAATATATTAATTCTTTGCCCTTCCCAAAAATCACTACAGGAGAACAAAGAAAGAAAATTATAAAAAAAACACAAGACACAGGATCTGACAGTGCATGCAGCCTTCAGCACCTGTAAGCCACTCTCAATGTGTTTACCTGGTAAGCATTCCAACCAATAACATGATTATTGCATCTAATCTGATGCTCATTGCTTTTTAGTGCTGTTCTCAATTATATTACTGTACTTACTGTACATGTTGATCATATTTTTCTGCTTCCTTTGCCTAGCATCAGCTCATACAAATATCCCCATATTTTTCTGAATTAACTTTTATTTGCCACATCTCATGTAACAATAATATTCTCTTACATCTATCAAAGAGCATTTTACATGCATAGACATTGTTCAAGGTGCTTAGCATACAAAGGCAAAAAGGAAAAAAATTCTGCCCTTGAGGTTCTTATGTGGAACCATAAAAGCAACGGCAGACACACATGTAGGAACTGTGTATACAAGATAATGGAGAAAGGCACTGGCATCTGTTGAGATCATAGTGCGTTTCATGTAAGGTGTGGCACAATGAAATTAGGGACTCTAGGATGCAGACAAGAGAACAAAATACATTCGAGGGATAAGGGACAGCCTGTACCAAGCCATGAAACATGTATAGTGCAGTTTGTTCAGCCATCACCAAATGAAAAGGAACCGATTCTGTTTTCAGATTTTTTTTGTTTGTTTTGCTTTTATTACCAAAAAGAGAAAGCTTTGAATATTTTTACGCACGGGGGGAGATCCATAGAATTTCCTGCACTGTACTGTGATTAATGTTATCTCATCTTCTCTATGGGCCATTTGCTTTTCCCCATAACTATTTTTCTCTAAACTTTTATTGAATGTTCTTTTCCAAACTCTCCCAGAACATAATCACTTTAGTATACAAATATTTTGGTTCTGAGAGTGCTTTTTGTATATGAGTAAGGTTCTGGGGTTTAAAAGTTTTTTGTTTCTTTTTAACAACTGAACAGTTGTGTCTACTCTGTATAATACAGAGTTCTAGACCCTGGGGATGTTACATGTTATATATTTGCATAAAATCAGTAAGACATGGTCACTGTCTCAAGCAGATTACATAGTTGTCCTGGACACATTTCAAGCATGTTATGCCTAAGGATTAAGAAGCTCCCTTAAATAGCTGCAGATGAACTATGACATGCATCAGTTTCCCTAGAAAATTATCATGCTGTGGCTGAGTTATGTGGTGATATGCTTCTTCACAAAGGAAATTACAGGGTTTAGGTAGTTAGAGAGTTGGGTAGAGTCCTGGACTTTGAATCAGAAAGCCTAGAGTTCAAATTCTACCTCAAATACTCATTATGTGTGTGTTCCAAGACAAGTCACTTAACATCTGTCTGCCTCAGTTTCCTCATGTGCAAAATGGAGAAACCGTACCAGATGACCTCTGAGATCCTTTCCACCTCCAGGTCTAGAATCCTATGAGCCTAGATCTGTTTATGAGCCTATGAAAACTGGGTACCAAAACAGATTCAACATATGGAGGACAGGCTTCCTTTCCTCAACAGTCTCAGCAGGCAATATAAAGGAATGGCCCCATGAGACACCCTCCACTCCAATCAAATTGGACTATTTGTTCTTGGATCTCACTCCTCCTGTCCCATCACCACGCATTTATGGCATTCCCCACACATGGAATACAATCTCTCTCTACCTCTGCCTATTTAAAGCTTTCTCTTCTTTCAAGGCCCAACTTAAGTACCATGAAGTCCTTCCATGATATCTCCAAATCCCCCTCCTAAATTTGTGATAGCATTTTGCCTAAAAAATTTATAATCTGATTTTTAGCATACATATTTAATAGTCTATCATCTTTATTTAGCATTTTCCATCCCCCGATTAGCTGAAAAGGGCAGTTAGGTGGTACAGTGGATAGAGAGCCAGGTCTAGAATCAGGAAGACTAATCTTCTTAAGATCAAACCTGGCCTCAGACACTTACTAGCTGTGTTCCCTTGGGCAGGTCACTTAACCCTGTTTGCTTCAGTTTCCTTATCTGTAGAAAGAGCTGGAGAAGGAAACAGCAAATCAATCCAGAGTCTGTGACAAGAAAACCCTAAATGCAGTCATGAAGAGTAAGACACAACTGAAAGTACTGAAAACCAATGACAATTAACTGAAAGCTCTTTGAGTACACTGTGTCCTTTTTTATCCTCATACTCCCAGTGTACAGCACACTACATAAATACTTAATAAATGCTTGGTCAGTTGGTTATTTAATACAGCAAATATGTTTCACTATTCAATCCAGTCTAATCTCATTTTACAGATGTGTCTAATTCCATCTTCCATCCAGCCTAATCCTTTCATTTTACAAAAAAAAAAGAGGCCCAGAGATGTTAAGTGGCTTGCCCAAAGTCAAACAGGTAGGAAACAACAGAGATAGGATTTGAGCTGTCTTCTCCCTCCAAACCCAGTACTTCCCAACTGCACCATACTTCCTCTCCCAAAGAAGTTTGTTTGTTTGGTTGTTGTATAGGTCCTTGAACGTTCACAGAACAAGCTATGCTTTAAAGATACACAGCTTTCTAACACTGGATATGCAATTCAAAAGGGTAATGAGTGGGATCTAAGGAATCTGATCAAGAACAAAGAGGAAGGCCTGTGAAGGAAACTCTACTTTAACTTCCAAAGCTACTTTCCAGACTCATAGCAATGTCATAGCTTAGAGAGGGAAGAATTGAATGACGAGGACAGTTTAAGGAGACTCGCCTCCATTGCTCAAATCATTTAATCAACTGTCTCCAGGCATCAACTTGATATCATAAACACTTCAACTCAATGATATATAAAGATAAGTTGGCAATAAATTTGGTCTTTAACTCAACTCAGTTATGGATAAAGTCTTTTTTAGCTAAGTAGATGGGACTTTCCTTTAAATCTAGTTCACTTTTAGCTAAGTTCTCACGTCATAAACATTTTTAAGATCAGGAATAAAAAAAAAGCCTCAATAAAAATAATAACTATCATAGCAAAAATTCGAAAGACCACATTGTTGATATAAAATGAATAACCAAACCATGATTAATTAAAATACCTATCATAAAATTTAAAATGATATCATTACAAGAAAATTGACATAAATTATGTTATGTTTGGATACTGGCAGCTATCCAGAGTTCAGTGTTCAAGCACCTGAAATACATTTCTGTCATTCAACCCATCTCTGCCTTGTCTCACATGCTCATTTGCCCCTCACAAGTTTTCTGAAAATATTGCTACACTAATTTTATGTACTTTTTTCTTTGACTGCTTTCCATTTTCTGTTTCCCTTATAGGCAACCTTGATCTAGTCTATGCTCAAATGACCTTTATTATAGCTCCTGGGTATATGTGGCAAATTTACTCAGCTGTAATTTACCTGGGGTTCAGGAAGGGATGAGATGTACATACAGCCTCTGATGCAACTGCTCAGACGTCAACATTCAAACACAAGTGTCTGCAAAATCATACTTAAATTTTTTGGAAAAGCAATCCACAATATATAAACCAGCATTTAAAGTGGTGACATGTTTGCTCTTCCTCAATATAAGTATTTTACATCTCCATCTTAAGAAATCATGCATAATGGAGACAACTATCAATACATATGAATACATTACTATATGTGAAAATTGTTTTAATTATTCAAGGTGGATTTGTTCTACTGCAATTATCATTTACTATACCACTCTGGATTGTTTTCTGAGTAGTAGTTCTTCATTATTTAGGGCAGCAAGGTGGCATAGTGGATACAGTGCCAGGCTTGAAGTCAATAAGACCCTTCCTGAATTCAGATCTGGCCTCAAACACTTACTTAGCTGTGTAACACTGAGCAACTTAACTGTGTTTTCCTCAGTTTCCTCATCTATGAAATGAGCTAGAGAAGGAAATGGGAAACAACTTCACTAACTCTGCTAAGAAAACCTCAAATGAGGTCATGAAGAGTTGAACACAACTAAACAAATGACTGAAAAACAAAAAAAAAAGCTCTTCATTTTTTTTTAACATTTCTAAGGAAGTTCTTTGAGTTGATTGGGTACTGGCTTTGGAAACCAGGAAGACCTCTGTTGAAATCTTACTTGGGCCACTTACTTGCTTGGTCATCTTGGGTTAGGCAAGTCACTCAAACCCCTTAAGTCTAGTTTGCTCATTTGTAAAATTGGGGGGTGGGTGGACTCAATGACTTTGAGGATCCTTTTCAGCTCTGATTCTATGGGTGGTGAATCCGATGACAGAAAGTTACATGAAAGAGGTCAAAATTTATGATCCCATGACTCATTTCTCCTTCACTCTCTCTTTTGGGTATAAACTTTATTTCATGTATAAGCAGATAGACTCACAGAAAGATTTTCTCCTAATGCCCTCAACAATTTGACAACCATTGTTTTTCATTTCCATCACTGAGATTAAAAGTTCTGTTGTTCTTATGAATTGAATCTGGTAGTTCAGTGATTGGCTAACCCAGGGCCATAATTTTTATACCTGTGGTAAGATATATGATGCTTACCTGAAATATGGCTATCAAAGAGAAGATGTCTATCCTAGATTAAGATGAAATTTTTGGAGTACAAGCAAGCGCTCTTGCATGGCCAAGATGTGCTACTTCATGGAGGATCAGACCGCAGAGTTCAAGGAGGCCTTTCACCTATTTGACTGAACAGGGGATGGAAAGATCTTATACAGCCAGTGTCGAGACGTGATTTGAGCCCTGGGCCAGAACTCTACCAATGCTGAGGTGCTCAAGGTCTTAGGGAATCCCAAGAGTGATGAGATGAATGTGAAGGTGCTGAACTTTGAACTTTCTACCAATGCTGCAGACTGTAGCAAAGAATAAGGACCAGAGCATATATGAAGACTATGTAGAAGGGCTTCAGGTGTTTGATAAGGAAGGGAAGAGCATGGTCATGAGAGCAGAAATACGACAGATCCTCATCACCCTGGGTGAGAAAATGACAAAGGAAGAAATGGAAGTGTTGGTGGCAGGGCATGAAGACAGCAATGGTTATATCAACTATGAAGCATTTATGAGGCATATCCTGTTGGGGTGAAGGGTCCCATGGGGCAGAGCTAGTCTGGATGGTGCTGAATGGCTAAGAACAACTCCCCTTTACACAAAGAACCCCCTAACTTTCTCAGTGTAAAAATCATCCTCTTGCCCCTGAAGCAACTAACTACATTTTCAGGGTTACCAACATCCTTACTTCCAACCCCCACCATATGTCCTCTTCACCCTATTTGCTCTCTGCTTTCACCAAATAAACTTGCTATCAGCTCCTAAAAAAAGATGAGACTTTCAGGTTATGACTTGTGAGAAGAGGGATAGATGTGGTCACATAGAGGAGGTTGCATACTCCAAAATAAAGCCAGGTCATTGAGGATGAAATAAGGCAAAGGAAGAAATCATCTAGGGTGATGTCTCTGGCAGGAGGAAATGAACCTTGTAGTTATTTTATCAGTCCCTCGAAATTTTATAGCCTGGTGTAAAACTCCAGTTGTCCCACCCTAGCTATAGGCCTGTGTAATCTACATTTGTCTTGGGGCTAGGTGGTGCAGTGAATAGAGCATGGGCCCTGGAGTCAGGAGCACCTGAGTTCATATTAGGCCTCAGACACCTAACACAAAAACTAGCCATGTGACCTTGGGCAAGTCACTTAACCCCAATTGCCCTCTAAAAAGCCAAAAAAAAATCTGTATTTGTCTCTACTTTATCAGGTAACTACTTGAAAATTGGTTCTAATTTTTTGGGTAATGGGGAATTTTTTCAAATAACCTGGTCTCTTATTAAGAAGGTGATCTTAAAGCTAGACATGAATTGGAAAATCAGGGCCTCTGCATTTGCTTTCTTACTCTGATTGGTTCCAGGTCAGAATATTTAAGAATTTCCTAATGTGACACTATTCCTGAAGGATACAGAAGTGAGATTGAACAAGATGACATAGTACAGATGGGTGTATGGGTGTCTCTCCTTCCTACAATAGAATATAAGCACTTTGCAGACAGGTATGATGAGTTTGCTTTGGTTCTTGTATCTCCAATGCCTAGTATTTTTTCCTTGCCCACAGTAATTACTTAATACATGTTTGCTGACTAGAATTGAATATGTTGCCATCTATATTAATTTATGTAGTAGTACTGCAACCTAATGAAGATGAGATCCTCTGAAGGACAGAAGGTGAAACTCTTCAGGAAGTGAAAATTCTTGAAGAGTAGGGTGACAGGTTGATTATCATTGACTTATATTTCAGATCAGAGAGTTGTACAATTTATGCCTGTTGAGGGAATTTCATGAGTTAGATCATTGTAAAAATAGCACACTAGGAAAACCAGATCTTGACAATGAAACTCTTATGAGCTATAAACGTATTTCTTTTGTTTGTTTCACAGATAAACCTTTTACTTTTTACAGACTTTTATTCACCAATGGCTTCCTACTTTATCCCAAGAAATCTGGCTTCTATCTCTTCACCATCATGACTCAAATCAAAAAGTCTTATTGATTTTTTTCCCTGCCAACATTTCCAAGATGCATCTCTTCCTCTGAACTCCCACAGCCAGAGTTTGTCATGACTTTAATCAACTCATTCTCTGGTTATTCCAACTGTGTCTTAGCCTTTTCCTTTCCGCCAACAATCTATCCAAAAATAGAGGAAAAAATACCTAACGATTTATCAAGTGTCATTTTGATCAAATTATTCTCCTTCCCAGAAGCCCACAATGGCTCCCAATTGCCCCTTAAATCAAATTAAAACCAATCATTTATAGGGCCTTCCACCAAACAAAACTTTTTCATTTCCAAATAAAAACCAACTTGAACTCTCTACTCTAGCCAGGAAAATTTATTTACATTCACATGAATAGCCTGATTCTGCCTACAATTCTTCACATACAAAATTCCTCTTGTATTAAATTCCCTATCTTCCTTTCCATTTTCTAACTATATTTTCAATTGATGAGAAATACTGCTTTTGATAATATATAATCCTTTATCCATAACCACATAACTTTTACAGGTGTTTCTCTTGTCAAAGAAAATTTGATGAAGATATTATTATACATTTAAAACATTTGACTTAGTAACAGAGCAGTTAGTTGTATACTACACCATTTCCTCCTTCACTCTACCCTATTCTTCCTTGTTTGACACTCCTCTTCATCCCAGGCCATTGTCCGTCATCTTGATTTCTATCCTGTCACTGAATTTCAATGATTCTGGAAGAGACAGTAAGGCTGAAAACTTTGTGCTACTCTGCTTCACTTAAATCTAACTCACATGCAAGTCAAGACATCATCTCATGAAATCATTGGTCCTCTTTGAAAATTAAGGACAGCAGCGGCCAGGTAGCACAGTGAGTAAGAGCACCGGCTCCAGTGTTGAGAAGACCTGGAGATCAAATCCCGGGCTCAGACACTTAGCACCCACCCAGAAACACCCAGCTGTGTAACCTTGAGCAAGTTACTTAACCCCAATTGCTTAGGGACGGCCAGGTGGCTCAGTGAGTAAGAGCATCGGCTCCAGTGTCGGGATGACCTGGATCAAATCCGGGCTCAGATACTTAGCACCACACCCAGAAATAACTGGCCATGTAACCTTGAGCAAGTTACTTAACCCCGATTGCTTTAAAAAAAAAAAAAAGAAAATTAAGGACAAACAATAAGCACCACCAGAAAACAGGAAACTGAAGATCCTCTAAATTCTTCCCCACCACCTCCTTTCTTCTTTCTCAGTAAAGTTTTTATGTGTATGTATATGTACATATGTGTGTAAATGTATGTTTATAGATACATTTATATATGTATATTTGTGCACATGCATAGATATATACACACAACTCATGAATATAAGCATATATGTGTATATATTTGTATGTATGTATATGTATATATATATATACATCACCTCAATTTTTTTCTTTGCCCAACAGCTCAGTCAATTTCCAATTAAAACACATATTAATGTATTTTACCTTGCCCACAGAATTCTATTTTGTCCTTTTTTCTTCATTTTCCCTTCTTTAATTTTTAACTTTTACCTAATTATCTCAGGAAAAGTTTCACTCCATCTCCCCCTGAAACCAGTCCATGGATGAGGAAAATAATACAAATCATAGTTGAATAAGAGGTATAACACAGTATGTCAAAGAAAAGAAAAGCCATGCATTGTATAATGAATAACAGTAACGGTGATAATTAGGCATGATATTTTAAAGTGCCATCAGCCTTTAAAGAAACACATCTGTCATATTTATAGTGTATTTAAGGTGCACTGAGTATTTCTCCCCACAGTATTCCTATAAAGTAGCTAATACAAGTATAATTAGCTCCATTTTACTAATGAAAACATGAAGGCTAAGGAAAACCTTGATCACATATCCAGAGTCATTTGTTTAAGCAATGCTGGGGTAGGAACTGGAACCAGAATTTCTTTGTCTAGCAGTCCTTTGACTTCACAGAAATCACTTTTCTAATCTCTACAACATATATTCCTGCTGCTCATATAAATACCCTTGCTTATGTTTAAGTAACAGCATTCAAAATAAATTTTAAAAAACATTTTTTCTTAAATTTTAAAAAAATGAACTAAGTCATAACTTCTCTACTATTCCTTATTTAAAATACACAGTATTTTAGCTATATTACAAAGAAAAATTTCACTAATTCTCCAGTTTTTTTTTATAATGATAATATAGGGGAAGTAAAAGGGCCAATGGTAATCCTTGGCCCAGTGTGTTCAGATAAACCTAGGAACGCCCAGCCTATATATTTTCTGCATATTAATATGTGGTGATACCAGCACTGGGCTCTCAGAGCCTGTCCCAATGGAGCACAAGTTCCTATAAGTCCTTCCAAGCTAGGAAACATTTCCTTAACTGGGCTCTATGCTTGTTACTGGACAACAAGCTCATTTAAATAAGAAGCTCATTGACAGAGACTGAGTTGCCAGGTAATAAATAGTTTTAGCCATGGCAATTGATTAAAACAGTCTATGAAGGCATGGAGGAAATGCTATTAGGAGTTTGAGGGGGAACCTATATGAAAGGAATCACAGAATCTCCAGATAAGAAATATATTAATTATGTAGAATTTTGTGGGCCTACACTGCAGATCTGACAAACCTGCTAATAAAATATGTTTTTAATGAACAAATATCTATTTTTTCTTCCTCCTAACTCTTCTCTTTTTACTGTTATCAGTAAGTCATTTTTCAGTTATGTGCAACTCTGTGACTCCATTTGGGGTATTCCTGATAGAGATACTAGAGTGGTTTTCCATTTCCTTATCCAGCTCATTTTACATGAGGAACTGAGGCCAACAGAGTTAAGTGACTTGCCCAGGGTCACACAGCTAGTATCTGAGGCCAGATATAAACTCATGAAAATGTCTTCCTGACTCATTGCCCTGTATTCTATTCACTGTGCCATCGGACTGCCCCAACTCTCCTCTACCCATTAAAAAAGTCCTCATAAAATGCAGTCAAGGAAAAGAAATTCTTATATTGGTCCAGATTTTCCCCCTGAAAAAAATGTATTCTAAATTCCTAAAACCCAAACTTTTGTTGCTGAATTCAACAACAAAAAAAGTCAAATTTAAAAATCAGATAATTGAGGGATAATTATTCATACTACAAAAAGATTATTTGCTTTATAAAAAGGATGCACCACAGGGTTCCCTTAAATAAAAAGGCTGCTTAATGAGTTTGAAACTGATTCTGATTTACATTTATCCTTTCTGAAAATTTGGCTTACTTAGAATGAGGTGAACCTGTACCACTAAAAAAAACCCCTCTAACTCTGTGACAGCTTTCACTTTCTTAACTGCTGTTGGACTTGTCAGAATCAGCCACGTAGGAAGCAAGATTTAATTTTATGGGTCAACCACCTTTCTCCTTACCTTCCTTAGCAGAGCGAAAGCTGGTCTTTGCTTTTTCCCACTGCCCAAGGTGGTAACATTCTGTCTTTGCATGGCTCAAAAGACATTCCTTCGTCCCATATATCTCTT
Organism: Petaurus breviceps papuanus; assembly: GCF_028583685.1. Classification (NCBI taxonomy): domain Eukaryota; kingdom Metazoa; phylum Chordata; class Mammalia; order Diprotodontia; family Petauridae; genus Petaurus; species Petaurus breviceps. Next base: position 4,345,614 of record NW_027185877.1, read on the forward strand.
GAAAATGAATATTTGATTTAATATTGGCTATATCAAAAACTGACATAAAACATCTATTTTGTTTGGACTAAAAACATCCAAGGTAACTAATTCTCTAAGCTTATGTCCTGTTTAATTTTTTCCCCATATACACCATATCTATATGTACACACATACACATATACTCTATGCTTATATATATACATATACATACCCACAAACACATATATATGTATATATGTGTGTATATGTATATATGTGTGTGAATATATATATATATATATATATATATATATATATATATATCTATAGATGGATGTAGGAAAGCCTGGGAGAATAAGCTTTCAGTTCCTATGAGGTCATTAAGCTGTGTTTGGGAAACAGCAGGGATGAGATGTCTCTTTGTGGCAGTCTTGGCATTCATTACCATTGACTTAAAAGAGAATTAATTGAATTTAAGAGATAATCTTGTTCAACCCCATCATTTTTACACATGATGAAATGGAGGCCTAGAAAGGTGAAGTAAAATGTTCAAGGTCACACTAAGAGTAAATGGCAGAGCTTCTTCTTGGTCTGAAGGTTCTAGATCGAGGGTTCTTTCCCCAACAGGATGATCTAAGCATTTGAGGTTTCTCAAAACCATAGCTATAAGCAAATGTATTAGATACAATCATAGCACCTTTTTCTATATCTGAAGACCTCAGGAGTCATCTAATCCAAAGAGGAATCAGTAAGAATCATAATCTCTTAAAGCTTATATAAAATTGGAAATTCAAATAATACAATAACCATCAAATTGCATAAAGAACAAAATCGAACCAGTTTTCTGAGCAATTTTTTTTGTTTTTTTCAACAATGTATTAAGTCTGATAATCGTTGTTGAATTACTGAGTATTACATGATAGAGGAAAAAGAACACTGACACTGGAGTTTTAGGACCTAGGATCAAATTCTACTCCCCTTGGAGACTTAGGGAAAAGTGATCTAACCTTTCTAAGTCCCAATTTCTTCATTTATAAAGGGGGTTAACCTAGATACCTTCCCACTCCAGATCTATGATTTCTTCTTGTTGTTATTCAGTTGTGTCCAATTCTTCATTATCCTATTTTGGGTTTTCTTGGCAAAGATATTGGAGTGATTTGCCATTTTTTTTCTAGCTCATTTTAGAGATGAGGAAACAGAGATGACCAGAGTTAAGTGACTTGCCCAGGATCAGACAGCTAGTAAATGTCTGAGGTCCAGTTCTTTATCAGTTCTCTATCAGGGTCACCTCACTGCCCCAAATCTATTATAGTGATATTGACATATTTAGAAAACACTACAGCCAAGAGTGTGCTTGTAAATGTTTAACAAATGGCTCATCAAAAAAAGACCAAAGACACATTTTTAGGTTTATTCTGCATTACTAACATTTCCTCTATCACTTTCTTAAGTCTTGAAAGTTAGCAAACAAGGAATCCATGACTCATCATATTTATTCATTTCTGATGTTTAAATGCTCACATGGAAATTTTAACTACCAGCTCTCAAGAATCACATTTAACTAGCTCCATCTAGCACACCCCTGATAAAACTACCACTTTGGCCCCAGAACACATAAATAGTCTCATTAATTGGGGAATGAAGGATGTTATCCAGTATGATCAGCTCAATTTTCTAGGGAATATGGTTGTTTGTGAAAATATACTTTATCTTTGGCTATTCGCTGCCCAATTATTTGCAATCACATTTATGTCATTCCTTTATAAATATCTTCCTGTCACCTGATTTCTGATTCTAACTTTCTGAAGCTGATCCAAATAGAAAGAAAGCAGCTGGAAGAAATTCTTCCCATTTGGCATTCAAACAGAAGGGAAGAGAACAGAAATATTGCAAGGGCTAAATGACAGAAAGCATGACTCCTTTCAATAATGTCAGGTCCTATGGTGAAGCTCTTTATTACCAAATGATTGAAAACCTCAATAATTCTACATAATCATTATGTAAATTATTTTTAAAAAATTAAAGCTCAGTTGATTTTGACTGGCATAATGGTTGAGCCATTTAAACACACACACACACACACACACACATACTTCTCTATTAGAGGCAAAACAAAAATATAATCAAAGAGGAGGATTGATAGATTTGGAGTCACTAGACCTGCGTTTGATTCCCAACATTAACACTTGCTAGCCACACATACTTTGGAAAATTCAAATCCTGTCTCTGATTTTTGTTAACTGTGGTCAATGTGTTTTGTTTTATGAACTTAAAAATAGGATTAGGAGAAGGGTTCAGAGACTTCATCATACTCTGTCATGGGAAATGGTCAATGGCATTCAAAAGAGCTTAAGAATCTCTGGGCAAGATAGTGACTGGGGTCTTTTCCAGTTTCTATCTGTATGATCACAGATGGAGTAAAAAAGGAAATTCCCTTATTTTACAAACCAGCAAACTAAAATTGAGAGGGAGAGATTTATTTGCTTAAGGCTTTGTGGTTGTTTAGTTGTTTCAGTCGTGTCTAACTCTTTGTGACTCCATTTGGGGTTTTCTTCGCAAAGATACTGGAGTGGTTTGCCATTTCCTTCTCTAGCTCATCTTACAGATGAAGAAAATGAGGCAAACAGGGTTAAGTGGTTTTCCTAGGATCACACAGCTAGTAAGTGTTTGAGGCCAGATTTGAACTCAGGAAGATGAGTCTTCCTGACTCCAGGACTGACGTTCTATCCACTGCACCACTCTGCTGCCCATATGTAAATAATTAGTATTTATAAATTCATAATTCATATTTTATTAGAACAAACTGTTATTCCCTAGGCTACAGAAGTAGTAAGTGACTGTATATGTCAAAGGCAGGCTTTATAACCAATCCTTTCTCATTCTGAGGTCAGCAGTCTATCCAACAAGTGATGCTCCGTCTTATGTGTGTGTATAAAGATAAACAGATGGAAAGAAGATCATAGAGAGACATGATACATGATAGATATGCATGCATACCTCTAATGTTGATTCATGCATATATGTGAAGCCTAACTATCCATTTTGACACAGAGCTAAGATAAAATCAAGCCTCAGCAAAAAAAAAGTCAACAGAATAAAATAATAATAACTACTCCTGCTAAGAGTGATCTGTAGAGGGGAGCACTCAAGCACAAAGGCAGATGCCACAGCATATTTTTTTTATGATGCAAGACTGCTCCAGATCATCTATAGATAATGAAGCAAAACAACTTGGCATCTGATGAAGTATCAAATAATAGTAAGAAAAAGTAAACATTTCCTACACAATGAGAAAATTTACCAGCAAAATGAATCATCTCTTCAAAACCATTAATGGAATGGCTTCAATGATGTGCTTGAAGTAATTTGACAAATCCCTGAATATCAAAGGCATATACTTATGGGGAAAATAAATAGACCATCTCTATTTTTTTTCTTTCACAAAAGCATCTTGCTTTCTTTTGCATTTCACAAATTGAGAACATGGAAGAAACACTGGAAATTTTGCACAACTACCACCAACCTCAAAAAGTGACAAACAGTTCTAACGTGTTTAAAATACCTTTTGTGGGCAGCACCAGGGTAATTTCAGGTGAGGGCTGGATCACCAAGTGAATGGTCTTCCACTATGTATCTAGACTGTCTGCCACTCAAGCTCTTCTTTTTTCTTCTTTCTTTGTCCCTTGAGAGAGAGAGAGTGACAGAAAGAAAGAGAATCCATGAAAATGCTGCCTTGCAACTCTCCACTTGCTTTCACTATTGACTCCTTGTACATACACAGAACTGTTGTTTACAAAGTCCATTCATTATTTATGGGCTGCTCAGTTCCTAGTTGTTAGGTGCTCCAGACTAAGAACTAATAGATATGAATCATATTCCCACAAACATACAATTTAGAAGAATAAACGTTTCAAAAAATAACCTTTTCATATTCTTTTGACATGTTCCTATGCACTGGCACAGGTCTAAAGAGGAGAAAGAGCTGGTCCTTGTCATAGACTGCACCCCAGGGGAATTAATAACAGCAGGGAATTATCTCTAAGCAATGCACATTTTGTTTTGTTAACACGTCTCCATGTTAGGATACCTTGGTGTCAGGAAGCTTTCTCCTCTCTTTTTATAATTGTTGAGAAGTTAACTAAACCCAATGTTATTTAGAAACCTTTTTTATTTTTATTTTTGTCAATAGAAAATACTTGACTCTTTGCCTAGTCAGGAAACTAATTCAGAGGTAAAGAAATTTTAAAAGACTATCATTTTCTTTGGATTCCTTTTTTTCCCTTAATTTTCATTAAATGCAAGAAATAAAAAAAATTTCTTTCCTTTTTAATTACTATAGAAATTAAAAGATGAGGATATTAAGGCACTTCATCACCAAGTAAATATTTTAAGAACCAATGAAAAAAATCATATTGTCTTTTCAAAAACGGAAAAATAATTGGATTCAAGAAGTCTACCAAGTGTTACAAAATTAATGATCAAAACACATACATAGTCCTATGGCACTCACACAAGGTCCTTATCTAATCATACCTGCTCCTGAATTGTCTTTGCCTATCCACAGAGAATGTAACAGTAGACTTATTTAGAAGTGAATAGTCATTAAAATAAGCATTAAAATAATCAACCACCATGCCTGATAATCTGATAACTCATTTGACAGATGGGGTAGTGTATGCCTGTGGTCCTTGATGTTGGGGAGGCTGAGGTTCATGGCCTTAAGAATCCTGCACTTAGGGTTGGCTAGGTGGTGCAGTGAATAGAGTACCGGCCCTGGAATCAGGGGGACCCGAGTTCAAATCCAGTCTCAGACACTTGACATACTTACTAGCCTTGTGACTTTGGGCAGGTCGCTTAACCCTCCAAAAAGCAAAAAAATAAAAGAATCTTGTACTTCAAGAGGGTTAAAACCAAGCCTTTATTAAGTGCCTAATATGTATCAAGTATTGTACTAAGCACTTAAAATATTATTTCATTTGATGCTCACAACATCTCTGGAAGGTAGGGGATATTATTACACTCATTTTACAATTAAGGTCACTTACTTAAATAGATAGAGGTTAAATTACTTTACCTCAAGGTCACACAATTACTGAGTGCCTAAGGTGAGATTAGAACTCAGGTCTTTCTGACTCCAGGCCCAGAATTCTATCCATTTCAAGACAAAAAAATGAAAGGCTGGGAGGAAGGGAAGGATAGACAGCCTACTGTTTCAGATAATAAATCATCACCCCTCTCCCCAACATTTTTAGGATCTACCATTCTTTGAGAACTCAGAGTTAATTTTATATTGTAACGATATATGACAATAAAACCATAGAAAGAGCACTAGAAATGGAAGCAGAGACCTTTCCCAGTACTGTTAATAGTCATCTGACAAATTTTGGTACCTCCATTTCTTAATCTATTAAATGGGTCAGATGATAACTAAACTATGATCTTGATCTATTAAATGGGTCAGATGATAACTAAACTACGTTCTTGATCTATTAAATAGGTCAGATGATAACTAAACTATGTTCTTGATCTATTAAATGGGTCAGATGACAACTAAACTATGTTCCAACTCTTAATTTCATGAATATTCTATACAATATTCACAATCACACTGGCATACCTAGGATGGCTGCTAGCACATGTTCTTACTTCTGCTTTACTAGCAAAGATAGGAGTTCAAGAGGTTACCAATTTTCCATTAATTATATTCATTAGTTCAGGGGGAAAACCAGCACCCTGAACTTCAGAGAAAACCCAAACAAAGGAAATAGAGAAAATACAAGCAGAATAAATAAAGATCAACAGGGCTACTGTCTGAGAAATTAGCACAGATCAACGGACGGATTCAACTGTCTGATCAAGGCAATACATACATAGTTAACAGAAACAGAAGCAACAACATCTGGGTTTTTCAAAGTGCTCCATAACAGCTAGCCAGAATCTCATCTGGTCAAATCACAAGAACACTCTTCCAATGAGTGAAACCCAAAGCAAAATGTTAACTTCAGAGTATATATACCCTTTTTCAGGGTCAGAGGGCATCACAACCCTTGTGACCCACTACCTAATTACAAAGTAACAAAATGTGTGGACCTTCCTGAAAAACAAGTCTCTTCTAATCAAACTTCCCTTAACGGGCTCTACATGAGGCCTATTAATGGGTGGGAAGATCTTACATCCTATTAACATTACATATACTAAAAAAATAGCATTTTAAAAGTCACTGTCAATTGGAAAGTACAACTAACCCTTTGTGAAGAGCTTAAACTAGTCAAATGGGTTGTTTGGCTCAAAGGGTATTGTTTTTGTTGAGAGTGTTTTTTATTTTTTATTTGGTCCAGGCCTGTGAAACTGGTACAAGCAACATACAGTGAGGAAAAACCCCTTCTACCAATACTACTCAGCAGCCCCTGCAGTGTATTCATCTGGGAAAGCTGTTTGGCACAAAGATATTGGAAGAAAATAGAGATTATGATGGTTTATGATCTAGGTAGCTGATTTGATAAATGATCACATTGCAGACTAAATGCAGGCTAATTACTATGAGAAGAAAGGCTAATTAATGTCCATTTTCAAAGTGAAGAATTAGAGAAAAGGATTACTGAAGTGCATGTTTACTCAAGTTGCCTAGTGGGAATCTAAGTGAATAATGATGACTGGCATTTATGTAGCTGTGGATGAGTCTACAAAGCACTTCGAAGAAGTGAAAGGAGGTAATAAGGATTGGTGGAGCTTGGGATAAAGTGGGGGGGGGCTGTGAGTTTATTTAACTCTACTTTTTAAATAAATCAACATTTCTGGAACCATTTTCAGTGCTTTTTTCATTTTTTAGCACTTTTAATATTCTACTTCTACTGTTTACTATTTCTATGACTTGGGGCAAGTGACAAACGGTGCCTCAGTTTCCTCATCTGTAAACTGAGGGATTTGAACAAATGTCTGAGGCCACTTCTAGCTCTCAGTCCATAATATAACATGATGAAAATAATAAGTAATTATGGTAGAAAGTGACCACAGGAATCATTTAGGCAAGTTCCCTCAATAGCATAGATGGAAGCTCAGAATGACTAGGCAATTTTTCCAAGGTCACACAGGGCTCCTGATTCTTATTATCAGTGGGTATTACTAAGTAAGTTTGCAAATAATTTACTAAATATAGCATGAACTGAGCACTTAATTTATATCTAGAGTTCATTTCTTATAATTCTTGTTTAAACTAATATTTGATTTCATATTATTTATTTTCAATCATATGTTAATACCTACATATGAATATAGCAAATATATATCATATATTTAAATAATGAAAAGATTATTTATATAACAAATATCTATGGGATGGGTTTTACAAGTATCATTATTTTCTAGAAAAAAAGGGCCAGACTCAGAATAGTTAAATGATTTTTGTTTAAGATACCCTAATTAATAAAAGATGGAGCTGTGGCTTATACTTCTGTGTCCTTGTCTCCAAATCTCCTGGTTTCTATACTCAGAGATGGGCTGGAGCCAGCTCCAACTAGCTCTTCAAGGACAATTTTTGAATGTTGTATTTGAACATTTATACTTCAGGAAAAATACAAATCAGGACTTGAATAATTGTGTTGTTGATTGCTTAGACTTAAGAAAGTGATAAAGTGTCCTGCATACTACTTTTTTTTTTGGTGGGGGATGGGGGTGAAGGGAGTCAGTTGTTAAATATTTACCGTTACATCACTGTCTATACTATACTATCTTGTCTTCTACTATAGAACACTATGTCTAAAGTTGATGAATGCTACAATAATAGTTTTCAAAAGAGATTTTCATATGAAAAGGCAAACATATGAGTAATAGTAAGGGAATCTGAAGATCTTCCCTGCTCCTTAATGGGCCTCACTTGGAGTCCAACAAGAGAAGCTTGCTTAGGGGAGGCTTGTTTTTCAGGAAAGCCTATACATTTTTGTTACTTTGTAATTAGGCAGTGAGTCATGAAGGTTGTGATGTCCTCTGAACCTGGAGAAGGCTCACCCTATGTGTGTGTGTGTGTGTGTGTGTGTGAGACACACACACACATCTGAGGTGAGGTTTTCCTTTGGGGCTCACTTATGGGAAGAGTTGTGTGATTTGGTCAGATGAGACCCTGGGTAGCCATTGAGCCCCTTGATTTTGTAAACCCAGATGCTGGTGCTTTTCTCTTGGTCAGACAGCTAGAAGCCCTGTCTGTTGGTCTGTTGAATTGCGCTATTTTTGTCTACTTATAATTTCTGTTTGTATTTTCTCTGAAGTTCAGCATGCTGACTTTTTCCCCTGAACTAAGTGAATTATATATATATATATATATATATATATATATATATGTTTGATTAAAGTAATATTGTTGAACCCTTTTGAGTTGCTTTCCTTTAGAAAAGCAGATCAAAGAGCCTGTGCTCACAGCCATCCTGGGTATGCTAGGGTGGTTGCTATTACAATATAGAGCTTCTGATTTCCATAATCAGGGGAAAATTTGGATCTCTATGCACAAACCCCCATAAGTGGTCATAGAGCAGAAAACAGCATGGCTTAGGAGATATGGCATTTGGTATACATCAGGAGGCCTCAAATAAAATTCTATTTTTTAAAATTTAGCCATTATCTAACCCTAGGAAAGTGACTTAACCCTTAGGTACTTTGGTTTCATCATCTATAAAATAATGACACTATATTCAGAGACCCCTAAGCTGACTTCCAACTTTACTCTGTCACCCTATACTCCCTGCTCCTTATAGAACCTTATTTCAACATTAGTTGAGCTCAAAAGTTAGTGAAAGAAATTTTGTTCAATGAGTGTTATTTCTAAATTGTGCTAAGAGTAGAGTGATGGGTATCCTTGCCTGTCACACAGTAGAAATTTGACTTCTTGATAGGGCCTTGATTTAACCATTGGACTTAGAACTAGAAGATCTAGGTTTTAAGTCCCATCTCTGGCTTTGTGACCAAGAGCAAGGCATTCAATCTTGCTGAATGAGCTCCAATTCCTCCATTCGTTACATATTGGTAATACTTTTACTCCTTACCTTGAAGTGTTACTGCGAGGAAAGGACTTTTTAATCCTTCAACAGGGATAGAGGCTGTACCTGTGATTTCATTATCACAGGGAACTCCAAGGGAGGGAAATTCCCTCTACCAGTCTTCACTGGTACCTGCTCTGTAAATTATTAGCTTTAGAGAGTTGCCAAGAGCACTAAGGGTAACTCACTTGTCAGTACTCCACAGTCAGTATGGCAGAAGTGAGATTGAAACTAGGTTTTCCTGGATCCTTGGTTCTCTCTTTATTCACTATATCAAGCTGCCACTTTAACTCAAAGCATTTTATAAAGGGAAATGTTGATAGCAGAATGGAAGGGAGTAGTAGAGGAGGGAGAGGAGGAAGGGGAAAAGGAAAAAAGAAGAGAAGGAAGGAGGAAGCAAGGAGACCAGGAAGAGGTAGAAGAAGAAGATGGGAAAGAGGAAGAGGGAAAAAGATAAGGAGAAGCAGAAGAAGGAGGAGGAGGAAGAGGAGAATGTTTAACAATTAATGGAGCTGCATATGGTGGCACATATCTCAAGTCAGCTTTACTGGGGATTCTGGGACTGCTAATTGTAGCATAGTTCAAGCCAATTAGGTGTCCTCAGAAAGGATGGCCCCCACCAGTGAAGGGGCCATCAGTATTCCCAAAGTGCAAAACCAGATTAGCTCATAAAAACCTCAGGTTAAATCTTCCATGCCAATCAGTATTAGTACTGAAGTCATGAACTACCACTGTACTTCTAAGTTGTGCAGGATGCAGAGATCCAGTTTCAAAATAACAACAAAAATACTCAAAATGATAATAATTACGTCATGATAACATAAATATAAAATAATGATAATTATATAAATTACTGTATAATAATTATATCATAACAATTATACAATAATAAATGGTATTAATAACAATTTAAAAGTACTAAGGGTGAATAAAGGGTTCACATGCTTATATTCGTAGCTTAACTAAACTTTGGGGAATGGAGGGAAACTCAAAGAATATCTAGTCTAATGCTTTCATTGTACAGATGGGTAAACAGAGGCCTAGAGATTTTAAATGACTTATACAAAATCAAGCAGTTAGTGAAATATAGGATCAATGAATATTAGAGCCCAGCCCTTGACATTTCACATTTAAATTATAAAAATGGCCTCTTAACATCATGATTAATCCCCCTAAAATATTCATTTTCAAAAAACCTCTAATGTTCCTAAATTCCTCTAGTTAAGAGTTCAAAGCCCTGACCCAATTCAAGCATCATCATCTACACTGGTCTATATGAAGCATTTTCTGATCTACCCTGTCCCCCAATCATTGCTAGTGCCCTAACTATCTTTCAGTTAACCACATTGTTTATATTTATTGTCTCTATATTTATTCTTCCTCTATTACCCACCTGTTACATGGATTTACTTATTTATCTTTCCTCTCCCCCACTAGAATGGAAGATCCTTGATAGGATGTTATTGTATTTACCTCACCAGCACCTAGAATAGTACATGAAAATAGCAGGTGTTTAAATAAATGCTTGTTGATTGAATGATGGCTTGGTCTATCAGTTCAGGCTTTCCAATACTCCTCAAGACAAATCCCTGGTCCAATCAGCTCTAGGCTTTCTGTTCTCTTCATCCATTGTACTTATTCTTCCTTCTTGACTTCTCTCATGTTGTGCCTCCCATCTATAATTGTCTTCTTCTTGCCTATTACAATTATTATTTAGAAAAGCCCTGCTCCTCCTTCCCATTAAAAGTATTATTATTCAAAAAAGCTCTGCCTAGATTCCACCTTCATGTAGCCATCCTTGTTTCTATCAGCTCACAAGCCTCTCTAAGGTCCCATAGCATGTGTAGCATGCACTGCTGAGATTCTGAGAATACTGGAGTTAGAAGGTATCTTGGAGTTTTCTAGATGAGGGGTAAGGAACCTGTGACCTCAAGGTCACAAGGACTTAGAAGGCTCTTGGGTGCAGCTTTTTGACTAAGTTTTATAGAACAAATTATTTTATTAAGGGGATTTGTTCTGTGAAATCTGGATTCAGTAAAAGGGCCACACTTAAGGACCTAGAGGGTCACATTTGATATTGAGGGCACAGGTTCCTACCCCTGACCTAACTGCCCTCCCAATTCAGGAATCTTCTGCAGGACATTCCTGACATAGGCATCACTCTTGGGAGAAACAGGGAAGTAAGAAAATGGGTTTGGAGAGATAGTTGGGGAGGAGACATGGGCAACAGGAATAAAACAAAAATGAAGACCAAAAAATATCTCTGTCCTATAACATTACCAGAGGCTATAGATGCTTTGAAATTCAACTGATTCATTGTGGATCAAACTAAATTACAGAAGTTCAATAAATAAAATGCTAGGTATTATCCTCTATAAATTAATAATTATACAAAATAACAATAATTACACATTCCAAAAGCTAATTTCTTCCCATTTTAATAGTTACATACATCAAAACTAAACCATATCTACTATTTAGATGCATATTGAAATTCTCTAAGTGCTGCAGCTGGCAAAAAAATAGTTAGTCCTTTAAGCATTTATTTAAAATTCATTAAAGTGCTACCTCCTAAATGAAACCTTTACTCATTCCCCCCAATTATTGCACTCTCCACTCCTCCAGCAAAATTACAGTTACTTTGCACATATTTTACATTTTTCACCAGTATTGTCTCACTGTCAGGAAAATATAAGTTTCTTGAGGTCAGTCACATAATTTTTGAGTCTGTTTCCCCCATACCTAGTTGAGTACCTAACATACAGTAGGTATTTAATAAATGGTTGTTAAACTGAACTAATTTGAATTGAATAGCTTAATCATGACTTAGCTGAAATTTGACTTTAATAATTATGTTAATAAAATATTTTTGCTGGCATAACTTTAATAACTGAAATTAAATGACAGATTTTATATGTATGTTATTTTATATATGGAAAAAGCAAGACATAAAAGGAAAAAGACATTTCCATAAATATCTATCAAAAAGATATTGAAGAGAAGAAAATTCCACTCCTGAGTGTTTGAATCATATGTCTGTTCAGACAGCAAGCCCAGGCTATCCCCTAAGCAGGTACTGTAAACAAATAGATATGTGGCTTAGCTTGTCAATATATTTTTATTTGGGCTTCTCTCTCACAATGGATGTGACAGAAATGTTTGACATACATCTTCTGAAAAGCTCACAGTATTCTGGAGGAGGAAACTATTCTCTTTGAGTTGCCAGGCAGAAGACAAGGGACCAGTGGGAACTCCAAATATATGCTTCTTATAGCAGTGATAGCATGTTTTTTGTTGGCTAGCCATTTTTTAAGTCATGTCTGACCCTCTGTGACCCTATTTGGGGTTTTCTTGGCAGATACCAATTTGCCATTTCCTTCTACAGTTCATTTTACAGATGAGGAAATTGAGGCAAATAGGGTTATGTGACTTACCCAGGATCACACAGTTACTAAGTGTTTGAGGCTGGATTTGAACTTAGGAAGATAAGTCTTCCTCCCTTTAGGCCCAGTATTCTATCCATTGTGCTACCTAGCTGCCCTGTGATGGCATGATGATGGCCAAATAATTTCCACCCTTACATAGAGACCTATGTTCCTTTCACTCCAATATAATTTTGTACATGCCTTGGCCAATTGATAAACACCATTAGCATGAAAGTTTCTGTATGCCTGTTTGTGTAAAGAAAAAGATCTTTGGTAAAACATCTCTACAAGTCCATTCACCTATTGAGTGAGGGAGTCAGGCTAGATAAAATCTAAGATCACTTGCTGGTCTAAATTATAAATTTAACCCTTAGATATAACTATCGGGAGTTAGAGGTAGAAAGACCTTAGTTCAAACTCTTACCTCTAGTACTAGCTGTGTGACTACAGCAAGTCACCTAATGTCTGTAAATTCGAGTTTCCACGTCTGTAAAATGGAGATACTAGCCTCTACCTCAAAGGATTTTTGTGAAGACAAAATGAGAGAAGTTATATAAAGAACTTTGCTGATGCTGAAGTATTTTTTTATAAATGTTGTTTTTAAAACATAATTCTGTTCCAATTCATACATTTTACAGATAAAGGAACTGACACCCATAGAAATAGAGGGTCTAACCAATGTCATATATTATAAGTGGCTGAGCCAGGGTATAAAATGAGAATATTAATATTGATATGATTCATATCATCCAAAGATTTGCCAACTCCTGGGTCACTCTTTAACCACCAGCTAGGTCAGCATTCAGAGAGAGTCTAAAACTAATGTGAATTTTAGCACCACCTGCCCCCTTTCCTATTAACCTGTCATTTCTTTTTTTAGATTTTGTGGATATTATCCTATTTTTTATAAATTAATTATTTTTAGTTTACAACATTCAGTTCCCCAAACTTTGGAGTTCCAATTTTTCCCCTTCTCCTCTCTCCCCCTCCCACATAACATACAGTCTGATATAGATTCTACATATACAATACATATCAAATATTTTCACTTTAGTCACGTTGTAAAGAAGTATAAACAATGGAATGGACCACAAGAAAAAACAAACAAATAAAAAAGAGACAGCAAATAGTTTGTTTCAATCTGCATTCAGGTTCTGTAATTGTTTCTCTGAATGTAGATAGCTTTTTCCAACACATGTCTTTTGGAGTTGTCTTGGAACCTTGTGTATTGCTGAGAGGAGCCAAGTCTATCAAAGTTAGGCATCACTGGCCTATCACTCTTAATGGAAGAAGTAGAAAGGGGTCACAAATATAAATTCCATTTTTAGTTGTTGTTTTCAAAGTTACCCAGATCAAGGAATTTATCAGCTGATATTCAGTTTCTCAGTATTGTCTCTCCATGTTTAAGCTAGACTGCTTCAAAATTAGACAGTCAATTGTAATTACCATACTCAAGTCTTTCAGTGAGGTAGAACCTGCCAGTTAGAGGTCTACTGGCATGAAGTTTGACTCTCATTCTAAATGTTTCTTTTTGATATTAAAGGTCATAAGAATAGTTTCAATTGTTTTAAATATTCAGAGCAAAATCTATTTAAAAGTATGCCTTCTTGTAGTATCCATTTCAGGGTAAGAGTCACCAGGTATCACTTTTTTGTGGAGGTGGTTTTTGGGTATTAGTTTCACAGCCTACAAAAACCTTTCCAATAAGGAATCATGACCTTTTCCCATCTGGTTTATCTATTAACCACAGGTGTGAAGAACAAAGATCTTATAAGCAACTCACTCATTCCTTCCCTTAAATTCCTAATGGGGACCATCTCCAATCATCCTGATCTATATCTTGCCACTGGACCCAGATGGCTCTAGAGGAGAAAGTGAGGCTGGTGACCTTGCACAGCCCTCCCTCACTTAAATCCAAGGCTCCTCTTTGAGAATGAAGGAGAAACCACAACAACAATAAATTCCTAAAAATCACCTTTTAATTCAGCTATGTTAATATTAAATTGCAAAAAAAGACTTGGACCAAACAGAAGTTTTTCCAACTGAAAGCTAAAGAGAGGAACAAATTAGTGAAAGAGGTGGTGCCTTTTCCTTTGCCAGGGAGCTGCAGAAATAGAAAAGACATACAACACTGTTTGGTACATTTAAATAATTGTTGTTCCTGACTCTTGATGGATTAGTCTCATAGTTCCTTCTAGCCATATATTTTATTATGGGAAATACTAGCTTTAAATAGAATGTTGGGTTTCCTTTTGAAGATTCTATTCAGACTAGGCCTAGGAAAATTCATATCTGCTCTGCATTTGCAAAGATGACACTATTGATGAAAAGCCACTTATGAATGCAGTTCAAGCCAATTTTCCAATGAGGGTAATTGGTTTCTTTGACTAAAATTCTACTTTGATGGATGTCTGACTATGGCATGGTAATGACCCCAAATTTTCTGTTGGTTAAGCCAACAGAGCACAATCTCCAGCAGGTTCTATCAAGATATAAAGAACTTTGAATATGGATTCAATGATGGACTATATATTTATTATCTTGGGACCAATCTGGCTAAGTTCTCTTGTTCTCTCTCCTTTTTCCAACTTTGTTTTTCAATTAACAAGGATTTATTTTCTCTCCTCACCTCTCACGGAGTGAGGAGTGGAGAGAATGATAAAGAAAACTTATGACAAATGTGCATCATCAAGCAATATAAATTCATATACTACCATAGGTAATGACATGTCTCAGTCTGAACCCTTAGTCTATCATCTCTACAGCAGAATCTATCAGGAGTCATTATTGGTCCTCTAGAATTTTTGTATTAATCAGAATTTTTGAGACTTTCAAAGTTGTTTGTTTATAATGTTGCTCTTAATTGTCTGTGTATGTATGTATATATGTATGTGTGTATGTATGTATAGACAGGTATATGTATAGACCCTCTGTGACTTCATTTGGCAAATATACTAGAGTGTTGTTGTGAGCAGAGCACTTTTAAATTTGAAAACGAAAATTTAAATGTGAAAGGGAACTTTAAATGTAAAAGTGAAAAATAGCTTAAATATGAGATTGTTTATTAATAGCTTGCTGACCTTTTTGGGGATCAAATAAGCATTCTTACCTCACAGATTACATTATATTTAAAATCAGGGAAATAACCGACTTAATTAGGAAAAAATTAATACAGACTTCTTGGTCTGGAAAGGCAAAAAGAAAGCAGGGAAGACAATTAAAAACATTTGTAACTTCATGAAGATTACAGATAGGATGAACAAGGATTTGTTCATGAAATCCTGGAATGCTAAACGTTTTCTGAAGAAAAATTTAGGACAAATAAAAAGTATACTTAACTTTATGAAAGATTATCAGTATATGATGAATGTTAACCCTAAGAAGTGGTAGTCATGGCAATATAAGTAGCTTTAAAAAATAAGATAAATAAATGTATGACTGGTCTATACGTTTGCTTCTACTGTTAAAGATAGACTCTTACACTGGATGGAACTTGAGTAAGACTCAAAAAGACAATTTCCCCAGAGAAAACTTAGCTGATTTTTTCATTTTCAAATAGAACAGGCTGACAAATATGTAGCCAGATTTAGGTTATGCTAATAACTAGTCAACATACTCTATCTTTACTCCTGTTTCTTCTCTAGCATGAACAATGACAAAAAATACGTTAAAATTTAAACCATTTAGCCTGGTGTGAAGGGCAGCTAGGTGGCCCAGTGCATAGAGCATAAGGCCAGGAGTCAAGAAGACTAATCTTAGTGAGTAAAAACTGACTTTAGACACTTGCTAGCTGTGTGACCCTGGGCAAGTCACTTCACCCTGTTTGCCTCACTTTCTTCATTCGTAAAATGAGCTGCAAAAGGAAATGGCAAACCACTCCTGTATCTTTGCCAAGAAAACCCTGAATGGGGTCCTGAAGAGTTAGCATGACTGAAAAAAAACTGGATAACAACAAAGCTTGGTGTGAAAATAACAATATTTACAATATACAAATTTACAGCATTTACATAAATATAAACATAATGTACGTAAAGTGCTTAACATATATGATTTCTTCTAATTCTTACAACAACCCTGTAATGTAGGAATCATCATTATCCCTCCCCTTTACAGATAGGTAAATAAGGTACAGAGAGGTTAAGGACCATGCAGAGAGTTATACAACTACAATATGAAGCAGGAAATTTGAACTCAGGTCTTCTGACTCCAAGTACAGCAGATAATCCACAACAAAATCTAGCTACCTCAGTGCTCTGAATGAGTTAAATTTTAATGCTTTACTCTGAAATGTTAAGCCTTCAAAGATAAAGGGAAAATATGATCCCATAACTCACTGGGAAACTGAGTTTAAGGCTGCTGATATTTTTCATACTCTAAAATCCATTCATTCCACAGTGTTCACTTAGCATGTTAGCATGTTACCATGTCATAAGATGCATATGAACAATGGGAAGTGATTAGAATAATGTTCAGAAAGACTTTCAGATTCAAGCATTATTTAAAATGACTTGTAAAGTCTTTTCTTGATCTAGACCTTTAACAGTCAGGTACCCAAATAGGTAAGAATTCACAATCTAAAGGCCAAAACATAAAAGTCAGTCTGCAAAATGTTGAAGGAGAATAAATTTGAGCAATGTTGAATTTCAGTCAATTAAAAAGATTTTGTTAAGTGCTTACCAAGTACTGGAGATGTAACAAGAGGCAAAAAATGAAGAACTAATAATTTATTACTTTCTTACCATCTCCTATTCATTTCTCTTTTGTTTCTATGTAACTCTCACCAAAGCATCTAGAAGTCTCAGCTTTGAACTGGAAATTTCCATTAAGGCGACGAACATTCTTTTAAAGTAATCTGGTCAAGGTAAAATAGAGAGCTGTTCCCTAAGATCCTTGACTGTAGATGAAATGTATATAACATTTAAAATCGTTTTTAGCCTGTCATCCTTTCCCAAGCTAGTTTTTGTTTTCATTTCTAGAATCACAAGTTCCATTCCTTTGTCTTCTGACTACAGTTTGAAATCTTTGTACATTCCTTAGAAATGGTATCATTGTACATTCCTTAGAATCATTGTACATTCCTTAGAAATGGTATCGTCTCATGCAGCTCAGCTGATCAAGGGCTAATATTCAAATATTCTTACCCTTCTAAAAGACATCAAAATATCTACAGCTTTTCTAGTAGTCTGAATTTAGGTTTAACTGCACCATTCTGCAAAGGAAGAACATCTTTGAATCTAGGCCAGGAAATTTGTTGGTATTCCCTAAGATCTAATTTTGACCATCTTCATTAGGTGATGAGTGGAACTATGATGGGTTACTTTTCAGGTATCTTTCACAAGGTGCTCTCACATCCACCCAGCTCTTTGTGTATTGGTATTGAGAAATCCTAGTCTAACAATATGGCTGCTTCCCCCACCATTATCATAGCAGAATTTCCTCAAAGCACATGGTAATGAATTTCATACGATGATGCTGACAGAATAGGCCAAGAAAGGTTAAAGAACATTCATTTGCACAAGGAAACTCACCTGTGTTAGGAGACTGAGTTATCTTATTATCATTCCTTTTAGTGAGATTGTTATCTTAAAAAATCTAACTAAATATACTAAAATACTTCAATGTCATTGCTTACAAAATGAAAATTACAGAAAACATGAAACTTCTACATATTTATTTAGAAAGAAAAAGAATATTCCTGCCAGGTGATTTAGTACTTTGGACATCTTGCTCATGTTTGAACAAAAAGCTAACTACTACTTTTCTTTACAGGTTTGTAGCATGCTTTTTTTTAACTGACTGAAGATAGTCATAAATTAACATATAAGAACATAAACATTTATATGTCACATAACTTGCAAAGACTATCCTTTATACTTAGGCCTTTCCCTATCTATAGGTTTGGAATTAGCATTGCAGTGTCTCAATAGAATTTCTTGCATTTACATAAAAGGCAAGTTAAAACATTTGTCACATAAGTTAAAAATCTTAAAAGTCTGCCACTGACATGAGCAGGGCCAAGAAAATAACATGCACAATGATTACAACAAATGGAAAAAAGAAAAATCAACAATCATATCAAAATAACGAATAATGTAAATTCATAAAGAGGATGTTTGGTTTCAAAAATAAAAAAGAAGTGGGAAGCAACTTCCTCTATCTATCCCCTTTCAGATATAAAGATTATACAGGAGTGGAAGACTTCAGATAAGGTCAGATATTTTTTTGGATGTATTGATTATTTTTGATGATTCCTGCACCCTGCCTCCACTTCTTTCTCTTTTTATTTTCTAGGAAACATTGCTTATTAAAAGGAATGGCTTTCTGGAAAAGGATTAGGAAAAAAACCCAAATGATATCAATAAATAGAAAAGCTTATCTTTTGTGACACACAGACATATAGGGGAAAACGTGTTTACATATGTATGCATACACATTTCATATATGTGCACTATATTTGCATGTGTAGTATATGTGTATTTGTTTTTATATATGTCTCTGTGTATATGAATATATGTATTATGTTTTATATACATACAGATATACATACAGACACATACCTATATGCATATACACACACATGTCCTATATAGCTCAGTGCAAATGAGGCTAAGCAAAGGTGAAAATTCCAAGATCTCTCAAGATATTCGGTCCTAGTAAAACATGAAATTAGGCAATTCCTTCAAAAGGCATATAAGGCAACTGTCAAGACTTTGTCAGATGAGAGATTTGCTGAAGGAAGAAACAGATGGACAAATCTAGAACTATCATGAACATTTCTTTTTTTCAAATACAAGGCAAGTTTCACAAAATGCGCTTAGGGAATTCTCCATGAAATCTGCCTTTAAATCAACTTTTTAAGACATATTCAGTTAGGGAAATGGTAGGGGTAGGAATGGGACAGAGACCCAGAGACCCAGCGACCCAGGGAACTCTGTTAAAGTGGCAGAGAGGGAAGAAAGAGTAAAGGCTCCCGTCAGGTACAGCAAGTATTCCCGCCGGTAGCTTTTTAAACTTATTTGGACAAACTTATGCTAAACTCAATTGTTCCTACCCTTACATCCTCTGCTATGAGGGCCCTTTAATCTCAGCATCTTGAGATAAAATGCCCTTATTGTCTGCAAGTCTTAGAAAGCTGCTTACAGCTCCGAGACTAGCTTGCCCAGGGTCACACAACCATTATTTGTCAAAAGATGAACTTGAACTCAACGCTTTTTGGTTCAAGTCTCCCTCTCTCTCTGCTATATGTCCTTCAGGCTTCAGAGAGGTATGATTTGGAAGTAACTTCCAAACTCATGAGACTATAGATCCATTTGAATATTGAGGTTATAAGATTTAAGGCAATATAAGAATGCATTGCTGAATTACCATTTTTTGTATGTCTTCTATGACATTTGTGTGACAAAATATATTTTTAAATTTACCTTTATTATACTTTTTATGAGTGGTAAAGTAGCAGAGTGGTTCAAGGGCTGGTCGTGAACATCAGCAAGATAAGTTTAAACTCTGACCATTTGTATTACCAATGCAAGTTACATGTTTAGGAGCAAGTCCTTTCTCTTAACCTCTTAGTGTCCCAGGCCAATCTTTTTATTTTTAAGGGCAAATTGGGGTTAAGTGACTCGCCCAAGGTCACACAGCTAGTTTTGTGTGTGTGTGTGTGTGTGTGTTAAGTGTCTGAGGCCGGATTTGAACTCAGGTCCTCCTGACTCCAGGGCCGGTGCTCTATTCACTGGCCTGGAGCAATCTTGATGACTATTAAATACAGAAAAAAACCAATCTGCTTTGGTAAAGAGTGTTTCAACATTGGATGATCCTTCTACCATTGAAAGCACAGATTCTGGGAAAATTAATTTTCCATGTATGTATACATATACACTATATATGTTATCTACTATATAGACATATCAATCACATATCAAAATTAATGTAGATCTAGATAGTCACAGAAGCAGGTCATCTCTGATTAAATAGACCCAACTTCAGGGTATGATGGTTTGTGTCTGCTTTAGAGACTCTCAGAGAACACTAAGAAAACTCACTCAATTTAAGATTTTTTATAAACCATATACAGTTCAAAACACAAAAAAGAAAAAAAAACAAATGTCTTTCAGGTACTCTGGCTTCTCTATCTACATATATACAAATGTAAATCTATTCATAAGCCAATATTCTATAAAACGAAAAGATAGCAGTTAATTCCTTCCCATATGCCAGGTAGAAAAGGATTTATCCGTCTATTCTCAATCCTTGTTCAATTTTCACTAAAGAACATTTCCTAGAGCAGGCTCCTCAATCCTCTGTTGCAATAACCAGAGGGCATACTCTAAGATTACAGTGTCCACTCTGTTGTACTTTTACCCATAGATCACAGATCTAGGGCTAATATTTTTTTTTTCTGGTTGGAAAAGGCATTAGGGTCAAAATAGGTTTTTAGTTGTGCTTTGAATGATGGACCAATTCTAATTTGGAACAAGGTATGCCACACTAGTATGAGAGATGACAAAAGATTATTTACAATGGCCCTTTTCCAAAAATGTAGGAAAACCTGGATGATGACGTATCATTGGATGATACAGCTTGAAGCAGAAGTGATCTCACTGGCCATAGGGTCAATATGAGTCAGTAATCTGATATGGCAGCCAGATAAGTTACTGACATCTTGATCTGCTTTAGGTGAGACATAATTTTCATAGATAGGGATGTAACAGTATGTCTGTTTCTTGTTCTTTTCAGACCTCATTGCAAATACTGTGCACAGAGCTGGGTGATAGAGTTTAAGAAGGACAAGGGAGAATGTCAACAGGAAGGTAATGAGGATAGTGAATGGTCTTGAGTTCATCACATATCTATATCTATACCTATGTCTATATCTACCTCATAGACATAGGTATAGATATAGACATAGGTATAGATATAGATATGAAATGGACATGCTTATCAGAGAAAAGAAAAGTGAGGGATGATATGACAGCTGTCTTTGAGAATTTGAAGGGCTGTTGAATAAGTGAGGAATTAGATTCATTCTGTAAGGCCCCAGAGAGAAGAATCAGGGGCAATGGGTAGAAGTTGCAAACAGACCAAATTAAACTTGTCAAGAAAAAGATCTTTAACAATTAGACCCATTCCAAATCAGAGGTAGCTTCCTCAAGAGGCAGAGCCCTCCTTAAAGATCTACAGTCAGAGGCTAAAAAATAACCAGTTTTCAGTATGTTATAGTAGGGATTCCTTTAGTATATGGGTTGAACTAGATGGCCTCTGAAGTCCCTTCCAACTTTCAAACTAAATTGAACTATTCTCTGAGAATAGGAGAAGGATAATCTCCTCTTTTCACAAACTAAGAGCCAGGTAGTTTAAGGGATTTGTCCAAAGTTAAAAAGGTGGCTTGGAGTTGACAGCGGAATCTGAGTCCAGATCTTCTGAAGCCAGAGCCAGTGATCTTTCCACTGTATAAACAAGAAGTCCATTTTACCCTCATTCAACATATATTAATGTTCCAATATGAGCAAAGCATAGAGCTCTATGTAGAAAATAGGAAATGTCAAGTAAATTTATGGGGTCCTGACAGTTTTCAACTCATTCACTGAAGTCTTATAGAAGACTTATTTTAGGTCTCCATCAATGTTGGTAGATAGTTTCATCTTATTTAAGAACACAAGGTTATATGAACTACTGATAGCAATTTGTGGTTAATGGGACTCCGAATCCAACTGATTGTGCCTACCTTGGGAAAGGAAAAGATAGATTTAGTTTTATCTCATTTATTCTTTTACCTTTCAGAACTTATTGCTGATGGGACTGTCAATCATCTGTAGTTTTAGAGAGTTAGATGCTTGGATCACTAGAAATTTGAAGCTTTATTTGAAATGTGTCACAGAATGTCAATATTATATTGTTATGTGCAATAGCTTTCAATCATCAGAGATCTGATATATACTTAAGTGGAAGTATTTTCTGAATGGCCTTGTAGCCCTCTACCTATGCAAGCTACTGGATTGCTTGCAAACAATATCTTAATTTTTTAAATAACATTTTACTCACCCCCCATTCCATGTAAAAACAATTTTAACATACATTTTAAAAAATCTGGAGTTCCAAATTTCTCTCTCCTTCACCTTCCCACTCCTTGAGATGGTAAGCAATTTGATATAGGTTATATATGTGCAATCATGTAAAACATATTTTGAGGCATCTAGGTGGTGCAGTGAATATAGCACCAACTCTGGAGTCAGGAGGACCCGAGTTCAAATCTGGCCTCAGACACTTGATGCACTTACTAGATGTGTGACATTGGGCAAGTCACCTAACCCCAATTGCCCTGCCTTCCCCCCCAAAGAAAGACAATCCCCCATATTTCCATATCAGTCACACCAATATCTTCATTGAACTTAATGTCCTCAATACATCACTGAACGGGGACAACTGGTCCCAGAAATGAGAATATATGAAAATTTACTAGGGGCTTCACATAGGATTTAAGCTGTTGTGTAAATGAGCTAATCTGATAATGGCATCTCTAAAAAATCCAGATTATTGGAATATACAACTGGACTTAAATTTTTTTTAATGTTTCTTTTTTTCCTTGAGTAATTAAATAAAGCAGGGGCATCTAGGTAGTGTAGTGGATAGAATACTGGGCCTGGAGTTAGGAAAACCTGAGTTCAATTCCAGACTCAGACACTTAATAGCTATGTGACACTGGGCAAGTCATTTAACCTCTATTTGTCTTAATTTCCTAAATTGTAAAATGGGGATAATGAAATAATAATTATAAAGTGCTTAGCCTAGTGGCTGGCAGAGTAAGCACTATAAAAGTTAGCTATTATTATATTTTAAAATGTTAATCATGGGGGGGTTAGTTAAACAAAGATAATGTTAAAATGTATTCCTTTCATATATTGTTCTATTTCATTTTATCACTAAAATCATAAAGGAAAGCTTCTACAAATAACTTGATTAACTGATAACTGTTAGTATTTACTCTCAGACTGCTTACATGCTCACAAAATTTACTATCTTTCCATCTCTCCATCCACAAATCCATCTGTCTGTCTATCTATGATGTTTTATTCCTTTTCCTTTATTTTTTTAATTTAATTTAATTTTTATTTTAAAGCAATTGGGGTTAAGTGACTTGCTCAAGGTTACATGACCAGGTATTTCTGGGTGTGGTGCTAAGTATCTGAGGCCAGATTCAATCCCCAGGTCATCCCAACACTGGGTCAGGTGCTCTTACTCGCTGAGCCACCTGGCCGCTCCGGTTCCTTTTCCTTTCATAAAGACATTATGATATAATGGATAGTTCCATGTTGTTATAACAACATACCATCTATAGATCAATGGTATGGGTTCAAATACTTTGCTATGTACTTACCCATCCAAGTTCAGGTTATCACTTAAGTACTCTGGGCCTCCATCACCCCATTTATAAAATGAGAGGGTTGGAATAGATGATGTTGGTGTTCCTTAATAGTTCTAATTCTGTAATACTATGGAATTAGCATGCTATCAATCTAGGAACTAATGTTTGCTCTAAATTCATCTGGTGACCTGCAATGAGTATTAATCAAGACACCAAGTCCATTCTCACTTGATTTCAGAAGTCAATTTGTTAAAATATTCTTTTGTCCTTCAAATATGTATTTTAAATTAATTTTTTATCATCTAGATAATAGCTGTAAGATTTCCTTTTGGAAATGGATTTGGAAGACAAAGGAAGATACTCCATATATAAAAAAAGATGGTAGACAAGCAAAATTCTGTTGTGTCTCAAAATTGCTCTATATTATAAGTAACATTTTTATTGTTCCATTAAAAAGAAGAAATCAGTGGAGGAATTTCCTTTCCTAGATATCCCATTAATGTTACAGATCTACAAAGGATACAAAAAGCACCTACCTAAGAAGCACCTACCCAAAGTAAAACACTGGTTTACTACAGTCATGTATTCATTTTTTCCATATTTCCTGATATCATGGCAAGTTCTGTCCATAAGCATGAACTCTTGACATCTCTCACAACCCAATTCCACAGTGATCAACTCATTTATTTGCTGTCAAAGAAAAGTCTCAAACTTAAACTATAAGTTTGACCTTGGATTTATGAGAGACTTCAGAAAATATGATCAATCTGCTAGCAAAATACTTGAGTGTGGAAAGAAACAAAACACAAAGGGTTTGGGATTGTTGTTTTTGTTGCTAGGGGGTTGGATAAAGATATATATATATATATATATATATATACAGCTAATAAACTGTGAGGGAGAAGTCAGCTTATAATAGTTTTCTTTTCTGAATCATTATGAATGTTTGACTTGAAAATACTAAAATAAGTCCAAATGACTAAATCAGCATTTTATAGTGCCAACATAAATATTTGCTTCCTTTCTGTGTCCAATTGCTGTACTGCCACCTTACATCTATTGTAGAACCACATAAATTTGGTTTCATAATTGATAAATAAATTATTTTCTCAGTCTCTGAACAATGAACTGCTAGTAATTCATATTTCACAGTAAATATATTGATATACAGCACACTATGCTGGACAATATTTAACATAATCACTCAATTGCCAGCAAGGCTATCAAAGATGAAATTTTCTCACCTTATCTTACATGATGTATATAATTAAAATTTCTTAATTTCTCCATTGAATTTTTCCTGGCAAAAGCTTCAGTGTTTGATGTCAGCAAGAAGAAAAAAAATGAAATTGTACATTGAAAAGTAAACCCCAAAGGGAAAAAAATTATCATACACATTCATTGGGTTTTCTCCTAGCTAAGGTTCAGATAAAGATTTTAATTAGCTCCCTTGAAAACTGTGGTTTGTACTAAAATAAAATTTCTGTCATCACTTCATTTTTACACAATGCTAGGGATGATAATATAGCCAAAAATAGAATTTACAATCTTGATAAATGGTTGCTATTCCTTCACTAGTTTAACAGCATTTTTATTAAAAGTGGATGTTCAATCTTTAATGTTTGCATTGTATAGATAATTAATTACTAGGTATTAATTTACTGTTAGATAATTCATTTCCTAAAAACACATACAAAAATCATCCCAATCAATGAAAATTGACGAAAATCAGTTTTCAATAATAAACATAGGAGGATCAAACAAGCTAAGGAAAATAACCAAAAGTGATATAATCATAAAATAAAGGATGTGATTAGATTATTATATGGCTGGAAAACAAAAGAAAAGACAGTCTTATTGTCACAGGGATGAATAAAACAACGGACAGCCCATGTGACTAATTGCTCTCCCCTGCAATATTAGAAAAATGTGAAGGGCTCTAACATGTTAAGTGGACCTCCCTAAGTGAACTTCTGGGAAGAAACAGATAAGAATATCTCAGCATGGATGGTTTGCAATCTGAATCACTAGAAGTAGTTCTCACACCAGTGAGGCCACAGGAGCTCTATAAGAATATTGGACAGTATTGAAATAATAAAATGTTAAATCTTAAAAATGTAAAATGTTATTCAAACTGGATTAGAAGAAAAGCCAAGAATAAAATCTAACCATCAGAGAATATGGATGTTTTCTACCTACATCTTTGCAGTCCTTCATTAGATAAGGGGTCTCCCACATGTATGCTATATTATACAGTTCTCACAGATATAACAATGGAGGTAATTTTAAATAATTTGCTGAGAAATGGTATCAAGCAAGGCCTTAAATAAGTTATTAAAGTTAACTTGCTCTCACTTATTCAAATTACCAGTGTTACGTAAGATATCCTATATCAAAACTAAACAACTCCACAAAGTATCTTGTACTTATTGTGTGAAGCCTGAGAAATTCCTAAAGACATACCAGTGAAATCTACTTCAGTACAAAAACAGATTATTCCAAACATAAAAAAAATAAAATGGATGAAAAAAAAAACAAATCATGTTCTGCCCTTATTTTGTTATTCATTTGAAAAGGTACCTCCCTTACTATGTATATCCTGAAAAGCATTACTGATGGATAAGAATTGAGGAGAAAGGAAAAAATGTGGTCTGTTTGTGGTTCTAAGAATAATTAAAAGGAAAGCATTTTTTGCTTTTTTTTTTAAAGAGAAATACATAAATAAAGGGTGAGTATGACTGCAGCATTTTTGCCAACAGTGGCTTGTAGAAAAAAAAAAAGGTGCATGATGAACAAAAGCTATACCTGGAAAAAGTGATGTGGTGGTCAGTTAGTGGGAAAGGAACAACAGATGGATTGGCCTTGTGGCACATGGACTCCCTGAGGTGCTAAAAGAACAAAAGGGAGGGTTCCAGGGAGATTTTCAGAGGGAAATACACACCCGAGATATAATTACAATAGGAATAGGGACCAATGAATTTTTTTTGAGAAAAAAATGTATCCTTTACATAGTAAAGGAGTATGATTATACATCACAAGAAACTATGTGAATGAAGGCTTGAGCTGTAATTTCTGGCAAGCTTACTTTTGTG
Organism: Petaurus breviceps papuanus; assembly: GCF_028583685.1. Classification (NCBI taxonomy): domain Eukaryota; kingdom Metazoa; phylum Chordata; class Mammalia; order Diprotodontia; family Petauridae; genus Petaurus; species Petaurus breviceps. The sequence continues at coordinate 4,372,477 of NW_027185877.1, forward strand.
AATCTAATGACTTCCGATTATATTGAATGAATTCTTACACAGCACTGTACCAAGGGGGGAAAAACCATAGCATATGTCAACACTGTGGGTGCAGATGACATGCAATTTAAAATGTCTAATTACACATTTCACCTTTGCTAAACATCCTGAAAGCTGATGTGATTTAATCGTAGATTAATGCATTTCTCTAAGGCCTCCAAATTGAGGTAGCTCAAATAACTCCATTTTCAGGCCTGGTTTATTGTCTATAAGTAACCCAAGAATTGAAATCTCTTGAGTGTTTTAATCTGCCAAGTAGCTGAGGAGTTCATCTGCATATAATTATGCATGAAATACAATTCGTTCTAAAAAATGAATGACTTCTGGAACACAGGTAACAGTTCCATGGAGTTCAAATCAGTCAGTAAAGTCAACAAGCATTTATTAAGTATATATTACAATCCAGTCACTGCTAGAAGCACTAAGAATACAAAGAAAGTAAAAAAAAAAAACAGTACCTGCTCTCCAGGAACTCACAGTCTTGTGCATCACTATGAAAATAATCTCTATCAGAGAAACTGAAAGAACCTTCATTCAGTTGTGTCTGACTCTTCTGCATGCCATTTGGGATTTTCTTTGCAAAGATAGTGTTGTGGTTTGGCATTTCCTTTTCCAAATCATCTTACAGATAGGGAAACTCAGGCAAACGGTAAAGTGACTTGCCCAGGGTCACACTGGGCATTATGGCACTACTTAGCTGCTTAAAAGAAAGTATGTCAGACTTAATGAGAGCTAGATTCAGGGTCTAATGAAACATTTAATAACCTATCTAATGCCTTCTTCCAGCCACCAACTTCTCTCCTGCCACCAACTGCCTAAGGCTTAATTTTTTTTCATAGGATTCTGATCATGAGGTAATTCTGAATATTTAAAATTTATGTGCCCAAATTTTATTAATATGTATATTTATACACATGTATTTTTTGTTTTGCTTTTTGGAAGGGCAATTGGGGTTAAGTGACTTGCCCAAGGTCACATGGCTAGTAAGTATTAAGTGTCTGAGCTTGGATTTGAACTCAGGTCCTCCTGACTGCAGGGCCAATGCTCTATTCACTGTGCACCTAGCCGCCCTCATTTCTTTTCTAAAAAAAAAAAATTATTAGGGCATTAGCACGGAGTCTATTGATAATGGGTATATTATTCACAATTATAATCTTTTGAAAGATGGTAAATCTACAAAAGTTCTAGTTGCACATACACATTATGCTTATAGTAAAACAAGCTCAACCATGTTTCAGGTTGCCTTGGTTTCTAATTTCTCTAATTTGCATGATGCATGAAGTTTTAAATTCACTCTCTCTACTATTCTCCTGTATATAGCTATTTAGATGCTACTTTATACTAATACTCTCCCCTCCAAAATGACTTTGTATTTATTTTTTTTTTGGAGGTCAATTGGGGTTAAGTGACTTGCCCAAGGTCTTATGGCTAGTTTTTGTGTTAAGTGTCTGAGGCTGGATGTGAACTCAGGTTCTCCTGACTCCAGAGCCAGTGCTCTATTCACTATACCACCTAGCCACCCTACTTTGTATTTATTTTGTCCTCAGCTTCTTTCAAAACCTGGTTTAAATCCAGTCTTCCTCAAGAAGTTCTTCCCAGTACCTATCCCTCTCCTTCCCATGCTAATGTCTTCCTTCGGAGCTTACCTTCCATTTGTACAATATATAACTATATACTACGAGGTCACGATTAGTACGAATGATAAATCCCCTGAAGAGGTCACATTCATTTAAACTCACACTATTCATTTATAACTGTAAAATATGGTCATTGGTTGCACCTCAATAGAAATATGCAGCTTGAATTTCAATCATCAGACCACTCCAGGAGATTTATTTGTGCTAATCCATGACCTACCTGTACACTGTGTATATGAATTACATATAGTACAGTTATTTGCATATTTGTATATTGTCTTCCCCACTTGAATACAAATGCTTTAAAGTCAGGGATTTGCCTTTTTTGGTAACCCTAACATGGCACATAATATTTAGTAAATGTCTGACTGATTGCCATATATTCCCTATATATATATATATATTATATATGATGTGTACATGTATATGTGTATATATTCACACAAATTTGTATGGGTACATACACACGTGTATATATGTATATATCCATATATATGTGTGTAGATAGATAGATACAGAGAGAGGGAGAAAGAAAGAGACAGGGAGAGAGAGGGAGAGGTTTTCCTGATAGAGTAAAATCTTCTTAAGGGCAAAGGGCAGTCATATTTCTGTTTTTGAATCTCCAACCCCATAGCACAGTGTCTGACACATAGTAGGCATTTAATTAATCTTCACTGAAATATCTCTCGTGTCTATGGTCATCCATTCAGTCCTGAGAGGAATTTACCACTTCTCTCTCATTCTCATTGCTCTCTCTTTCTTCAGATTATCTCATATTTACTAACTTTACCTATTGTAAACTCCTAATAAATGGAATGTAAGAAGCTTGCAGTCAGGGACTTTCTCCTTTTATTCTTTTTGTCCTCAGAGCCTGGCACATAATGGGCACTTGATAAATGTCTGTTTAAATAAGCATGTACAGTTTGCCTCAAAGTACTGACATGATAGGTTTTGTTAGGAAGATATAAGGATCATCTCTTTTAGGTGGAACAAAAAGACAAAAAGCAAGGAAGGAAGGGTCTTTTTTCCTTCTTTCTTTTTCCTTCCTTTTCTTTTTCCTTCTTTCCTTTCCTTCTGTTGTACATGGGGAGGAGTGACAAAGCTCATAAACTGCAGTCTAGGAACATTCTAGAATTACCAATAAATTAATGGGGGGAAGCCTGCTTTCCAGTATAGCAGCTATGGAATATTCATCCCAACCCATAGATGAGTCACTGGAGTCCTGACAATCCCTGCCGAACCTGAAACAAATTGGAGCTATAATTTACAGCACAATAGAGCTCAAAGACAGTAGCACATGTAGTCCAGGATCTTTAAATATTCTATAAATAATAGCCCTGAGGGGTACAATTGACAATAAGGTCTGAATGATGAATCATCAGGTAGTTTAAGTAAAAACCTGCCTGATTAAATGCTTTGTTTTTAAACCACCTGCATCAGTGTCTACAGAAGCAGGACAGACCAAATTGTTCTTGGTCTTTTTTTCCCTTCTGAAAACCAGACAAGCATACAGATGATAAGTTTTATTATATTATGAAATGGAGGCCCAAACAAAGCACTGAGTATTGTGTAATTCCAATTATCTATTTTTCTGGCTGAGGATTTAGGGACCAGACACCACTAATCTAAGTTTCTCAAGCTCCTAATGGCTCTAAGTCACATGGAAGTAATTTCATTTTGGTCCTCCTGGCCCAGAGAACACATTTCTCTGTATTTTCCTTGAAGAGTGTTTTGATTGCTGTTGTTGATGTTGTTGGGCCCACCAACCAGTTACCAGATGCTCAATGGGCAAAGCTAATTAGCAGAGCCTCCTTTCCAAAGTTGGGCTCGCTGAGCATAATCATTAAAGTAGACAGTAAGGCAGAGTCCAGAGACTCCTGAGCTGCACATAAGTTGCAGCAAGTGATCCCTCAGCCAAAGAGGAAGGATTGCATTGAGGTAATATCCACACAATGCCACAGCATCCAGTCAGTTGTGCCCCACCCTGCACAACAATAACAACAACAAAATCACATCTGAATGTTCTATATACGAGATAGCAAATACTGAGACTCACTTTGTCACATTAAAGCAGTTGTTTTTAGACTATTTGGTCTTAGAATTTATTTACCTTCTTAAAAATTGAAAAGGATTCCCCCCCCAAAACACTTTTGTTTATGTGAGTGTACCTATTCATAATTACCACATTAGAAATGGACCTCTTGGGATTCCTAGACCATGTCTGGAAAACTACAGCATTAAATTTATTACTTACATAGCACCCTGGGTAAAGTGATGGACTTAGAACCAAGAAAACCTGGGTTTGAATCATTTCTCAGATATTTTAAACCAAATTTATTTTTTTCAATAAACAAAAATCTATTTTCTCTCCCTGCCATCTCTTGTCCATCAGAAACTTTAAAAAAGAAAAGTAAAGAAAACCCTTAGAACAATAATGAATAGTTTAGGAAAAGAATAAACTTCTGAATTGGTCACATTCAAAAATATGCCTTGGATATTTGAATCAATAAATTATTCAATCAAAAAGCAGGCATCAGGGACAGCTAGGTGGTGCAGTGAATACAGCACTGACCCTAGAGTTAAAAGGATCTCAGTTCAAATCTGGCCTCAGGCACTTCACACACACACACACACACACACACACACACACACACACACTAGCTGTGTGACCTTGGGCAAGTCACTTAACCCCAACTGCCTTGCCTTCCCCCCTCCAAAACAAAAAAAGCAGGCATCATGACACATTGGATAGAAAGGTGACTTTGAAGTCAGAAAAACCTGGATTAAATTGCTGTCTATGATAGAGAATGGTTATTTAATGCTGGAAAAGTTGACTCATGTCTTTGTACCTCCAGCCATATCTCTAAGACTCCACTAAGTTATGGAGCAGGTGCTGATCTTTACTGGTGGAGGGAATTTTCTCAACAGGAGCTCCCTATACAGATGAATTCATAAGCCTCCTTTGAGGGAAAAAAAAAAAACTTATCAAAAACTGTGCTGGTTGCTGAGGATGAAAAGAGAAAAGTTAAACAATGTCTGTCTTTAAGGAGCTTGCATTTTGTGCTCCCTTATGCAAGTAACTTGACCTTCCTTTCAGCCTCATATTACTTATCTGTAAAATAGGATAACAAGGGCACCTACTTCACAGGACTGCTATGAAAATCATATGAAATACCAGACATAACGCACTTTTCAAACCTTAATGTTATATTATTATTATTAGACATAATTATCCTTACATTTTACATTAAATTCTGGGTTAAACCTAGCTTAGTCAAGAAGACATCTCAGGACACCAGTCAAATGCAAAGCAATGCCATTCTACATTAGAAGAAGTGCATGATAATCCGGTCATATATTTGAAAAGAATGGCAAGTTGGGGATAATAGATTTGCAGTTTCATGTGCAATCATCTTTTTTTTATTTTGTTATGTTAAGGGAATGCTTGTTTTATTCCAGAAATTAAAAAGAAAAGAAAAATTAGTTTCCTCACCAGGAGCTCCCTATACCAATGAAATTATAAATGAATAAACTGACCCAATTTCAAGGCTCTTCACTTTTCCCCCAAAACAACCCCTTAGCAGCAAGTGATGCCTGGAGAAATGCATTGACTTCAAGCTGGAAGGGACTTTAGAATCTAATTCAACTCTCATTGTATAGATCAGTAAAATGGGGGATAAGGAGTTTAAGTGACTCACCCAGGTCCTGGAGGCAGTAAGTGAAAAAACCTCACCGTAGGGTTTTAAATTTCAAGCTAGGCAGAACCTTTGAAAACCACCTAACACAACACCCTCATTTTACAAATGAGGAAACATATATTGAGAAGTGATATGATTTGGCCAGTCTCAAAGAGAATAACTGAGAAATGAAGAATCTGAACTTTTGCCCTCTGAATCCAAATTCAGCATCTTTTCTACCAGACACACCACTTCCCCAGTGGCATTGTGTGAAGCTTTCCAGGAGCCAACAGAGTGGTAGTGACTTTTAGGGGAGAGGAAGCCATCAGTCCCACAATCCATGCCTATGCATAAAACTAGATGCTGGCTGCTCGTTTTTGCCTACAACTGTGCCACATAAATCAAAAGCATTTATTGAGCCCCGACATATAGCAGGAAGCACACTAGATTCTCGGGATGTAAATACAAAAGTGAAATAGCCCCTGTCCTCAAGAAGCTTGGGAGGATATATTATATTCACAGTGAGCAAATATAGGATATAGATAACATAAATGTGCAGTGATTGGGATGGGAAAAGCTAATAACTTGGGGAAAAAGCAAAAACACAAAATGAGCTTTGAAAAGATCAAAGGATGGAGGTGAGGAGGTGAGGATTTCAGATTTGGGGGCTAGCCTGTGTAAAAACACAGAGGCAGGAGATGAATTGGTATCTATGGGGAACTGTGAGTAAGACAGTTTGGCTGGAGTATAGAGCACATGAGGAGGAATAATAAATAATCAGTCTGGCAGACTGAAGCCAGATCGGGAAGGACTTTAAACATCAAACAGAGGAGTTTGGTTTTTATTCTAAAGTCAGTGGGAAGTCACTGAAGATTCTTGAGAAGGGATGTGGTAGACTCATTCTTGTGTCTCTCACAGGAATACTGTGTTTGCAACTGTATGGAGTCTGGAATGGTATGGAAATTAGCCTGGATGCTGGATCTTATTGCAAAAGTAGAGGTGAGAGATGGGACTCCTGTGGTTGTGGCATGAGTAAAGAAGAGAAAGGGGACAGCTAATGCAGAGGTAGAAATCAATTATTAGCAGCTGATTGGATATAGAGGGGATAAATGAGGGCAAAGAGTGTACTTGGGTTGTGAACACGGCTGACTAGAACAGTGGTGGTACATTCAATAGAAATTTTGGTTTGAAATTGAAGGAAAAATTGGGGGTTGGAAAACTTAAGGTAGAAAATAAATGGGAAAATAAAATCTGCAGACAAATAAAAACTCTCATTGAAAGCCAGATTTACTAATGATTGTGAGAACCTATCAAAAATAGAAGGTCAGGGCCTGATTTCTGATATTATAATGATTTTCCTAGAAAGTGATTCTATGTCAAACTTGAGGTCTGAAGATTAATCCCAAATAAGACTTATCAGAAACCAGTAATATATGGTCACCTTATTTGATTCTTGTTTACGTTCTCCTGAAAGTTAACCTGAGAAGGTCTGCCCAACAAGGTGAAGGCCTTCCTCAATTTCTCCTGTATGGTGAGAGTACCAGTAGAGCACTCTGGCATCCATATGTCATAGAGAATACTGGCTTACTCTTTTCATAGGACCAATGCATATTCTCTTTCTGTCATACAATCCTCAGTGACATCTTTTTACTCCAAATTTTACCTTTTCTGTTTTCTTTGCCTTCTACAAGCAATTATCCAAATACTGGTAGTACAAAAAAGGCAAAAAAGGAACATGCCCCCCAGAATTTCATATATCATAATGTATAAATATTATAATGTATCAATCAATAATAACCAAAAAGATATGTTCAACATATTGTCAACAAGGAAAGGTACTGATTTCCTGAAGATCAGTATTAATTAGATAGGAAGATTGATGCCAGATAGAGCAAGACTTTAAAGACAAGACAATAGATTTTAGACTTTAATATTATAGGCACTGGGAACCTATTAAAATAAGGAGGAGATTTGATGAAAATGGTATTTGAGGAAGGCTAATTGGATAGTCTACACAAGATGGATTAGAAAGAGGAGAAACTGGGGGCAAGAAGATTTCTAGTTTGTTTTGTTTCTTTCAACAAGCTAGGCATGGTAGTGGTAAAACCCAAGACTTGGCCAAGAACGGTACTTTAGAACGGGATTGCAATCTCCTGAGAAACCAAAGTGTCATCTAGTTTCATTTTTCCTCTAGCTCTTTGTTGACTTACAAAGGAAGTGATGTAGAGTAAGTCAGAAAACCTGGATTCAAATGGCAGGCTTTGCTAAATTATTTACTACCTTTGTTGTCCTGAGTCAGCTACCTTCACCTCTCAAGTCCTTCATTTCCTCACCTATAAAATGAAAAGGTTAGATGAGATTCTCTCTAAGGTCCCCTTCCAGCTCTGAATCCTACCATCTCACTCCTATGCAAAAATACTGACTGGGATGTTTCTTTGTATTTCACTGACATATATGTTAACTTGAGAGTCAAAAATCACTTCTCTGTGTATTCATAATTATGTTGCTTCAAGACTGCTTTGGGTTAGTTTCTCCTCTGGCCCAGCTTTCCCTTCTCTTTTCAAAGCTTGCACTCTATTTAACTGTTATGGTTAAAGTGTAAGGAAGGGAGGAAGGGAGCACTGGCCAAGGACCTCTGATTAGCCCCAAGTGACTGACATGACCCATCCCAGTTTCAGACAGGCTGCCATATCCATCCTCTGACCATGCAACATTTAAAAATGAACTTGTTGAGGCTTTGTAGAAACTGCATTAAGTGTGAGCCAACTTATCCCAGGAAGCAATGTGGCATAGGAGAGAGTGTGCCCCAAGTTTTAGGGGGGAATGTCTATACTTGTGTTCTTGCTACATCATTGGAGAAAATACTTCCTTTGTAAAAGTTACTTGATATTAATTCATAAAATGAAACTAGGATGCCAGGTGGTGGCAGCTAAATGCAGAGGAAATACACTGTATTGGAAGCTTCAGCCCATATCATTAGAGAAATCATTCCAGAGACCCTTAGGTTTACACTCTGAGGAGGGAGATGGAGGCTTGCTCTGGGGGGGATACACCCCATCTGTGAGGGTGGGACTTGAGATAAGAATACCCAGGATTTTAAATTGCTACAAAAGCATTCTTTCATCAGTTTACACTTTCCCATATTTTTTTCCTAAAGCAGTATAAGCCAACCCCAACCCCCAACAACAACAACAAAACCCCAGATTAATCACATAATTTGCTGCTTGTCTTTGACATTTACAGTGGGGAGGTTGTGTGACAGATCACCCAAGCTTAAATTGCTTTATCCAGAAAATGAAGTACTATTAACCTATACCATCTACCCCACAAGATTGTTCTGAGGATCAAAGGGACTCATGCATATAAAAGTCAGTTCTTTTTTAAAAACACACTTTAAAGTTCTACATAAATGTCAGATATTATTTGTAGCTACACAGAATTGCTTCTTAGAAGCAGAAAATATTCCTGGCAGAGATCTGGACAAGTGGGGTACACAATTCTGGAAGTCAGACTGTCAGAAGTGATTTTCAAGAGAAATGTTTGATCTGCTCTGCCAGAGTTACATTTAGGACAATGTTCTCAAACAGAAAGCTTAACAAAGTTTTTAAAAACAGGGGTTAAAAAGTTTCACAACAGTATTGGAATGCTTTCCTATAAGTTGAAGAAAGGTCAAGACTGGTGGACACATTTTGTCAGGGCCCTGTCGAAAGCTCTGCTTCAGAAACCTTTGCATCAGCTGTAATGGGAGAATTCAGGAGGGAAGGCCATAGGAATTCAGAGGCTCTGCTGAAAGTCCACGGTTGGAGGAAGCTCCAATTGTGGAGTAAGAAGAAGAGCTACCCTGACAGGCATGACCTTTTAAAGGGCTGCTGAGTTAAAAGGCCCAAATTCTCTGCCAGTGTAGTGAACAATTATGGGAATAAGCCTGGCTGGTTCCTCAGACACCTCACCTTAGTCAATCAGTTAACAAACATTTATTAAGAAGATAGCACCTGCAAGGCACTGTACTGAATACCAGTGATGCAAAGAAAAGGAAAAAAAAAAGGTAGGGGGGCTGGCCTAAAGGAGTCCATATTGTAACGGTGGAACTAAGAACAACTATGAAGTATGTACAAGTTATACTCAGTGCAGGAGGGAGGCATCTGTAGTAGTGGGATGGGGCCAAGACCTCCTGCAGAAGGTGAGATTTGAGCTTAATCTGGAGCTAAGTCCAAGAAGCCATATGGTGGAAATGAAGAGAATATTCTGCATTTGAGGGACAAGCATAGCCCAGAAATGAACGTCATGTTTGAGAAGAGGAAGAAGGCTGGTATGTAATATTCATATTTATTGTATGTGTTTTCTTAGTTTATTCTAAAATGGGTAAGAGGAAGAACTGTTTATCACATCACATTTTAATTTAATTTAAAAAATAGGCTGCTGTTTCTAGATCACAGAGTATGTGGAGGACAGTAAAGCATAAGAAAACAAAAAAGACAAGAAGCAGCCATGAATTAATTCAGAGGAATATTATATATGATCCCAAAGGTAATAGGAAGCCACTGGAGTTTATGTGCACATTAGTAATATTATTTTTTTTGCAGCTAAGTGGAAGATGTACTGGAACAGGGAGAGACTTGAGAAAAGGAGAACAAGAAGGGTTTAGTAGAAGTCCAGGCATGAGGACACAGTAGTGTGGTAGTTGAGTGAATAGAGAGAATTTGAGAAATATGAAGGTTGAAATGACAAGACTTGATTTACAGTAATTCTGGATATCATCTGCCACCTTGGTTTTGATCTTGGCTAAGTCAAATTTACACTAGCTTTTACTATTCAACTTAAAGGCTTCCTTTTCTGTCCATGACACTCTCATCATCTGCCCATTCCAGAAGTGTGGACAGATCCAATTTGTGTAGTTCAATCTAATTCAATCCAAGCATCATTTAAATCCAATTCACTTGCAAATCAACACATCACCCTCCTGATGCTTTTGGTCCAAGTCTTCAAGAATCAAGGATGGACAACAACTATACTTCTAAGGGGCAACTAGGTGGCACAGTGGATAGAGTTCTGGACCTGAAGTCAGGAAGACATCTTTCTGATTCAAATTCAGCCTGAGACACTTACTAGCTGTGTAACCCTGGACAAATAACTTAACCCTGTTTGCCTCAGTTTCTTCATCTGTAAAACAAGCTGGAGAAGGAAATGGCAAACCACTCCAGTATCTTTGCCAAGAAAACCGCAAAGGAAGTCACAAAGTGTTGGATACGACAGAAACAACTGAACAACAACACCTATACCTCCACCCTAAAAGGGCTTCCATTATATTGGAAGAATAGGAAAGGGACAGAAAGTGGACCTGTGAGTTCACTGCTATAGAGACCTCCTGGATGAGGGAACTCTACCAATTCAGCTTGGACCTTCTTCGTAATTCAGAATTTTACAGAACTGGTTGGCTACTTGTACTGTCTGTACCAGTATATTCCAGAGGTGGAGCTTGAGTCCGTTATCCTGACTCTAAGGCTAGTACTCCAACCATTATACACCATGCTGACTTTCTATAAGGGAAATACCATAAAGATCAAATTTATCCCTCTTTTCTTGATAAAGCCTACAACATTTCATTGTACACAGGTCTATTTAAGTCTGTTTCTTCATTTTCCTTGCCATGTTTCATAGCTATAACTCACTATTATAAGCTTTCACGTTAAGCTTTTAATGGCTTATATCTCTACTGAACTACCACATTTTGGACATTGTTCTCAAACCAAAAACTTAGCAAGATATTAAACATGAGAAATAAATTGACTTTCTAGCAGTATATCTCCTATCTTGATTTTTTTTGTTAGTTGGAAACTATATCAGGCCAAATCGACCATGTTCCAATGCCCTATGTCCTTACCATATATCCTTACCTTCTTTTCCTGTCACCATACCCAGACCCTTCCTGCCCTCCCTATTACCCAATTCTGAAACTTCCAGTACTTCTGGATGTCAGCTTCATAACTTTTGGCTCCCTTACCACCCAAATGACTTCCCATAGCATTCCCTTATACTTTTTGTCTTCCTCTTATTAGAATGTAAGCTCTTCAAGGGTAGGAACTGTCTTACTTTCACATATATATTCCCAGGACTTAACACAGTGCTTGCTAAGTAGCAAATGTTTAATAAATATCTTCATTCTTTCCTTCAGTAGGGATGGGGTTGAGTTATTTGTTCAATACCTATGTAAATTTAATTATAAGATGCCCCATCAATCAACCTCAATGATAAGCTTTAGGTTAAGTTGGACTTGTAATGACTCTGCATAGAAATTACGTTCAAATAGTCTGAGGAAAACTTGGCATACTCCAGGGGTCATTTATAAATTTTAAGCTTAATAGAACCAGTATTATTTGAGTGTTTGGAACATATATTGCATTCCAGTAGGGTAGCTTGTGGCACAGTAGATAGAGCACTGGACTGGGCCTGGAGTTGGGCATACCTGAGCTCATATATGGCCTCAGATACTTAGTAGCTTTGCTATCCTGGGCAAATAATTTAACCTCTTTTTGCTTCAGTTTTATCACTTATGAAATGGGGATAATAATAACATCCATTTTCTAGGGTTGTGAGGATCAAATGAGATATTTTAATATAATATTTCTGTAATATGTATGCATATATGTGTATATATGGCACACAGTATATGCCTGATAAATATGTTTCCTTCCTTCCTGTTAACTCTCTGAAGAAGAAAGCATTTTGTACAAAAGAGATGTGGTCTCCAGCCTCAGCATCTATGAACATTCTTTGTCTTTCCCAAAATAATGGTATTTCCAATGCTAGAAGTTTTGGCAAACTGACTATTTTGGCCTCAGTAAGGTCTAAGGAAGGAGTGGGAGGCCCTCTTATCATCTGCACACTTTGCAGTTAACAAGGCCTAAAAAGCATATTTTTCTTAGGGGACCAGAATGCTTCACCCTGGAATAATTTTTAGCCCTGAAAGAAACAGAGATAAGGAATCTAAGTATCAGTGCACATTAACAAAAATAGCTTTACTGACACTGCAAGAATTTATCTGGTTTTTGGCACAGTGCATACAAAAGGATACAGTCTTTTGCAAGGATGCTACTTAAAATGCTAAAATGTTCAGTCTAATTTAAGATGCTCATATTTCTCTGATAAGAGGGAAGGAAAATGAATTATTTGACCAGATCAGAATCCAGCAGCACTGTCAGTCATTTCTCTGTCATGCATTTTTAAGGTATTTCGTTGATTAAATTCACATAACCCTGTATACACATGCATAGACTGAATGCAAATTACTTCCTCTTGGTAAAGGCTGAAATATGGAGCCTGCCCCTGGCTACACTGACAAAGTAACATTGAGCAAAAATAGAACAATCAACAATAAATTTCATAAACCTTCTAATACCATAAGCATCATTCATAAGAGTATCTTCCCAGGAAAAAAGGTCTGGGTTATAGATCAAAGTAAATATTCTTATCAGCATTAACTTTCTACCAAAGCAGAGGATTTAAATAATGGACAGTATTCGATTCAACTTAATTGTTTCTTGTAGAGCCATTGCTAATCTCTGGATTAAATAATATATTCTCTAAATTACATATTGATTACGAGTAAAGATAGCAAGATATTTAAATAATAATATTTAATAAGGTAATTATAATAAAGAAGAAAAAGGCCAATCTTCTGGGGAGGGGGGGGAAACTTTATGATCAGTTTTCTTTATTGTACTGCTAAAATTTAACCAAAGTAATAAACTCTTTTCAAAAAATAAGTTAATTGAATAAAATCTTGTGCAAAGCATTTGTGACTTCTCTAAAAATCCTAAATGATAAATGTTTTTATTTTATATATAGTTTTTCATAAGCCTTCAGACTTTCCTCTTTTTAATCCATCACCCACACAGCTATGAAATTGAAATTCCAAATGTACAGGACCGACCATGCCACTCCCAAATCAAAAATACTTCAGTGGCTCCCTATTGCTTCTAAGATAAATTAAAAACTCTTCTGTTTGACATTTATAGCCCTTCACCGTTTGGCTCCAATGACTTTTCAGATTTATTTCATATTACTCTCCCTCATTTTGTTGCAGATAAACTGGTTGACCATCATTTTATCTTCTTGTCTCCTTTGCAAAGGGATCTCTCCCCACCCTCTATATCACTTTGCCTAAGATGCTCTCTTTCCTCGCTTCTGCTTTCTGGAATCTTTAGCTCCATTTAAGTTTCAGTGAAAGTGACACCATCTATCAGTTACAGATGGAGAGATGCAGAGAATACAAGATTCTTTTGATTCCACTGCGTTATTTCAAAAGCAATTCATTATATATAAACACAGATTGTGGTGTATTACCAATGCTGACTATGCAAAATGCCCTAGTACAGCAATGAATAGCCAAAATTGTCATGGGCCAGTCCTTTCTCCAGAGTCACGGACAATCAATCAACAGAGTGAATCTGTACTAGTACGTGAGAAGTATTAAAAAGAACCAGAGAAAAGTTTCCAGGGTATTGGATGGATTCTTAATTGAGGAACACATAAAGAGATATAGGAGTTCTATTTGTACCACTGGGTAATTCATCCCCTGCTTCCATGTATTTGAATAAGATGTCTCTGGAGTGTTGCATGCTACTTTGTTTCACCCTTACCTCTTGGAATCCCTACCTCTCTTCAAGGCTCAACTCAAGTTCCAGCTCTTAGACAAGACCTATCCTGATGCCTCCAGTTTTTAGCGTTTTTCCCCAACTGCTGTGTCTTTGTTTTGAATATGATCTCATGTTTGAATATGATCTCCTCATCTTACAATTCCCATACCCCCTATAAAATAGAAACTCCTAGAAGGTGAGGCTGTGTTTCTGTATCCCCAGAACCTAGCAAAATATCTGGCATTTAATAAATACTTGTTTAGCTCTTTTTGTGATGGCTAAGAATCTAGAGGATGGCCATCAATTGGGGAATGGCTAAACAAGCTGTGGTATATGATTGCGATGGAATATTACTGTGCTATAAGAAATGACAAGCAAGATGATTTCAGTAAATCTGGAAAGCCTTACATGAACTGATGCAAAGTGAAGTAAGCAGAACGAGGAGAACATAATACATAGTAACATCAATATCATATGATGAAGAACTGTGAATGACTTAACTATACTCAGAAATACAACGATTTAAGACAATCCCAAGGTCAATGACACAAGGACTCACAATGACAATGCTATACTACTCCAGAGAAAGAACTGATATTGAACAGAACAGTATGAATACAGACTGAAGCATGTTATTTTCCTTCTTTCCTTCCTTCCTTCCCTCCCAAGTCTTCTTGTACAAAATGACATATGGAAATGCTTTACATGATTGCACATGTATAACCTATATTGCTTACTATTTCAAGGAGCATAGAAGGGAAGCAGGGATAGAATTTGAAACTCAAAACTTGAAAAATTGCTTTAACATGTAATTGGAAAAAATAAAATATCATATAAAATAAATATTTAAGTGAAGTGAACTGGAGGGAACACCCCAACATAAGCTAATGTATCAAAGATACACATGACCTTAAGCTTTGCTATTTAGGAACAAAGAGATTGAATCTGACACATTTTCTCATTAAATAACAACCACCAATCTTCAGTAAGAAATTTGAGTCTTTTCCAAAATAACTCAAATAACATATGTGATTTTAAGCAGTAACGTAATACCATTTTGGAAATGACAGAGTTTAAGGAATCTCTTGAATAGGACAAGAATTTTGCTCATCATTCACGACCTTTCAGATGATTTGCTCGATGGAAGTTAGCACTTATAGCCTGAACAAGTAAAATGCCAATAAATGCATTTAAAAAAAAATCTTTGAACTTGGTTTCTTATAAATTCAGTTCAAATTCTGCTCTGGCCCCATTTCATGGGCTGTATAAAATCTCCATTATTTTACCTGAAATCATTTTATTTGGCTTTCTTCAACCCCTATTCAACAGACACTAGGTATCCAATTGTAGTCCAGGCTGGAAAATCTGTCCATTAATACAAGTAATGTCCCTTTCATAAGATGGCTTTTACCAGTGAAAAATTTCAGTTTTTCAAGAAAAAATCCCTCTTCCCTTTTCACTCTACCTAAAAGAGGAACCAAGGCTGTTTTCACTTTGCTATGCTCTGCCAATTGAAAAATGGGCATGGGGTTGGTCAGGTCACAGGTCAAAGGAGCATATGAAATGCCTCTTTGGAAACTATTTCCCAGCCTGCTGCTTCATACACCTGCAACTTGAGTGGAAATAGAAGGTAACAGAGGAGATATATAAGGTTTCAAGGGAGTAAAGGAAAGTAACATCACACTAAGTGACACCTGCTTCCCGGTCTGTCAACCTCATATTCTAAGTCTCAATAGAATACTTTTTAAGTTCCTAGCATAGATGCTTATCAATTACATTATTTGTCAATGGACAAAATATTGTATCATTCTGACAGCAATAATTTAGTAGTCTGTATTATGGGGGTCTGGATGTTTGGTATAATTGGGGTGGGGGTGGAATTCAAATCGTTAGCAACTAGTCCATAACTTGGAGTCTTAGAGAGTTTCTAGGGGTGCTGAGTAATTTGCCCATGGACACACAGGATTATCAGTATGTACCAAAGGCAGAACGTGAACCCAGGACTTTGCCTTCCACACACTATATCATACTGCTTCTAGTGTTTCAATAAAAAAAATGCAACCACACTTTCTATGATTAATTTTTGCCATAAAATAGCAATCCTTTATGTTTTAAGAAATATAGAATGACTGTTCCTGCCTTGTTTAGTAAGAGGCAGAATATTTGAAATTTACCTATAATGAAAATAAATCTTTTTTAATACTCCTTGATGATAAATCTGACTCTGTGGGGGAGAAGAGCCACAAATAAAACTATTTTAGCTAAACCACAGGAATATATTTTCACAGTGGATCAGATTTTTTTTAAAGTAATGATATCAGTAGGAAGCAGCACTCAATGGGTATTTGGCATAATGTCTTCTGGGACATGACTGCCTTGAGATCGATATTTTTTTATTCTGTGAAGGAAAGCTCAGTTTGGAAGTTGATGCCACCCCTCTCGATGGTAGACTTGAATCAACAACCTGAAACATAGGTGAGGAATTGCTTATAATAGCCTCATTTTAGTAGGACTTAAAGCTTTAACAAAGAGACCAAACATTACAGGAAGACTGACTCTATCTTGCAATCTAACATACATATTTACATTCACTCTGAGCCATCAGGGCACAAAAAACAATCATTAAGTGATGTTTGGGCAGGAACATAATCATCTTCCCATCAATGGGAGCCAGAGTGAATTTGGTTTAAGACATGGTCTTTAAGAAAGAAGTAACTAGCACTCCACAAGATATCAAATTAGGTTTCAGTCAACCAAGTTTAACTTCCTTTGGGCAGAGCACCCACAGATAAGAGCAAGACACCCAAAGTAGGCAGAGGACAAGACAGGACAGGGTATTGCCTCAGTCAAAGTGAGAACTCAGAAAGAACTTAGTTTAAAAAGGCCAAGGTCTCCCACTGCATCCTAGGCCCTCTTGAGTTGACTTGATCTATATCTGGCCACTGAACCCAGATGGCTCCAAAGAAGAATGTGAGGTGGGTCACCTTGAACAGTCCTCCCTCACTTAAATTCAATTCACTTGCAAGTCATGGAATCATCTTCCTGATGTCATGGTTCTTTTTAAGAATGACAGACAAACCTCATACACACATACATACATACATACACAAACACACACACATACACATATAGATATTTAGGCTAGACCTGTGATTTCATCAATGTAAGGAATCCCTGGGGGTAGAAACTCTAAATAGAAATTTCATCTGAGTTTTCAGCTGAATCAAAATATCAACTCATGTGTAACAATCTTAAAAAGCTGCCTGGGGAACTGAAAGGATAAGTTATTTTATCAAAGAGCTGGGTTTTGTAATTATTTAATCATTTCTATAATACATGCAACAAGGTCTTGGTTCAAAGAAGTTGGGAGTTATAGATTTTTGGAAGAGAGGAGATAGGAAGACAGGAGAGAGAAAATTATGAAGTGCCTTGGTCTTCTCATCAAGCCTTAGTCTCTTTCCTTATCTTTCAACTGGAGATTTTTTTCTTGGTTAGTCCTAAAGTTCATCTTCATGACAAGAGTGAAACATTTTCAAAATGGGTTGGTTATAAATTCTAAATAAATTAATAGGCAACCAAGATGTTTTTAAACAAGTTTTAAGTTTTCATGTGTTTCTCAGAACTTTGAACCACAGGAAAAGAAAATGTTTCCCTTGGCTCTAGTCTGTGGGCAGGATAACCAATTATTTTTTTCATTTTTGTAGCTCTTGGGGTTCTCCCTCCCCCTTCCATAGCTTCCCTCTATTCCACAGCTCTGGGAGGTGGGGTGGGTTCTTGGTTGACAAAATAGCTAATGTTGGAATACTTTTAGCTTGGAATATGGGTAGGAATAGGTGTTTACAGGGAATCTCTCCTCTCCCTGTTCTCCCCCTCTTTCCTCCTATTTCTCCTCTGTCTCTGTCTCTCTCCTTTCCTTCCACTCACTGAGGAAAAAAAAGAATTTTTCCCCTTTAATATCTTTCAATTTGAATCTTTCATTTACAGAGGGCCAAGGCCCAGGGTATTAGGGAAGTCTAGTACTTATGCAAATGGATTAGTACCAAGGAAGGATGCTTTCAGGAGTGGTTCACATTAGCCCAAATAATCCTGTTGGAGGGATAAAGAAGGCTGTTCTGGTTAATATCTGCATAAGTACCTAACTGTTTAACTTCCAAAATTCATTCCTAAGGGGAAAAACATTCAAAAAGGAGAAAAGAGGAGGTGAAATAGTTTGAAGATAAGTAAACTATGCTAGGAAATAACTGTATTATAAAATGCAAAATATTTGAATGGTAATCTCAGAAAAGAAAGTTCAGTCAAGTTGGACTGGCTTTCTTAAAAGTAGAAGTAAACGGGAAAAGTTAAATATTGAGTGTTTTGATTGAAACCAGACCACTGAATTGATTAGTTAATTTTATTTCAATCAACTGAATTTTCATCCTTATTACTAAAATAATTTTGTAACATCAGCTTCAATACCCTCTCCCATAGATTGTAGATATTGTTAGTAGTACTGAAAGTTCAACTGTCACTTTTTGAGGAATCTGAGGGGACTGAGAATTTATCTGTGGATTCTAAAAAAATGTAAACTGTCACGACCAAAGAGAGAACAGAAGTTTCTTTAGGACTAAGAGAACTTATTTGCTGAGAGGAGAGGGTTTGAATTTTATTTTTTCAGGAAAAACAAAAGGAATATTCTAGAGAAAAAAATATTAATTGACCTCCTGAAAAATCTAAATGGTGGGATGGTGTTTCCAGAACTGAAAAGTCAGTTGTTGTAGCAATGGCAAAAGGTGGCTTAGGCTGTGATCTTTCTCACAGATAACATGTTGTAAATAATTATGTATTTATTTTTAATGCTGTTAATAATAAGTTGATTTTTATGCTTAAGATGTTAGGGGCTTAATATCTCCATATCTCCATAATCTGTATTAATAGAATATTTTTCTACTTGTTTTTCATTTGTTATTTTCAATTGTGTCCAATTCTTCATGACCCTATTTGGAGTTTTCTTGGCAAAGATCTCCAATGGTTTGCCATTTTCTTCTCCAGCTCATTTTATAGATGAGGAAACTGAGGCAACCAGGGTTAAGTGACTTGCCCAGGATTACTAATAGCTAAATGTCTGAGGCCAGATTTGAGCTCACGAAGATGAGTCTTCCTGATTCCAGATCTGGAACTCTGTCCACTAAGGCACCTAATTACCCTATATAGAATACATACATAAACACATGTGTGTGCATGTGTATATAGACATATGTGTGTATATATATATATATTCACATGCATGTGTCTCAGTATATGTAGAAAGAGAACAAGAGTGAGAATAATAAACAAGTACTTATGGGGAAAAATTTTTCTCCATTTTATTAAATACATTATAATCTACTGGTATGGGAGCTCAGAGATAATTGTTTAATCCACAAGAAAAATGTTGTAATTGTGGTGATTAGTATGAATAAATCAGAAAATGTCCCTTTATCAATTACCTGGGGAGTGGGATGAAAATGATTAAAGAAAATATTCCTGTAGCAAGCAGAGAGGGGTGATAACCCTAAAGTAGGTTACACATGTAATGGCTGACCTTAAACACCTTGCTAGAATTGTTCTAAATATCTTTGCTACAATTTTGTGCTTAGACTATCTTAAAGGAAATCAGAATATGAATATAATTTTTCTAATTGGTCAAAAATTTCATCTAAGTAACAATATCTTGAAGTTAATCAGAGACAATCGTCCAACAAAAATGATATATCGTCAATTAAATACCACACTACTTCAACGAATCTGTGATCTCATTGATATGAATCACAACTCAACTGTGACCATTCATCCTGAGTGACTCTTGTCCAGGCTTTCTTTCAAACTACCCACTGAAAGTCCAATCAACATAGCGGGGCCATTTTGCTATGCCTTCTGACATGACACTGGTAATAGTGACACATGTGAGCTGTTCCCCTACCAGTTACTTATCATTTTTTTGCTATTTTTTTTGGAGGGGGAAAGGCAGGGCAATTGGCATTAAGTGAAATTTGCCCAGGGTCAGACAACTATTAAGTGTTAAGTGTCTGAGGCCATATTTGAACTCAGGTCCTCCTGATTCCAAGTGCAGTGCTCTATTCACTGAGCCACCTAGCTGCCCCCATTTCTCATTTTTGCCATATCTTTCAGCTATCTCTCTCTGATGACATCTTTTATGCTACTTTCCTAGCATAATTTTTGTTTATATTGTAAACATTACATGCAGCTTGACCACTCTCACAATGTTCCTTGATAGTGTTCTTTGGGTAATCTTCAGCTTTCATTCTTCTTCATTTAATCACTTTTTAAACATTATAGACAAATATGATAAGAATATTAATCTAACATTTATTACTATCATGATAAAGGAAAGTCATAGAACATATTACTCATATAAATTTTTGAAGTAATTTGTACATAAATATATAAGTACAAGTTTCCTACCAGAACTGAGGAAAAAGTATCAAAGTATAAAGAAAATTATATATGTATATATTTATCACATATATAAAATATATATGCTTATATACATATATATGTATACATGGCATCTTTATGTAAATATTTAGCAAAAATAGATGAAATTCTTCATGATTTACCAATCTGCTCCATAATCATCTCAAATTATATAACTACATTTCTCTCTCTATCATTACATAGAAATACAAGCTGTTTTAATTTAGTTTAAAAATATGAATGTAAAGATTGGAGCCAGTCTGGGCCAACTCTTTCCAAGGCCCAGCTATTTTTAACTTTCTATTCAATAAAATTCCCCAAAGAACATGTTTCTAAATGTTCTATTGATAGATAGTATCTTCTACCTCTAACAAGAAACCATGACTGAACAACACAAAGGCCCAAACACAGTGGAATGGATTTGAAATCAGAGGATTTGTGTTAGTCTCAACTGACATTTAATACCTGTGTTACCTAGATGATTCCTTAAATCTCTTTGGGCCATAGTTTCTTCTTCTATTAAATGAGATGGTCGGATTAGATGATTTCTAGTCTTTCTCATCTGTAAATCCATGATCCATCTAAACACACCATGCTATGATGTCCAATAATACTGAAAACCTGAGGCTGAATTTGTACCTTTATCCTACTTTAAAAAGAAAACAGTTTTGTTTGTTGTAACATTCATCAAATATATTGCCACTTTTTGGTCAGATTCCATCTGCAAGGCATCATCAAACTGAATTAATCTCCTTAATAGCTGCAAAATCATTCCCATACTAACGATAAATCCAAGAGTATATTTGTCTAAATTATTTGAAAACAATGTATTTTCATTAAGGGTAGCTAGGTGGCGCAGTGGATAAAGTATCAGGCCTTCCAATCAGGAAGCAGCCTCTCTCAGAGTTTAAATTTGGTCTCAGACACTTACTAATTATATTGACCCTGGTTCACTCACTTAACCCTGTGTGCCTCAGCATTTGTAAAATGACCTGGAGAAGGAAATAGCAAATCACTCTAATACCTTTGCCAAGGGTTTCCCAAATAGGATCATAAAGAGTCAGACATGACTTTTCATTCATGACTCAACAATAAATAAATACTTTTGTTAACATATGAATGTTGATATGTATGTATGCATGCATATATGTATATAAGGACATGCTATTTTTTTCAAGACTGGAGCTTGGGAGACCAGACTAATGATTTCATTTATAGGACTGAGACTATTATTTATGCTTCACTTGATTTTTAGGATATGCAAGATTGTGTGTCTGTGACATAAGTATATGAAAATCCAAGCATGAGCAGCTTTACAGGGGTCTGCTATTGTGAAAAGCTTTGAAGGTTCTGATTACATAGTATAGTGAACTCTCTATTTATTCAGCAGTAATATACTAAGACAAAATATTCACAGAAAATCAAAATACAGCATTCACCATGTTATAACTTAACAACTTATCACTAAAGTGGTCAAGTAGTTTTCATCAAAGTGTTCACATAGTTTTAAACAAAGTGCATTCATTTAGTAACTCAATCATTCTTAAGGAGGCAAGCCTCCTTAATTGACACAAAGTACAGAGGTCAAAAGTTTTCCACCCCTAGGTTATACTGTCTTAATCTCTTCTATCAAAAAGTCTTCTTTCTTCTTAATTGGAGATTAGTTTCCAATCATCCTTAATTAGTAAGTCCTTAACTCAATCATCTAAATATAAAGGTCAAAGTTCTCCGCCCCTAGTAAACCCTGCTCTTCTCAGTTTGCACTAAATACCCAAGGAGAGGTCTTTTCATCTTGAGTCAAGGCTAGCTCTCTGCTTCCATGGTTCCCCTTCCATGGTCCCAGCCTCCTGCCAGAATCTATTCAACTGTCACCTGAGTTCAAAGGCAGACAGCTCTCAGTTTTGTCCAAATTCTTGTGCAGTTCCTTGTCCAGTTCCTGTTCCACACTGAAGTTCAGTGTGTCTGGTCCACCTCAAGTCCTTCACAATTTTTGTTCCTGGGAAGACAAAGCTTAACAAAGAGCCACAATAACATGCATGCACATTGCTGGCATATTTATCAATTCACTTTCTTCCTGTGAAATCAACACAGACCCAAAACAAGGTTTGAAGAATCAACCCTAATTATCAGTATAGTCCCTGTACCTCTGAAATCATCATCAAGACCCTCCTTCCAGGATTTCTGTAAACATACAACAAGAAAATCCTCTTTCAGGACTTCTGAACCAGCAGCAAGGTCCCAGGTGTCTGTAACAACAGCACTGTCCTCTATCAGCAGACAAATCTGACAAAGTAACATAAAAACAGACAAAGTACCAACACCACAGCCATGCCTCCTCCCAGTTCTCCTCTCTTCTCATTTCTCAATTCTTCTCAAATCTTAGTTCAATCCTCAGTTCTCATTTCTCTTTTCAGTTCTTACTTCAGTTCTCAGTTCTCTTCTCTCTCTCCAGCAGTACCAGGCCAGCCTCCAGATGCTCACTCCCAGAAGTTCTAGCTTCTCTCAGCTTGGGCTTTTTCTTATATACGGTATTAGTTTCTCCCTGTTCTGCCCCTTCCGGTTATGTCAACAAGTCCATCCCACTGTGGGATTCACAAGTTCTGGGTCTTAATACTTGACACAATTATAAACTGAAACTAAGTGCTAAGTACCTGTTAGCTTGCTAATACAAGGGGCAGGGAAGATCTTCAAATTCTCATTACCATTACAGTACAGTATACACAGACACACACATATACTCACTCAGAGTTCAGATATGTGATTTCATTAATATAAGGAAGTTGCTCATGGTGATGAAATCCCCCCTACCAATGCAAAGCAGCAACTATTTTGCTATCAATAGTTGTACAGAGTGACCTGGAGTGGGAGGCTGTTGCTTAACCAGAGTCACAGAATTAATGTGTCAGAAACAGGACATTACCCCAGGTATGCTTCCTCTGACATAAGAACAGGGAAAAACAAACACACATTCACACAGAGGCAACATGGTGGAATGACTGGAATTAGGCTAAACAGTGGACCACATCCTGAGGCAACTCTTTAAGAATTTAACAGTCATGGAACAGCTACCAACTTACGTATATAGAAGTTTCCTTACCAAGAATTCTTTTATCAGTGAAATAACAGACATCCTATATATATGGGGGTATTTATACATGTTTATCTTCCCTCTCATAACTCTCTATCTTTCTGTCTCTTTCTGGTGCCATGACATCTTTGTCTACAAATTTTGCATCTAGTTCATAAGGGATTGAAAAGATGTTGCCTAGAAGAGATGTAGGGAAGGCTGAGAGGGTAAGAAGTTATTTCAGGAGGAATGATAATATTAGCAGCAAAGTCCTTAGAAGGAAAAAAAAAGTGACAGAATGTTCCTGAAACAGTGTGTACTACTATAGTTTGGCCAGAACAGAAGTTTCCTATAAAGGAAAAGCAGTAGATAGGATTGAAAAGAAAGGCTAGAGTGGAATTGTGGAGGACTTTGAATGTCAGGACATGAAGATGGGACTTTATTCAATTAGCAATGATAACCAGTTGGAAACTGCTCAGCAGAGGAGAAAGTAACATGACCAAGTTGATTTAGGAAGACTAGTCTAGTGGTGATAAGCAGGAGAGAATGGAAATAGAGAGACTAATTAGAAGTTAATTGGGATAATTCAGTCATAAAGTAATAAAGTTCTGAACTAGGGAGGTAGCACCAGGAAGAAAAAATATGAGATGTATATGCATGACTTTGTGAAAAAAGCCTTGGCAAGACTTAGCAATTATTGGAGATGGGGGCTGACGTTGAGGGAAAGAAGGTAGCTAAAGCAATGAGTGTTGCCTGAACAAGATTAAAATGTAATTAGGAAATATTTAATAAAATAAATAAAAATACAACAGAACTTAAATAACATTAATATATGGTTTCCTAAACCAATATGTAGCCCACAGGATTTGTGATACATGGTTTCATGGTGCCAGTTTCCACTGAGAGGATATCGATTTGAGCCTTCTGGGAAGAAAGGTTTTAGAAAGGTAGAGAAGAGTCAATCATATTCCAAGTAGAATTTCCTGCTGGGTAAAGTTTTCTAGGACTTTGGATAAACAACTGAATGGGAGTGAAGGCTCATTAAACTTCCAAGAGTTTCAGATTAAAAATCATAAAAATATCCTACCCTAGGATGGTAAGCCTTTTGTGATGGTAAGAGACTAAATGAAATGCCTATAGATTATTCTGACCTTAGTATTATTGTGTATTGACCATAAGTAATAATAATAATAATGAATATTTCATTGTTCTCATATTTAATTATACAATAAGACTGACTGTCAAAAGCTCAGATCTCCGAACCATAACCCGACATGAACTAGAGCTTTAGAGTGCACCTTCCATTAATTCAGTTATCCAAATCTTCAATAGGAAATTAATACTGGAAACTAAGTAATAGATAGCTTTTGTTTTCCAAGGATAAATGAAGGAGCTCTAATTTTTGGGAAAAAAGGATTCAAATAGGGGATATTTACTTTTCAAGTTCAAAAAAAAGGTGTCTTTGATCCCAAATCCCTAGAAAAAAAGGATTTTGAAAAAGTCCTATTTCTTTTGATAATTCGTAGCTCCCATTTACATCTAAATGAAATCTTCTTTGAAATACACCTATTACATGTTACTTGAAACTATTAAAATGTTCTAAGGGGAGTTAGACTTATTTTCCAAAACCCTGATTGCTGGCTTTGATCATTGATAAGAGCCAATGCCATCCATCTTAAGAGCGTTTTCAGATGTATAATGTACCCTATATCTATTTAATTTGGCTACTGCATTAAACATATTATAGGTAAGAGTCAGCTGTTTGTGAAACATGGTGAAGCATGAGACATTCCTTCTCTGCAGTCCTTAGATTGGCATCAGATACCCACATAAGCAAAAAACACCATTCATTTTTACTGTTACTCTAGCTGAGTATCTCTGATTTCTGGCAATTTCTAATCTGCTAATTGGTTTTGTCCTCGTTAGGGTCTACAAAAGCAGCCTGTGTAGTGAGCTACACAAAGACAGCAGCTGTTCCCATAACGTTATTATGCACAGTTACACTTCCTGGATAGATAGCCTAGATTTATGTCTCTGGTCCAATCTGTCATTTCATTTCAAAATTACTTTTTAATTTGTGATATGAGTAAATCATGAATGATGACTCAAACAGGGAACTTCCTAACATTTACTTTATAGATGAAATATTCTATACTATAATTTAGATTGTGTATGTATGCGCACGCATGTGTGTGTGTGTGTGTGTGTGTGTACGCGTGAGTGGATTTTTAAAAGCTAGTTTCTTTCTTGCACCTGTTCAAATAGATGGAGGGTCATTATCTCAGGTGATATGTCTGCAGAGAGCTAAAGTGTAAAAGAGACACTATAATAGTAATGAAACACTCCAGAAGCTAATCTGGTGCACAGCAGCTAATTCACACTTTATGGTGGGTTTCCCTTATCAGTAGAACCACATTTCTCAATTTCTTTTTCACTACTAGCTTTATCCTATTAAGCCCAGAAGAAGGAGTGAGTCTTCAGACATGGCTTAGTGAGGACGGGTATGATTAGTACTTACTCCCTGATGGCTGTTTGAAGTTAGATGTTCTGTCCGTGTCCTGTTTTCCAAGTGAAGGAAAGCTTTAAAAGAAAAAAGAAAGAGAGAAAGAGAATGAGTGAAAAGGGTGAAAAAATGTAAGAGGCCACCAAGGAGATGAGCCAGGATAGGAAGAGTGAAAAGAACTAAGGAGAAAGGAATAAAGAGGGATGTAGAAATAAATCTGTCTTTAGCCCTGACTCTCTCTGGTTCAGATACATCTTAAAGAAATTCCCTGGTCTATTGCTTTATATCTACTGGAAGCAGTACCAACTTGACCTTTCTTCGCATTACCAGTACCACACTACCAGTGTCCAATTACAATCTTAGGCATGAGAGCCAAAGCTACATATTCTACAAGTCATGGGGAAATGAGAGAAAATCAAAGCTAGATTTCTCAGATGAAAAATCATGAACCTGGATCTTTTCAGAGGACTGAAAGGCTTCTGGTTAACTATCAATATTTTTAATTTGAATGTATACCTTCTTAGGGAGGAATTTTTTTTTTTGATCATGACAAAATTTTCCAGAAAGGATCTCTGGAATCCTTTCCAGAGGAACAAAAAAACAAACAATTGTATCCAACACAGTCTCTTCTGTGAAGAAACAATATGGACATGTTTTTATTTTCTCAAGTCTATTTGGGAGATGAGTTTGGTTAGTTTTATGCAAGCATCTTTTCAGTATGTTTCCCTTTTTAATCCACACTTCATTCAATATCCACATTCTCTTTCTCTGCATTGGCACTAAATGGAGGTTGTTACCAACATTGTGTTCAACAATGCTACTAAAATGGCATCCACTTTTCTTTGTGCTCAGTACTCTGAACTGGAAGGTCTCTGAAGCTAATGCTAAGATCTAAAGAGAACTCAAGGATAATAATACTCTTCTGAACAATACCAGGAACTTAAAATAAACTTCCCTTATTATATGAGATTCAGTTGAAATTCTTTAGTTTCTACCTATTTTTTTTTACCTGTGATTTCATCAGTGTATAATACTTTCAATTTGAAAATTGCCTTCCACTGATGTAGATTGCCAACATATCTAAAACAGAGTCTTAGAGAATTGTTTGGGGGCATTTATTTAAACGTTAAAAGAATTTTCCCATGATGGCAAAACCAAACTATATGAGAGGCAGTTCTTGAACTCGGGTCTTCCTGTTTACAAGACCAGTCCTTAATCTATAATACTCTACCACCACAATAAGTGATTTCTTCATGGTTATGTCTGTGTCTTGGAACTTCAACTGAGCTCATGCTGACTCCAAGACTGGTCCCTCTTGCCACCACACCATAATGCTTTTGGCTAATTAATGTTTTGCTATTTAGGTCAGAAAAGGAAGGATATCAGCATGAAATGAGAGAGAATGTTTTTCAGTGTTTCTAGAAATATCTATAAATTGGCACTTTGTAAATCAATCTATCAATAGGCATTAATTACCTACAACATATCAGGCACTGATTTAGATTCTGGAAATAATAATTTTACAAATAATCCCTACTTGAAAGATACAACAAAATGTAAAAGACAGCAAGTATATTCCTGAGCATGTGGAAAATAAACGAAAGGATCACAGAAAGTATTTAAATACAAGATAATTTGGGAGGGAGGGCATTGGCAGCCGGTGGATGAGGAAGGAAAGTTAATTTCCTGTTTATCACAGGAGACAGGGTTTCTAAAAATGTGAAATTGAGGACAGAGTGCATTCAAGGCATGGGGGCCTGTACAAAGTCATGGAGGTGGGAGATAATACATCACATGTGAAGAAAAAGAAGGTCAGTTTAGCTCCATTGTAAACTGTGAGAGGGTGAATAATCTCCACTGGTCTGGAAAGATATGTTGGGGGTCAGATTGTGAATGGTTTTAAAAGATAAAGTGGAGTCAAAATTTTAATTATTAATAGCATTAGTAATAAAAGCTTAGACTTTCTTTAAATTCTGAATTTTTTAATAAAGAAATTTTTTTGTACACATACTAAATGCATTAGGTGATTGATTAGGTTGCTGGCAATAGATTAGTGATACATGGAAATTTAAATACCAATGCACCTAATTTTTTCCTTAGAGATGCAGTACTGAGGGTCTCAACAAACAACAAAACAATGAATAACTACAATTCACTCACTGACCTTGTATAAATTATAAGGAGAAAAAAAGAGTAGATATGAGATCTAGTGAGATTCTAGTTTGTAATCACTTAATACCTACCTTTTTGGACATTTCAAAGGCAGTGACAATGATGAATAAAAACAATTACACAAAAATATAACACAAGCTTATCATAAGACTAATTTATCTCTCTGATGCATCTTGTAAAATGAACATATGTTAAAACCTAACATCCTTCAATCACCTTAAAAGTAACTTGAGGCAATGAGGAAACCCAATGACTAGAACACTGGGCTTGGAGTGAAGGAGACTTGAATTCAAATCCCACCCCCAACACTTACCAGTTGTGTGACTCAGACCAAGATACTTAACCTCTCGAACTTTATGGCCTCTAAAGGCCCTTCTAGCCTGAAATCCTAGGATCCCACTACTCTCACTTGTCCCCAGTAAATCAAGTGCAAGTTAAAATCCAGACTCATACTTTGAGTAAATGACCACAAAAACTGAGTTGGACTTATCAGTAAGGATAGTGGTGTGCTACCAGGCTGCTAGCAGAAGAGTAGCTAGCCACCACTGATTCCTTGGGATTAAAGATTGGAGATAATGGCTCTTTATCTAGTTTCAGCTCTGTCTATTCCTGAGCTTTGGTTTATTCTTTGTTGCCCTCTGGAGAATCCTGACATCTTGGGTTTTACCTATTTATTAATTAAAGACAAATTCTATTCTTGGATTCTTGGTACCACTTCTCTGACATGGGGAAATTGCACACAGGAGGTAATGTTCCACTGTCTGAGAATAGAATTCTTTGGTTTGTAAGAAACTGTGAACTGAAGTAGGACTGAGTCAACAATAGCATCCTAGTTTAGAGCTGGAATGAATGGCCATGGGGTCTCACCCTCTTATTTTGCAGATGAGGAAACTGAGGCAGAGAGAGGTTAAATCATTTGCCAACAGTCACACAGCTAATAAGTGTCTGAAGTAGAATCTGAGCCCAGGTCTTGCTGAATCCAGGTTGGTGTCACTATCCACTGGCCCGTACTGTCTCAAAGAGAGTTTGTTTTCCTTTTGCACTGGTGGTTAAATTTGGTGAACAAGAGAACTGAAAAAGCTTTGAACTGAGAGGTTTTTAACTGAGTGTCTCTGCCTCAGATAGGGGAGGGATCAGTTTCACTTTCAGGTAGCTTAGTCTGGGGAAGTGAAGGAAACCAAAGCACCTAGTATGTGACCGGCAGTGTGTAAAGTGCAAATATCTCGCTTAATCCTTACAACAACCTTGTAAGGTAGGCACTATTAATATCTGCTTTTTACAGTTGAGAAAACTGAGGCAGGCAGGGGTTATATGAATTGCCCAGGGTCACTGTTAGTAAATATTCAAAGTTAGATTTAAATTTAGATCATCCTGATTCCAGTGCCTTTTTTTCCCTACCACTGGATCCCAGGTTCTCATCACCTAACTGCCGGATTATTTAAATATCCTGTTGGTGGGTCTGCCCAAGTCATGATTCTTCCCAATCCAAATCATCCTCCATTAAACTGCTAAAGGGATTATCCTAAAACATACATTTAACCAAGGTACAGACTCCCCTCACTCCCTATTGCCTCCAGGAACAAATACAAGATGCTTTCTTTGTCATTCAAAGTTCCAAATAATCTAGTCCCCTCCTACTTTTTCAGTCTTCTTACAATTTATTTGCAGACATGTACTCTTTGATCCAATAATACTATCCTCTTAATTGTTCCACAAACAAGACACCCCATCTCTCAACTGTGGACATTTTCTCTGGCTCTCTCCCAGCCCTGGATGCTCTCCCTCCTTTACTCTGACTCCTGAACTCCTTATCTTTCTTTAAGTTTCATTTAAAATCCTACCTTCTACAAGAAGCCTTTCCCAATCCCTCTTAATTCCATTACCTTCTCTCTGTGAACTCCCTCCTGTTTATCATTGCTTTCTATATATTTATTTATATTTCTACATTTACATATTTATAACTTGCTTTGTATATATTTATTTTCACATTGTCCCATTACTTAGATTGTGAGTTCCTTCAAGATGGAGGACTTTCTTTTGCCTTTTATTTATCCCCAGCATTTACATTCTGAGCTCCTAATGGTCAGCCACAGTGGGGTGGTACACACTGTAAGTTGACTGTAGCATACTGATATCATTTTGGACTTTTTTTTGAGAACAAAGGACAATAACCAATCCCCAGCACTTAGCAGAGTAAATAGTACATAATAGATACTTAATAAATGTTTATTGATTGATTGATTCCTATTGGGCCACCTCAAGTAATAGCAGATAGAAAGACTGGGCTATGACTGGGGTTTAATTGCAGCCCAGGGCCCAGATAGCCACCTCTGACCTACAGGTTTAGATGAGACCTGCCTGTGCATCAAGTAGAAAGGCAGATCTGATTATGGTGAATTTCTTTTCTTGATCTTCCCTCTCCCTTGGGCAGTGAAGGTCCTGTCTTGCCTTCCTTCTCTCTGAGAGTCAGACGTCAATTTCAAAGTTTACCTTTACTTTAAAATTAGTTTATATTGTTCTGCTTAAACTAATATAGGTACTGGCCTAAAAATTCGACTATTCATACCTGCTTTGCTTTGTTGCTATGAATGGGGAGTTTCAAAGGGGAAGAAGAGCAGCTAGTATGTTTATCCATGTGTATTTGTGTGTATATATACATATACACATACATATATGTATATACATGTACATACATATATGTATATATATGGAGGGGGGAAGGAGGGATGAGGAGAAGGGGGAGAGAGAAGAGTGAGGGAGGAAGGGAGAGAGAGGAAGAAAGAGAGGGGGAAGAGAGAGGAAAAAAGAGAAGAGGAAGAGAAGGGAAGAGAAGAGGGAGTGAAGAAGGAGGGGAAGGGGGGAGAAGGTAGGAGAAGAGAGACAAACAGGAAGCGAGGAAGGGAGAGCAAGATGGAGAGAGCCAATTCTGAGATTCTGATGTGTCTGAATTCCTGGCATAAGCAAGCTCTCTGTGCCAACTCCTCCTGGCTTCTCCTTTAAGCACCAAGAACTATAAAAGAGAATCTCATTGGTTGATATGCTTACCTAAGCCTCCCAAAGGAGACTAAAGAAGAAACATATCCTGTCCTTTTTTCTCCCTGAAGTTGAAGGAAATACACACAAATAAATACAAAATAAAATAAAAAATAATTAAAAAAAAACCCTTAGAACCATAGCTATTTGTTAGGGCTGGGTTATCCCTTCTGTCGGGCTGCCTTTGGCCAATGTCCCCTTCCAAATGGGTTAAAAAAACCCCAAAAGACAAAACTCTGGAGGGTGTGGGGAGAAGAGAAGAGGAATTGAACAGGGGAAAAGATTGGAAGCAGAAAGACGAATAAGAAGCTTGCACCATCATCCAAGAGAACCTGACCTGGGATAGAGTCTGTGAGTACAGAAAAGAAGATAGATGTGGAGAGGTGTTCTTTGTTGTTCAGTCATTCAGTCTTGTCTGTCTTTTCATGACCTCATATGAGATTTTCTTGGCAAAGATACTGGAGTAGTTTGCCATTTCCTTCTCCAGTGTATTGAGGCAAACAGGTTAAGTGACTTGCCCAGGGTCACACAACTAGTGAGTGTCTGAGGCCAGATTTGACTCAGGTCTTCAGATGCCTCCTGAGATTTTTAGTGAGTTTGAATCGACAAGATTTGACAGTTGATTTGACAGAAAGGGAAAGAAAAGGGTCAAGGATGATTCCACGGTAACAAACGAGGGATAGTGGAATCCTCAAAAGACATAGGGACATTTGAAGGCAGGGAGAATTTGTGAGGAAATACGATGAATTCTGTTTGGGACGTGTCAAGTTAGAGATGCCTATGGGACATGTTTATGGTTCAGCTGTCTAGAAAACAGTTGGCAATGTAGGACTGGGAATCATGAAAGGCTCTTCAGAAATGAAGCAATAATTTCTAAGAGTATCAGGAGATCTGCCTGACACCTTCCTATATTTTGGATATTTTAATAAAACAATGGAAGAGACTGCCATGGGATAGTAGATAGATTTGTTGTTATTCAGTCATGTCCAACTCTTTGGACCCCACCCCCTTTTGGGGATTTTCTTGGCAAAGATACTGGAATGGTTAGCCATTTCTTTCTCCAGCTCATTTGACAGATGGGTAAATGGAGGCAAACAGGGTTAAGTGACTTACCCAGGGTCCAATAGCTAGTAAGTGACTAAGGCCAGATTTTTAACTCAGGAAGATGGGTCTTCCTGATGCTAGCCCTGGCACTTTATTCACTGTGGCCACCTAGTAGATAGCTCTCTAGCTGTCCTCAAAACCAAGAAAGTCTGATTTAAAATTTCACCTCTGATACATAATAAGTTGTGTAATCCTGGAAAAACCATTTAACTTCTCAATGCTCTAGGGAACTAAGACATTTAGTTGCAGATGAGGTTCTGACTTGCATTGGGAAGGAAAATATCCTTAGCTAGGACCTCCCTAAATTAAAGGAATCCTAAATTCAGTCCTTAACCTCTAATTTAGGAATTCTTAAATTGGATTCCATGGATCCCTAAGAGATCAGTGGCTAGATTTCAGAAAGTCTGTGAACACAGAGCCAGGTGGGGAAGGGGAGATTGCATCTTTATTTTCATAGCCTCTCCTTAAAACATAGCATTTCCTTCCATAATGAAGTTTGGCAACAAACATTCTAAGAAAGGTTCCATGGGCTTCATTAGACTACCAAAGGGGTCCATGACTGGAAAAAACCTTAAGGTTCTCAACTCTTACATGACAATAAGGTTACAAAATCACAGAATGTTAGATACTAAATAGGACCTTATCCAAAGGAGAGGCCAACATCCAGTACAACTCCCTCTTTTTTACAGATGAGGAGAAAAATGGGAAATAAGTCAATCTGCGCAAGGTTATAACACGGCCCCCTAAGAGGCAAACCTGGGAATGGATCCCCAATTTGTCAAGTCCAATGTTCTTTCAGTAACCCCTTCCCCAAACTCCTTTTTTTCCTCAATGTAAATAAAGCCTTCTATGTTTTCATGTTTTAGAAAGACTAGTATTAGCTTACATTTGCAGAGATAGGATCAAATAAAATAATTTCTTATTAAATAAGAGAACAGACAGCAGAAATGAATCGCCTCCTTCCCCCACATCCTCAGCCTCATGAATAGAATGTTTGTATAACATTGTATAATCTTTGATTTTCATTGGTAGAAATTGATAGGTGCTAAATTAGTTCTTGAAGAGCTCTCATATTGTTCCCTGAGGGCAGACAGAAAGAAAATTACAAGGAACAATAGATAAAAAATAAATGATGACTATAAAGTTTAACAAAATGTGATTCCTACAGGAGGAGATTAATATTTTCCTAAATGCAAAGATTTCATATGGCAAACCCAATTTGCAGTATATTTGGGTTCAATAAAATTTTTAGAAAAAAGATTAAGGACTTCGTATAAATTTAATTAGAACAGAAATTCTATTAAATTAAGCTTTTTATATATTAATGATTTTTTTTTCTCTCTGAAAGAATACAAGGTATAGTTTATACATCTGGACCTTATGTGAACTGATGGATCCAGCTCCTAAGATAATCAGAGTGACAAATAATTCAGGAAGAAAATGCCCACAGTGATTAGGAGATAGGGATAATGGGAGTGAGGCACAGATATTTCTGGATTATTTAACAGATTATTATTAAAGTAATGATTACCCTTTACTATAATCTCATAATGAAAATAATTCACATTTCTATAGCTCTTTAAGGTTTATCAAGTGATCTCCTTACCTTGAAAGGGACATAGTTCAAGTATAACTTTCTCTTATTTTAGAGGTGAGGAAACTGAGGCTTAGAAAGATGAAAAGATTTCCCCAAAGTCACAGAGTAAGTGTCTGAGGTAGAGGTCTATCACAAATCATTGGTTCATAGATCTAAGAGCTAGAAAAGGCTTGAGAGGTCATCTAGGCCAGCCCTCTTATTTTACAAATGAGAAAACTTGGGCCAACAGCAATTAAGTGAATTGTTCAAGGTAACAAAGTAAGTATATAGCAAAGCTAGAAAGTAAACTCAGAAGGTAAATCCAAGTTCTATATTGAACATAGTCATCATAGTCATACCAAACATGGTCATAGAATCCAAGTTCTATACCAAACTTTAGCTGACTCACAATCAAGTTGGCTATAACTTAGGAAGGAATGAAGAGATGAGATGTTTTCCTTCCTTTCAGTCATTTTTCAGTTGTGTCCAACTCTTTTTGACCCCATTTGGGATTTTCTTGAAATAATGGAGTAGTTTGCCATTTTTTTCTCCAGTTCATTTTACAGATCAGGAAACTGAGGAACTCAGAGGTTAACCCAGGATCACATACCTAGTATCTGAAACTGAATTTGAACTCAGGTCTTCCTGACTCCAGGCCCAGTGCTCTATCTACGGCCCCACCTAACTGCTCATGGAGATGTTTTAAAATGAGGATACGGAAACTCAGAAGACTCAAGAGTTTCAGTGGGTCAAATTCACATACAGGTCGAGAAATCTATTTTCTTCATATCTTCTATATGCGTATATATTATAAGACCATATGACTTTTGCATTAGAAAGCCACTTCAGATATTAAATAAAAAGAGGATTCTGGTATTTGCAAGGAAATCCTGCAAATAAAAAGAATTTTTAAAATTTTGCAAATAGCAAAATTAGTATAATCATTTTCCTATCCCATTTTTCTATAAACTCCTCCCAATATTAGCTTCTTCTCTCTTTTCTTTTACATGCCCTCCCACCATGATATACCTAGGATTATCTTTTATCATCTCTGTTAAATTGAGCCTTGGTAGACTCAGAGGCCTAGCTCAAAAGTGAGGCCTATTCCTCCATCATCCCTGAGAAAGGGTTTGTTAGCTGCAGCTTAGGACACACACACACAAAACCACTCCACACCAAATGTGTGCAATATAAAAGGAAAATAACAATTCAGTCTATGCTAGCAATTAAGTCATGCCCAGTCACTGAGCTCATAATCACAATGCCAGTGGTGTCATCTTCAATAACAGGCCAAATTGCAGTAGCAGAGGAAGAGAGCCCTTTGATTTGCTCATATTAGAACAATAGGGCTGTGGGTTTGGGGGTGGGAGGAGGTAGAGAGGACAGAAGGATCTGCCAACCTCCTTTTGACGGTGATCAATTGTCTACCTGCATCAGGTCATTTGGCAAAGAGAAAATCATTCGCTTGGCAGGCACACCTGAATCTGAAGACCTTTTCTCTTCGCCAGTGGCAGTCAGCAAATAAATTGGACCATTACAGGTTGGCAGAAAAGAGCTGCCAGCAGAGGGAGCAGACTATTAGAAGTTGGCAAAGATGAGAAAGGAATTGGCTGGTAGAATCAAACAAGTAACTTTACTGATGCTTAAGAAAAATGATTTAAAAATTTAAAAATTCCCCAAAATGAAACACCAGAAGAGCCAAAAGACAAAATCTTCAAAAGAAATTATTTTCACAAGAGAAAATCATTTAAATCCACAGCAGGCACACACTTTCATAACAGCACTGATAAAAAGTTGTAAGGTTTGTCATTTTATCTCACAACAACTCTAGGGAAAAGGTCATATTACTATCCCCATTTGATATCTGAGGAACTTGAATCTTGAAGGTTAAGTAACTTGTCCAGGGGTCATAGAGTTAGTAAGAGTATAATGCTGGATTTGAAGTTGGGTCTTCTTGACTATGGGTCTACAGTTTTATTCACTGTGCCACCTTCACATATTCAGCCTGATTTCACATGTCCAACAGCCCATATATAGGTGGATGAGAAGATTGTAGATTTAAAACTAGATTGTAGATTTAAAGCTAAAAGGAACTATGAAAAAAGTTGTGATTTTGGTAAGTACCAGGCCTTCTTTGCTTTTTTGGTGGTATAGTCATAATAATGGTAATCAGTAGATCGAAAGATATCCATCCACATGCTCAGTGACTATGTATGTTTTAGATAAATAGAATACAAATAAAAGGCTACCTCAGAGGGAAGGCACTACAAATGTGTGTTTTGCAGAAGGGCAGCCAGGGAAGTCCTGAAGATATTTGGTCTGCATATTGATGGGAAGCTAAGAGTCAGAGGTGAAGAGGAATTCTGAGAGTATCTTGTATGAAAACAGCAAATAATACAGTATAGCTGGATTGTTGAGTAAGTGGAAGGAAATGAAGCACATAAAGAATGGAGAGGTAAGGAGGAGTCTGGTTGTAGAAAGGCTTTAAATGTTAAACAAACCACTTTCTATTTGCTCCTAAAGGTAAAAGAACTACAGCATTTGATTGAGCAGGAGTTGTCATGACCAAACCTTATTTCAGGAAATCAATTGGGCAGCTGCATGGTGGATGAATTCACATGAGAAGAGATTTGAGGAAAGACTACCAATTACACAGCTATTGTGGTTATTCAAAGAAGGCCTGAGCTAGGGTGATAACCATGAAAGTTGAAAAAAAAGGTCCTATACCACCTATTCTTACTTTACCACCTTGGTAAATACCTTTGCAAATAAAATGAAATGAAGTCTGGTTAACATATTGTTCATGTGGAGTACACCAGTGGGGGCTCCTGAACAACAGTGCTAAAAACTCCAGGCCCTTGGGTTTACTTTTAGAACCATGAGGAATATAGGACTCAGTCACAATTTCAAAGCTTCAATTTGTATCTGTGTGAGTGAGTGCAAACTGGGGGTGGGGGAAAACTCAGAGAGTAAGTGCTAAATTTGAAAAATCTAGAATATGCAAAAAAATTCTAAATTTTTATCAAAAAATGGTTAGTGAAATAGGAGCCATATTTTATATAATTTATTTCATGTTAAAATTCAGGTTATAGCCATACTAGGAGATCCTTTGAGTGCAATCATTCACTCAATAAACATTTCTTAAATACCTACTCTGTGCCAGGCTAAGGGTTGGGGATATAAAAAGAGGCAAAAGACGATCTTTGCCCTCAGTTCACAGTCTAACGAGGGAGACTCAGCATTCACACTGATATACACAAAACAAGCCATGTATGGGTAGAAAGGAAATAACTGAGAAGGAAGATGATGGAATTAGGGAATTAGGGGTTAGAGAAGGCTTCCAGCAGATGGAGAATTTCGGGTAGGACTTAAAGGAAGCCAAGGAAGCGAGTCATTGGAGGACAGAGAAAGCATTCTAGGCAACAGGAAGACCAAAAAACCAAAACAAACACAAAGAAAAAGTCAGGTCCAGAGTCCATAAGTATTCCTCAATCTCCCCCCCCCCCTTTTTTTATTTTTTCTTTTGGAGGGCAACTGGGGTTCTGACTTGTGCAAGGTCACATGGCTAGTTTTTGTGCCAAGTGTCTGAGGCCAGATTTGAACTCAGGTCCTCCCTGCTCCAGGGCCAGTGCTCTATTCACTGCACCACTTAGCCACCTGTCAATTCCCTTTCACTATCTGGTTGAACTGTAAATCAGAATCAAATACTTAAAGACAGTCAAATACTTCACTATTGCAGTTGATCAGCCACTTTTAGTTGGGTGAGACTTTTTAATGACCCTTTTTGGAGTTTTCTTGGCAAAGATAATGGAGTGATATGCCATTTCCTTCTCCAACTCATTTTACGGATGAAGAAGCTGAGGCAAACAGAGTTACGTGACCTACCCAGGGTCACACAGCTAATAAGTGTTTGATACTAGATTTTACCTCAGGAAGATGAGAATTCCTGCCTCCAGGCTTAGCACTCTATCCACTATACCACCTAGCTACCCAGTCAAATGCTTAACACTAACCAATTAACAAATAACCATGGTGCCCACCATATAGATTGATGCCACAGAAGTGTTTACCACCATTCCCACTCTCAGGGCTAAACTAATTGATGTTTGTCTTGAATTGTCTATTTCCCTATATGTGAGGTTATTGTGAAATTATGTTTTAAAATACAATAAAAAATTTCATATGTAGTAATAAAAGAAATTCTTAGAATATTTGGCTAAGAGTATATCCTGGATGCAGGCAACTACATAGTACAGAGGATAGAGCACCTGGAATCATGATGGAACACGAGCACAGTGCTAAGAGAAAATTATGACGTTTTCTGATGAAAATGTCTTCACCTCTTTGTGCTTACATCATCATATTGTGTGTTTCTCAAAGTTCCTTCTTTACCATTCTTCATAAAAAGTCCCACTGGGGTTGCACAAACCATCGGGGTGCAAATTTCATCAATTTCATGCACCCTCTATTTGAAAGGTATTTTGAAGCTTGTGAAACACTTTGAAGTCCTTGGCGTGTTTTGTCTGTCTGTTTTTGTCTTTTTGTTGTTGTTTCCCCTTTTGAACCCAGGAAATTTGTGGGTTCTTCAACCCACAAATTCAACCTGAATACATGCTGGAATCAGGAAGACTCATCTTCCTGAATTCAAATCTGACCTCAAATACTTACCAGCTTTGTGACACTGGGTAAGTTACTTAACACTGTTTACCTCAGTTTCCTCATCTGTCAAATGAGCTGGAGAAAGAAATGGCAAATCACTCTGTTATCTTTGTCAAGAAACCCCCAAATGGGATCACAAAGAGTCAGACATGACTGAAACGACTGAATAACAATAAAAATATACCAAATTTATCTGAACAAACGTGGGGACTTTGATGATACAGATATCTTATTGGGGGAAAATGTGTGCATGGCTTTATGTGTGTTTGTACCCCAAAGAAACAGTTTGTGCTCTGGAACATTTATATAATGCGACTAGTGACATAATTGGATGTGATAAGAATTCACACAGATAAGGAAGCAATTTTGGAAGGTTCTTGAAACAGTGAACTGCCTTACAAATGAATAAATTCTAATCAGACTTGATTCAAATGATGTAATGTTTCCTATTTTGTCTTAAGCTACTGGAGTCTGACTTGATAGAAAGACTGTATCTTCTAAAATTATTTAAGCATGAAATTTACTCTTTTTTTCCAACATGCCTCAGGTCTCCTCATTTCTTTAATTCCAAATCTAATGATCAAAGAACCTTCACAGAGAATTATAACCATTTCTTAAGTGGCACCAAAATATGACCTGACTATAGCCAGTTTCCTAACATTGAGACTGAGGAAAAATCATACTCCACTCTCTAGAAAGGGTCAATTGCTGCCATGTGTTTGCCACCCATGATTATTAACTAAGTGAATTTGAAGAAGTCACTAAATCTTTGATTAGGAAGCCAGGGGGAGGCCCAGATGATGCCTAAGGTCGCCTTAAAAGAGCTCTAACTTTTTCTCTGTGAAGGGAAAGATATCAAGAATAAGGAAATTTCTTTACCCTAAAGTCAGAAAGGAAAGAAAGAAAGATAGGGCAAATTGATTATTTGACCACAGACCAAAAAAGACACAGCCACAAATTTCCTGGGTTCAAAAGGGGAAACAACAACAAAAAGACAAAAACAGACAGACAAAGCACTCCAAGGACTTCAAAGTGTTTCACAAGCTTCAAAATACCTTTCAAATAGAGGGTGCATGAAATTGATGAAATTTGCACCCCGATGGTTTGTGCAACCCCAGTGGGACTTATGGTAAAGAATGAACTTTGAGAAACACGGAATATGATGATGTAACCACAAAGAGGTGAAGACATCTTCATCAGAAAATGTCATAATTTTCTCTTAGCCCTGTGCTCGTGTTCTATCATTGCTGAAGAAGGGCAGCAGCAAGTACACTGCTACTCTGCTTAGTTCCAGCTCCCATGCATAATTTACTTAAAGTTTGCATCTCATTCTCACCATCTTTCATCCTCTCATGACCCATATGTTTTTCTTACATTCACTATCAAGAGAGGCTGGTTCAGAGACTCAAGCTGCAGCTGCAGTAACAAGTAAACCAAATAAACAGACTTTAAATCCAGCAACTGTCTTAAATGGTCTCCCTGGTACCATATGAATATGGATCGCTCAGACTTAGGATTTGCCAATGAGCCAAGATTGAAATAACTACAACAACAAAAATATTAATAAAAATAAGCAAGCTTACAGGAGCAAGTAAATTGCCTTAGTTTATATAACTCCAGCTTCCACCTCCTCTTCTTTTCCTTGAGTGAATTACTAATTTATTTCTTTATAAAACAATATCAATATTAAGCTTCACATCTCTTCTCCAGCCAACTCATCCTTGAACTGTTATCAGGAATTCTAACATCTCTTAACACTTATATCCAGGTACCATGGCATATGGAGGCTCAAAGACAGCCATCTTCTTTGTTTGGTATGGGTGATTCCATCTCTAAGCTAGCCTCCATTCCAGTCTAAAATGATCAAGTCACTTTGACTTTTTAAAAAAAGGTTGACCCCCAAATCTCAGGAATTAAATAAGCTTTAATAGTTTAAAATGGAACTAAAATTTTTGGGACAGCTTTTATATGGGTCCAATTTTATCCTAGTCCTTCTAAGAGAACAACCACAGAGCAACATTGGACTGTTTCTGCCCTCTCTCAAGCATAAAAAGAAACCAGGGGCCTCACTGTTCTTGAAAGAATGGCAGCAAACAATTTCAATGATAAGTTGTTGGTCTCAAAAACCTACGATTTTTCTCAGTTCAGGGGAATTCACCATTTTGAACTCTTCCATAGCAACATATTCCTTAATAAAACTTCTTCTGACTTACACCCCAAATTGTTAACTGTTTTTTCCAATAAGACAGTATGTATTTATATGTGTGTATATATGTACATATGTGTTCTTGCATACATATATACCTAAGTGTATATACATGCACGTACTTATCATAGATTTATAATGCATATATACACATTTTTGTACCTACATGTATCCACATATGCACATGTATACACATATGTGTGTATAGTACAGTGCGGTTTCCATTTTTACCTCCACTCTACATTTCTTATTAGGTCATAAAATTCTTTTAGGTCAGATTCCATGTATTAATCAATAAAATAACAGCTAGCCATTAGATTTGCAAAACATTTGAAATCATTACCTTATTTCATCATCAAAACAACCTTGTGAAGGTGTTATTACCTAATTTTATAGATAAGGAAACTGAGGTTCTAACAGGTTATTATCTAATTTTATAGATAAGGAAACTGAGATTCTGAAAGGTTATTTGTCCTGATCACACAAATACAGAATAAGCATCAGAAGTAGGATGTGAAATTAGAAAACAGGATCCAGAAAACCAAAGATGCATGAGAGACATAACAGCTTTTATTCAAGCATTTGAAGGCTTGTCATCAAAGTGAGGAAGGGAAGGGAACAGTGATTATCTTGTGCCAGGCAACCTGCTAAGCAATTTACAAATGTTATCTCATTTGATCTTCACAATGTCATTTGGAGGTAGATGCTATCCTCATTTTACAATTGAGGAAACTGAGGCAAACTGAGAAGACAGATTAAATGACTTGCCCAAGGTCTCACAGCTAGTAGGTAATTGAAGCCAAATTTGAAATCAGGTCTTCCTTCCTTCAGATCTAGTTTGCCAAAAGTGGATGAGGAATCATTTGTTTTCTTCAGTCCCAAGGAGCAGAACCTGAAATCAAAAGCTGGAAGCTGCAAAAGGGAGAAATCCTGATTTCAAAGAAAATTTCCTAATGTTAAAAAGTATCCACATGTGGCAGGGTCTGACCCAGAGGCTGAATGATTCCTGTTTTTTGGTAGAGTGCATTTTTAGGTATGGGTCAGTCTCAATTACCACAGAGATCCCTTCAACTTTTAAATTCAGTAATTCAGGGATTTAAGGCAAGTATTCTTTCCACATTATTTTGTCCCTTATAAACTATCATGTGATCTTAGATTTATAGTTGTAAATGGCTTTGTAGTTTTTTTCCACTCTGACACCTTCATTTTACAGATTAAGAATGGATGCCCAGAATGCTGAAGTGA
This sequence comes from Petaurus breviceps papuanus, assembly GCF_028583685.1. Taxonomy (NCBI): domain Eukaryota; kingdom Metazoa; phylum Chordata; class Mammalia; order Diprotodontia; family Petauridae; genus Petaurus; species Petaurus breviceps. The sequence continues at coordinate 4,414,487 of NW_027185877.1, forward strand.
TTTGTTCAAGGTCACATATGGAGTAAGTGAGAGAGTCAGATTTAATCTCAGGTTTTCTGTATCCTAATCAAAAGCTCATTCCACTGCAATGCATAGAACACCCTTAATAAATATTGTTTAATTGACTAATATCTAAATGTTCTGATAAACTGTCACTACACTATTAACCTAATTATGATTTTCTGTGACTTTAATTTCAGTCTAATTCTTTTCTCTTTCATGTTTATTAATAAACTAAATAAGGCTTTTTGGCATTATATGCAGGAAATGAAGTCTAAATTTCTTTCATTTGGGTGTTATTTCATTGGACACTTCAAAACTGATCCACAGTGTAACTCTTGCAATAAAACATAGACTTTTCAATCCTTGGAAATGCTATACTCCATATTAACACCAATAAAAGATGCCAGATCCAAAGCAGTACATCCACAAATCATCTCATTCATGCTTTCTTGGTACAGAACATTTCTATCCTGTCTGAAAAACCTAATCAAAGAATCAGAGAGCTGGAAGGTGCCAATGAGGTTATCTTACCCAACATCTTTTGCTGTCTGTCTCTAATAGCTTAAAAGTCACTCCTAAGGCTAATATCTGTCTGTTTGTAATGTTTACTCATTGGTGCTAGCTTTATTTAATGGATATATGCCAAATAAGTTTAATTTCTAAGTGTTATAATTTAAAAAAATTAAAACAGCTACCATGTACCACTCAAACCTTTCTTATTTCTTTCAGACTTACCAATCCTCATTTCCTTAATTCATCAATCATCCTTGTTGCTGTCTTCATCTCAGTAGCCAAATGCCTCTGGACAATCTCCAAGTTATTAATGTCCTTCTTAAAATATGGTGCCCACAATTGAAAATGAAACTTAGAGTGTAAGAAGGCCAATACGTTCAGTGCTCTGGACACTATTTTTCTATTATTTTAAAATTAAATTAGCTTTTTGGCAATGTAGATACCCATGGAGATGATTTTGGATGATTTTTCAGGAGAAATGTTAAGTGAGGTCTCTTCCAACATGAACTTTAGCAACTCTCCCAGTACTATTTATTGAAATGATGGAGAATCTTACATATGTTGAAACTTTCCCAGAATGGGATTGTCTTTTGGAAGTCACCAAGACCAAATCCAGTCAAACCATGAATTTTTCTTATAACATCCCAACAAGAGTCATCCACCTACACTTAACCACATCTAATGAAATGTGATTTACACAACCAAATTCGATTTCATTCCCATTCCACACCAACCTGTGTCACAAACCAGACTGTTCTATTTAAGCAAGTTCTTATGAGGATTTTTTTCTCCCAATATTGAGCTAAAATCTACTTTGCTGTATCTTTTACCTATTGGTCCTAGTTCTATTCACCATGGTTTAGAAAAACTAAAATCTTTCTTCCACAAGGCAGTCCTTCAGATAATTGAAGGTCACTCTCATGTTTTACCTAAGTCTTTTTCCCCTAGACTACATATTTCTAGTTCCTCCACTGATTCTGCCAAAGTATGGTTTCTAAGTCTGCATAAGGACCATCTTGTCAATGTCTCTTCCAAATGTGGAACTCAGACCTGGGCATGATGTTACAGAGTATAAGCACTTAGAACAAAAAATATCATTCTATATCTCCAAATCTAGTATAGATTTAGACAGATATAGATAGATATCAAAAGGTATCTAGTGGCTTGGTGGATAGAACACAGAGTCTTAAGTTAGGAAGACCCAAGTTAAAATGTCCTCAGTCATTTACTATAGCTATATGACCCTGGGCAAGTTTTCCTTAATCCATGAGAGAAGGAAATGGCAAACCACTCCAGTATCTTTTCCAAGAAAAAGCTAGATAGTATTGGCCTGAGATAGTCCACAAAGGGTTGTGAAGTGTCAGATTCAACTGAACAATTTAACAACAACCAATATAGATTTATGTTTTTGTATCCCAAGGGTCAAGCAAAGTGCCTAATAAACATAGGTGTAGAATAAATGACCAGAGGAGAGTACAGTAGAGTCCTCACCTCCCTTCAGACATTCTTTTAAATTTTTTTTCTTAAAGAAGCCAAATTTTGCATGGGCTATCTTGACTGCTACCTCATACTTTTGATCCATATTAAGTTCACCTTGCACTTGTTGTCCCTAAGGACTTTTTCACTCCTTAGCCATAATTGAATCTGAGTATGGAATTTTACATTTATTCCTATTAAATTTCATCTTGTTAAGTTTCAACTTGTGATTCTAGCCTGAAAAAGTATTTTTTCCAATCTAAATTTTGTCATTCGATGAACTGTCTTGGCTTTCTAACTTCATTTTACTTATACATATATATATATATACATATATATATACACACCTCTCCATATACCTATCAATAGACAGACACACATGTCTCTCTCTCTGTCTCTCTGTCCTCTCTCTCTCTCTCTCTCTCTCTCTCTCTCTCTCTCTCTCTCTCTCTCTCTCTCTCTCTTCTCTCTCTCCATACACACACATGCCATATATATAAAATATCAAGAAAGACAATTTGAACCAAGTTACTGATGAAAAACTACTTAATAGGACAAGTCCACAGACTGATCCCTACAATACTACACCAAAAATCTTCAGGTCAACACTAATCCATTATTCTTCACCAAGGTACTATACTACACATACTATGCTGTATGGCATCATCATCATAATGCATTACTAGAATAATGATGAATATAATAATACCTGACACAGGAGCCCTTAAACATACCAAGAGTTCTAGTCTCCTAAAGACCTTGGCCTAGATAGGAGTCTATATGCCTATCTGGCCATTCTTCTATGTAGCATCATGACTTTCTAGCAATCACTTTTCCATCAGCTTCCCCCATAACTGCTCCTCCAGAAAGCTTTGCTGCACACACTTGAATAATTCAACAATGGGCTTACTTTGTCAACTCTATGCAGCAGAACACTGGTAGTGGGAAGCTTTCAGTAGCTCTGAAATGAGAAGATTTGAAAGGAAAGAGGTTCCCCTCCTCAGGGCAATCCTGGCCTTCAAGAAAAAAGCTGCTGTGTCAAATTATATTAAAAAACTGAATAGCAACAGAATATCCAGAAAACAGTAAGTTACTATATTTAATGGGTATACAAGCTAAAAAATGATTCACCTCTGACTTGGATAATTGCTTCAGGGTCAGGATTTCAGAGGCTGGCAAGCCCTGGGGATATACTCATGCCAGGAACGGAAGAATTCCCAGACCTGGGATTGTTTGTGTAATTATTCCTTGGCATGGGTTAAATTCAAAAGAAATTCTGTTCCAGAATCACCTACTCCTTAAAATATGCCCTTGTTCCCTCCAGGTTAAAGGTAGCTCTCCTCTTCTCAAATTTTCTCCTTGTACTTTGTGTTTTTTGCCTCAATCTTATTCTTCCCAATTTCATAATTTTCATTTCTACATTGTCTTCTAACCTAATAGGCTGTAAATTCCTCTAGATTAGTGATTCTGTTGTTTTCATCATCTCCATTGCCCAGCCTCATGTCTTTCACAAAGGGTGCATAATTGTTTAAGTGAATGGGTCGATTGAATGTAGCAATGTATGAACAGATCATATATTCATATTCATAATAACTGAGAAAACAAAGTTACCATTCTAGTGTATTCTGATTTTCCTAAAAAAAAAAAAAAAGACAGATCTTTTTACCACCACCCCCTCCCCGCTCAATGAACTCAAGGGATTGCCTAGAACCTACAGGATCAAATATAAACTTCTTTGTTTAGCATTTAAAGCCTACAAAACCATGGTCTCACTTATCTTTCCAAATTTATTACCTATCATTCCCATTCACATGCAGTGTTCCATCCAAACTGGTCTTCTTGGTGTTTCTTGTGGAAAATACTCCATCTTCTAAATTCCTTCCCTCTGTACTGGCTCTACACTATGTCAGAAATGCATACCCTTCTCACTTTCCTTTCTTAAAATTCTGGTTTCCTTCAAAACTTACCAGTGCCACCTTCTGCAAGAGGTTTTTCCTGAACCCCAGCTGAAAATCCATTCCCCAGGGGACAACTCACATATTTTATATTTGCCTATATAAGTGCCTGTTGATTCGCCAGTTAGAAAGTAAGCTCCTGGAGAGTGGCTTTTTTCTTTGTATTCCAGCACTATGCAAAGTGCCTGTGATACAGAGGACATTTAATAAATGTTTAATGATTGATTTCAAAACTGGATGTGACTTTGTAAAGCAAAAAGAGGTCTTAAAGTCTCTCCACTAATAATGTGACTCCCAATCAAATCTATGAGATTCTGTGATAACACTGAAACCACAGGGATAGCTATTCAGCAATCTGTTGAGTTTCATTATTATTTAGTTCTTTTTAGTTGATTTTCTTAGCAAAGACACTGGAGGAGCTTTGTCGTTTTCTTCTCCAGCTTATTTTACAGATAAGAACTCTGAGGTAAACAGGGTTAAATGACTTGCCCAGGGTCACACAGCTAGTAAGTGTCTGAGGATCAGATTTGAACTCACAAAGATAAATCTTCTTAATTTCAGGCCCTTGACTCTATCTACTATGCCACCTAACTGCTCAGTATGTTGAGTACCAACATCAATGGAGGCACAAAACTCACCTAAGGTGTTATCCTGTATCATGGAGGATGTTCTGTGCTGAAGAAGATTCCATATCAATGACAAGATTCCCCAAATGCTCCAGTTCACAGAAGCCATACTAATCAAATATCCAAATCCATTAAAAAGGTGGATAAAAACATATTTTGCCCCTAGATTATGATATATAGCTGGAAAGGAAGTCTATTTATTTAATCCATCAGTACAAAAGACTGGTACAGGCATAGTAAGACTCAGAATTAATAGTAAATCAGGTTAGACCAAATTTGGGAAACTCAACAGAAATTTGGGGTGGCCAGGTGGTACAGTGAGTTTGAGTGTCAGCCCCAGAGTTGGGAGACCTGGGATCAGTTCTGGCCTCATATACTTCACACACACACACACACACACACACACACACACACACACACACACACCTGGCCGTGTAACCTTGAGCAAGTTACTTAAGCCCAATTGCTTAAAAAAAAAACAACAGAAATTTTAATTATCCAAAGCAGCTTGGTGCTACAAAAGTTCACCCTTTTGACATCAATATTCTCCCCACCTCTAGTGGTGTCATGTGACTATAATCTCCATCAAAAAATCAAAATTGTAATTAATCCATTGGAAATGATGGGTGTGCAGGTATGCTGCAGCACATTACCAATGATGATTTACAGATGAGAAATGGTAGAAAAGATAGAAGGCATATGACTGACTTGGAAGAGAGGTGACATCTGCACTGGTATTCCAGAAATACTAAAAGAACAAGAAAATGACTGCCAATATAACTCGTGGAACCTCTAAACAGATTTAACAGAAAGAAAGTGAAAATAATCAGTCATGATTAAGTATGATGGGGTTCGGGGTGTCCTTGCAGAGGGCATATGTACAACCAAAAGGATCACAGATCCATCTCAGCATTTAAGGGAAACAAGAATACATAAATAAAACAGATATTAAAAGTTCATGTTCAATGTTGTCCAATGGAAAATGCCACTGGATCTGTAGTCAGACGAGCTGAATTTGAATTCCATCTTTGTTAATGACTGCCCTTATGCAATGAATTCCAGAGCAGTGTAGAGCAATGAAAAAGAGGCCCTAAGTTTGAATCTGGACTGTCATTTACTACTTGTGTGACTTTAGGCAAGTCACTGGATGCTTCTAGGCTACAATTTCCTCATGTACAAAATGGTGAAGTTTAATTAGCTGGTCTCCAGAGCGCCTTTTCAGCTCTGAATCTATGATCCTATATACATATTAAAGGTGTGTTATCTGGTAGATGTTATATTTTTCCTCCTTTCTTTTAAGGTAACAAACTTCCCCTTAAAATGAAGCAACCAGAGCACTGATGGTATTCTATGACACAAAAACATGACAGCTAAAAACATGAAACTAATGTAAAGTAAAATGTGAATTTTAAAAAATCTGAATGTGTCACTCCCATTGTTATTATGGAAATTCAAAGCCTAAACAATTTTGAGTTGGTTTTAAATTTTCCAGGATTGATTGATCTCTTACACACACGTGCACACACGCATGCACGTGCGCGCGCGCGCGCACACACACACACACACACACACACACACAAAGCAACAATGATATTTTTACTAGAAGTCCTGGAAAATGCCATAATTGAAGTAAAAAAGCTAACCACACTTTTCATCAACTCTAGATATGTAAACATTCAAGATGTTTGTTAGTAGACTCTAATGTTTTCAAACCCCATCATAGAGTGGAATCTATTAATGGATAGAACAAAAAAATCCTAAGACCAAAGATGAAGGTTAAGAAATGACCTCTAGCTAATAATTCAACAATTTCTATAGAAAATGGCTTATTTTTACCCTGATGCCAGCTCAGTCCTCGTGCACCCAGCACCATGTACTAAAAGTCCTTACTCAGTGCAAAGGTGGACATAGCATAATTGATAGAGGGCTCACTTAAAAAGCATGAAGATCTGGGTTCAAATTCTGCTTCTGAAACATACTCACTATGGCTGTGAACAAGTGCTCTAGAAAACTTATTTTCCACTAAATTTAAACTCCAAAAGAGCATTCCCATAAACACACCAGAACAAAAGTGAAAAAGATAATTGCATTTCGTATCAATTGCTTTAAAAAATCATTTAATGATCCCCTCGATTATCCTCAAAACTGTCCTTAGTATCCATCCACAAGTACTCTAATTCTTTCTGTTTTCTTTAAAATAATGTTCCATTGGTCTAAGCAATTTTTAAATGACTGTTAGTTACATGGAGAGTCCTAAACAACATTGGTAGAGGACGTTTATAGATTCCACAGTCCTGAGAATTAATAAAATCACAAGAATGCTATGTACAAAGCACTGCCTTACCAAAACACGTCTCTTTGAATCCCCAGCTTCAAGGTTCCACTCATGTACCACTTCATACAGGAAGCCTTCTCTGATTCCTCCTGGTTGTTACCTCTCTCCCTTCTCAAATTATCATGCATGTAATTCTACTTTTATATGCTGTATCGTCCAATTAAGAGGCATATTCCTTGACATGAGGGTCTATTTATTTATTCTTTTTGTCTTGGCATCCTTGGTGCCTAGCACAGAGTAAATCCTAAGTGAATGCTTATAAGACTGGAATAGGCACACACACACATATGTCATCAGGGAAAATATGAAAAGGGTAAGGTAAATATACAAAAGAGGTAGGAAAGAGAAATTCCAATCAACTGAAAATAAAATAAAATTTTGAAATAAAGTCCAGTCAAACAAAAGAATTAAGAAGAAAGTAGAAAATCTATACTTCTAGGGAGATCAAAGAAGGCTTCATGGAAGAAGCATTACCCAAACTGGTTCTGGAAAGAAGAGAAAGACTTCAACAGGGAAACATGTGGAAATCATGATGATGTTTCAAGAAGAGGGGCTTATGAGTATGTGCTGACACAGTACAGAAGAGAATATCAGGACACAGTCATCCAATTTGATTGGACTGTAGCATGTATATACAAAGGGAAACAGAGCTGAATGTGTACACCAGAGGTGAATTGTGAAGTGCTTTAAATACCAAACGTTACCATTTAGCTTCTATTATATTCTTGCAGGCAATGGAAGCACCTTAGTGACTATGAGGGAGAGAACAACATAGTCAAAACTTAGGAGAAGACTACTTTTGTCACTTATGTAAAAGATGGATTTTGGAGAGACTAGAGTGAAGGCAAGTTAGAGAACTATTGCAGTAGCCCAAGTGAGAAGGAAATGGAGTGTGAACTAAAGTAGCAAGAGTTTAAGTGGAGAAGGGAATGGATAGGAGAGTTAGTAGAATCACAGATTTAGAGTTGAAAGGAACCTTGGAGGCCATAGAGCCTGGCCCCTTCATTTTGCAAATGAGGAAACTGAGACCCAGAAAGGTTAATTATTTGTCCAGGAAAACATACCTAGTAAATATCTGGAATGAGATATATACCTAGGTCTACCTGACTCCAAGCTCAGTGACTTATTCAACATGTCCTGCAATGTCTTTCCCTTTAAGACAGAGTTGTTTTTTTTTTTAACTTATGGGGTCCTTTGTTACATTTCAGAGGGCTGGAGAAAAACAAATGATTTTATTTTTAGCAAGTTTCTTTGTAATCCTATATATGTTATTTATGCATTTAGCAACATTATTCTGAGAAGTATGTAGGCTTTATTCAAATACCAAAAGATTCCATGACAACAAAAATATCGAGTCCCTGCTTTAATGTAACAAATGCCCCATAAAGAAAATTAAGTAAAAAAAAAAAAAAAGAAAAAAAAGCCCTTACTGTATATTACAGCATAGATACTTTGATCCAAAACTCACTTTGAGACATTGAAGGTTAGAAGTCCCCAGCATGATTGTTAGGTCCTATTGGGCGAACTTGGGTAAGGCACACAATGGGCAGGTATGGAAATGTTAACATCTTCATTATTCAAAGAAGTATCTATATCAAGGAAATACTATTGGGTTATTGAAGAATCAAGGAAGCTTGACAACTAAATGGTTATACAGGTTGAGGGAGAGAGAACAGTCAAAGATGATTGAGATTTTTCACATCTGGAAATAGGAAATCTGGGAGAAAAGGGACAATTTTTTTTTTCTGGGAAGATAAGTTCAATTTTGAAAATGTTCAGTTAGAAGTATTGGCAGGACATCCAGATGGAGATATCCAGCAGGCATTTGGAAATGTGGAACTTCATCTCTAATATAATTAGTCAAAATTTTGAAAGATCATTATATTTTTGAGCAAGTAATACAATTAATTAAATTCAATTAAACTCAACATCAATTAAGAACCCACTAAATTCAAGGCAATATGTCATGTCCTGGTAAACAGTTAAATCTCTTTGTATCTAAACCACAAATAAAAAAAGTATTTTTATGCAGTTTTTCCTAGTCAAATCTTTGATAACTGCATGATCATATTGTGATAAATGATCACAAAAATGACATTTGGGAAAATAAAATGATCAAATGACACTTTGAATTCACACAATCTCACCTGTAGAGGCAGAGCTCTAGTTCAACCCCTTCATTTTAAAGATGAGTAAACTGAGGTTCAAAGAAAATAAATGACTTGTCCAAGGTCACATAGGTAGCATTGTAAACTGGATTTGAACCCAGATCCTTCAATTCAGAGACTATGATTTGGTACTTTCTAATACTAGCTTCATGAAGATAAGAATTGCTTAGATAGGCTCACAGTCTTTATGAATGTTTTCCCTTCTCCCTTTACCATATCCCTATACTAACACCAGACAGTACTTTCTTTTACTCATTTCAACTCTAGGAAGAAGGGTCTTTCCTAGGGGAACCTGCATGTTTGAAAAGGAAAATAAATGCTAAGATTACATAGAACCAAAATTATTATGTCCCCCAAAAGCCATATTGGCTGAATTTCTATTCCAGAAAAAATGGTGGTCCCACACAACTTGAAGTCTCTCCCTCCTCATTTCTGCCATTTACAAGCCCTTGTTAAATTCTACCTTCTACAAGAAGCCTTTTTTCCATCCTTCAAAACTAGTATATTCCCTCTGAGATTAGCTCCAAATTATCACATATGTTTGTACAGCCATGGAGACCATCTTTTGCCATTCTCTGTATACTTAGCACTTAGCACAATGCCTGATACTGGATAGGTACTGAAAAAAATGCTTGTTGACTGACTGACTGGTGCAGCACATATATGTTTGTATGAGTAGTAAAAGAATAGTGGTGTTTTTCAGGGGTAGCACTGAGAAGAAGTAGCACTAGGGTCACATTGAAAACTGGACAGATGCAAGAAAAAGAAAAAAAATTTGATGGGTATTTTCAAGATGCAGAAAGTAAATTGTGAAAGGTTAGATCTTCAAGTGAGTGGCATTCCTCAAAACAGTCCAATTAAAAACTCCCCTCTTGCAGAGATTAAACAAACAAACAAACACGAAGACTTCCTCAACCACTAATCCTTTCAAAGTAATTAAAGGAGGTTTTGATTGTTTCATCAGGGCACAATTAATCAAGGTTACATCTAATCAAAGCACATCCTGTTCATTTTTGCATGTATATAAAGGACAAAAATAAGGAAAACTGAAGTATTCAAGAGAAAAGGTCAATAAATGAGTAACCAACTAAAATTATGGTTGCACATGTGCAGAAGACAAGATAGGAAAGAAAAAGAATTAAAAGTGAGCAAATGGAAGGAAGGAAGGGAGGGAATAAAGGAAAGTAGGAAGGAAGGAAAGGAGAAATGGAAGAAGGGAAGGAGAGAGGGAAGTAGGAAAGGATGAAAGAAAAGAGGAAAGAAGAAAAGGAGAGAGGAAAACAGGAAAAAAACATGTGAAAGAGAATTTTTCTTTCATTGTAGTAATAAATTTACTCAAATATGCTTCTGAACAATATTTGAAAATATCTGTAGACATGAGCTTATTTCAAATGATTTTCCGAAGTGTGTGTGTACCTATGTGTGTGTATGTATGTATCAAGTTTCTGTTGCTAGGACTCAAAATGTTTGAAATGAACTGAAAAGACAAATGAGCCCTATAACCATACTCTATCCTTTAAACTTAATACTAGATTATCCATGCTTATGCAATACTTTACATTTTAGTGTTTTCATTACAGCTCCATGAAGCTTAGGTAACCTAAGTATTATTTTCCTCACTGTACAGATAAGGAAAACAAGACTCAGAAAGATTAAATTACTTTTTGCCTATAGTTATATGGCTAAGAGGCAGACTTGGTATTCAAACTCAGAAGGTCTCTCAATGCAAGGATCTTGCTACCGAAACCATTCTACCTTTCTTAGGTAAAGTCAGTTAACCAGGCAACTGATGATGAAGTTTGCCAAAGTCACATATATAGCAGTCATCACCAAGTGTTTTCCTCTTTTCTGCCTATTTATCCATCTATGTATTCTTTATCTTCTAACTGATGTGATCATTATTCTAAGATAAAAGAATGAGTCACAAAATCCAGTAAAAAATAATGGTTACTTTGTAGAAAAGGCATGAAGTTACCTTTGAAATGTATAAATACCTATTCAAAATATTCTGAGTAATTCTCTTTATATGCTATCCTATGTAAACAAAGTGCGGTAATGTTTTTAATCAATTTATTTAAAAAAACATTTTTAAAAGAATCTCTTCCATTTTAAATCAAGTTGTCTGTATTTTCAATAGTCAAGAAACTGTTGCTTAGTCAATTGAGAGCTTGCTTTGGAATCACAAAGTTGGGACTTTAAATTCCATCTATGACATGCACAAGCTGTTTGGCCTTGAATAAGATACTCCACATTTCAAGTCTCTTTAGACAGCTCTCTAAGACTACAAATTGCAGAGATGTCACCAACCTGCACTGATAAAGGGAGATTTCCCAGTGAAAAGATAGGTCATCCTCTATTCCTTTGTTTTCAATAACTATTGTTCAAGTGGTAGGCAGCTAAGTGGTTCAGTAGACAAAGTGCCAGGCCTAGAGTCAGGAAGGCATCTTCCTGAGTTCAAATTTGATCTCAGACAATGATTAGCTGTGTGACCCAGGACAAGTCACTTAATCCTTTTTGCCTCAGTTTCCTCACCTGTAAAATGAGCTGGAGAAGGAAATGGCAAATCACTCCACCATCTTTGCTAAGAAAACCCTAAATGAGGTCACAAAGGCTCAGACACAACTGCACAAATTGATGAAGTGGTAGGTTTTTTAAATCTTAAATAGTTGTTGAATAGAGGGATTAAAAAAACATGAAAACAGAAAAATAAATACATTTTTTTTGCTAAAATTTAAATCAAGAAAACTTATAGGTAGGAGACATTTCAAGCAGAGCATTTTGGTTGAATTTGTTCAAAAGGAAACTTTTCTTTAAATACTTATTACATATACAAATAAATATTAGAAATATATATTAAAGACCCAAAACTACTCTATATCAGCTTCAAAGCAATAATCTGAATACTATTTAAGCTTAAGTAAATTCAGACAGTAGAGTTAAGACACATAGAGGCTCACATATATCAATAAAAGAAAACAAATCACTATATAATTTGTAGTTGTCACACTAGTCTTAATCCATTCTACATGGTGGTCAGGTTCAGCAGAACACTGGAGCTCTAAGGCCTCCTAACAGACTCAGAATCCAGGCAAACCCTCCATATACTTGTGTGCACACATATACACATGGACACACACGCATGTACACATACACACACACACACTATAAAGGAAAAAAAAATCTCTCTCCTCTTTTTCAGCTTCTCGTGTTTTTATACCTCACCCTTAAATTTTGTCATTGGCCTTCTCCCTTATAGTGCTCCCTGGATATCCAGGACCCACATCCCTGCCCTACTGTGTTGGTCTGCCCAGGACTTTTTTAGCCTAGAAGAACATCATCCTTTTGATGTCTTTTCCTTAGCATTTTCTCCAAAACATCACTTTTTCTCTTATTTTCACAAGGATTTGTTAGATAACTAGTTTGATAACATTAAATGAATTCATTCACTTCACACTAAGATTGGTGATTTTATTCATGCAGGCATTTCATTTACTGACAATGGTATAGATCATATCCCTCTATTACTCAATAGCTGGTCTTTATGGTACAGATTTAGCTGGCCAGTCATTAAACAAAAGATACATAGGCTTTCAATAGTCCAAGCTCACAGTCACATTTCTGGATTTGTATTTCTTTGTGTTTTTCTCATGTTGATAACTGCCCTGAGTGGTCACTCTAGCCAGAATAGTTTATGTTGTCTTCAGGTACAGTCTTTTTATTAAGAAGCTATTGTAAAACTTTTTGATACCTGTTTACTTTGGTTAGCTCTTAAGAAAAAAGAAGAGTAATGAGACCCTTCATATTTAAAATCTTTGTCTCCTATCTCCATGTATTGGCAAAAAACCTTCCCCTCTCCAAACACATTACTTGCCACATCTTACCAATTCTTCTATCATGTAAAGGTCTCAATTTACACTGACAGTACATTTATCCAGGAAATACTGCAATATGCCTATAGCTTTTCTCCCTGCCTCTGCTCCCTACTTATAATAACTAAAGCAGCTAACAAGATAATTTTCTTCAAGTCCTTTACCTCATGTCACTCTTTTACTATTTCATCATGACACCACTTTGCTGTGGTGAAAGAAAAGTGGATTCAGAGTCAGAGGACTCAGCTATGCCGTGTGTCAGTGGGCAAGTCTTACAACTTCTCTGGTGTTTAGTTTCCTCACTTCAAAAGGAGGAGGCTGACCTTTTGGTCAGTTGGTCCTTCCTTCTCTTGTTCATGAATCCATAATTTTTTTTTTTGTTTTTTGGAGGGCAATTGGAGTTAAGTAACGTGCCCAATGTTACACGGCTAGTTTTTTTCTGTGGGTGTTAAGTGTCTGAAGCCGGAACCAAATTCGGGTCCTCCTGACTCCAGGGCTGGCGCTTTACTCACTGCACCACCTAGCCGCCCACATAATTTTTTCTATTGACTAGTAAATCAAATCTAAACACATGAATTTAACATTTAAAGGTATCTAACTTCATCTCTTTTGAAAAATACAATCCTTCTGCTCTAGCCTTTTCATTCTGTTTATGATTATTTAAATAGTTCTTTCCCTGTTCTGTATTTTTACTTATCCTGTTTTCCATATCTGGAAGATCTTCATGCCTTTTCTCTATCAATTTGTGTTCATCACTTCTTCCAAGCAAGATTCTGTTGATTAATTTCACCCTACTCTAATTAGTCCTGAGGGTTCCTGTAGGGAACTTTGTACACAGTGATCACACCACATTAGTGAAATTTTGCTTTTTTTCTCATTTTAAACACATAAGTCTTTTTTAAAGAACAAGACTAATTCTACTTCTTAAGTATCTCTTAGCATAAAGTGCAGTGCTCTCAGTAGGCATCTTGTTGAATGAATAAGTAAATGAATATGGATTAGAGAAAGACCTGCAAGAACAGTGGTGACCTCATGGTTACCATTTTTTGGTGACTTTGGAGAACTATAACTAGGGAAGGGCCCCTCAGGCTTTTGCTCAGAGTGTAGATAATTTAAAGGGCACTGTTATTTGTCCTTCATTTTCAAAGGGGACCAGTGACATCAGGGATTACACACGAATGGATTTAAGAGAGACAAAGTTGCACAAAATCCTTAGCTTCACTCTTTTCCAGAGATATCAAAGTCCAGTGGCAAGACAAAAGGCAGGATGACTGGACCAGGGTTCAGTGGATGATCTTTGTGTCTTTGGTGTCTGACCAAGCTCTAGGCATTCCACAGTGCCTTGCGTTGGCTGTCTACCTGACGTGTAGAACAAATTTTTCTCATACACCCCCTAAATCACGGACAGATTGAGGTCTGTCAGTTACCGTCAACCTGGATTAGTCCATCTGCCTAGATAATTTTATTGGAGTGGGATCACCGCACATGTTAGACCTTCTTGGAGTCACAGGTGAGAGTTGGGTGATAGGCAGACACTAACGATGGAGGAGCAGCCCTCACATCAGAGGTGCGACTCCTCCCTGCATAAGAGAACTATGTAGGGGCATATGTTGTCTCATTATCTCGCTATTCCTCCCCTGTATTTCCTTAAGCCCCCATGTGCTTTGCTTGTTCCTCAACTTGGCCAGGAAATTCTGATAGCTATAGCATCATCATGAGTTTCCCCCCCCCTCCTTGCTATGCTACAACAGCTCTGTGCCATCTTGGAGAATGCTACTCTTCCAAATTCCCCTCCTTCAATCTGTAACCATAGCTCAGATGAGCCTCCCTCCTCTTGTCTCTGGAATATTCTGTTTCCCAACAGTTGCTTTGCCTGGTTTTGACTCTATGAAGATCACACTGCAGGGCCAATATTTATCCTCCTTTTGCCTGTCTTTCACCATTAGACTATAAACTTCTTGAGGGCAAGGGTTGTCTTTCCTTTCCTTATTTGTATCTTCAGAGTTTAGCACAGTGCCTGACATACAGTAACTGCTTAATAAATGTTTATTGCCTATAAGGTAGGAAAATTTCTAGTTAAGGCTCTGTCACTGACCTCTGTTTTTTTTTTTTTTGTGAGAAGTCCTCAATCATCAAAAGCCCTATGCTTTCAGCTTGCAACCCTCTTTTCCTTCTACCAGACAATGGCTACAAAGCCCAAGGCTCTATGAGCATCATCCAAACTTGCCCGGGACATCCTGGGCACAGTGTTCCAGCCCTGTTTTATTTGATAAAAATATTTGGCAGTGTGTGATTTCTGGCAGAATATACTTTTTATGCCTCTTACTGTGAATAAAGCAATACTCTTTAATATAAGCAAACCCACACCTACTCCCTGCAAAGGGGTTATTACTGGGTTGCTATCTGAATTTGTTCATGGAGAAGTCCAAGGTGGGTGGAAAGGGACGTGAAGTAAAGCAAATCATGTTGTGGAGGAGGAAATACTGAAACATAAGGCTTATTACTTACTGTTTTTAGTGAAAAATGAATAAAAAACTGGTTTATTAGACTTAAAATGACAGATTCGGTGTGCAAGCTCACACCTCAGGAGACAAGAATTGAATTGAAAATTATTAGAAAAGAAGAGAATGGATCAAAATCAAAATGGGCCAAAGGTTCAAGGAACTGAAGAGCAGAGTTATAGGGACAAGTAATTTCAGAAATGAAAGTGGTTATTATGTAGATGATGGTCATTATCTGTATTTGAGTTTCACTGGGGACAGAACGTGTGAAAACAGGCTTCCACTGAGACAGGGCAAGAAGTTAGATATAAGGAAATCCTTGCTCCAAAAAAAGGATGGCCTCCATATTTTTGTGGAACGTTCTTTTTATCTCACCTGTTTTTCTTTGATTATACAAAATGTTTTTCAATAAGAATTGAATTGGGGGGCATAAGAACATAAGATTGCATCATAATGAGGAGTTATCCATTGTCTGAAGACTATAGACACCACTGGAATCTGGGAGACTGGGAGCACTGGAAATAAAGAAAAGTTGAGTACAGAGTCTGCATCAGATTCGTACTAGCTCTGCAATCCTGGGCAAATTGAGGCTTCAGAAAGAGGGCATCTAACCCAATCTCCTCACTTTACAGATAAGAAAACTGCAGTTCAGGCAGGTTAAGCGAACTTCCAAAGTCATACAGGTAGTAATCATCAGAACTTGGATATGAAAGCAGTTTCTGATTAAAAAGTTAGTTCTCTTTCCATGCTATCAAGCAGCCTTCCTCAATCAAATCTTTGAGCCTCAATTTCTATATATATAAAATGGAGAAAAATGTAACTCCCAGGCTTGTTGTGAAGATCAATAAGAAATAACAGAGCTTTGTAAATCTTAAAGTTCCTTATAAATGCTAGCTGTTATCAGTATTACAATTATTATTAATAATTGTTGTCTTCTTATATTGAATCCAGCAAGAATCAACATATCATGAATGGGAATACCCCATCTGCAGAAAATAATCTACCTCAAGGGAGGTTTCATAAACGTATTGCTGAGGAGAAAATAGTCTCAGATTTCATCACAGGGCCAAGCACCAACTACTGTACAAGATGAAATAAAATCTCCAAATCAAAGAAGTTAATACAGGTAAAGCACTTTGTAAATCTTAAAATTCTGCGTCATTATTGGCTATTAGTAGCAATATCTTAGAAACTATACTATAATGATGATACACACAAATGAAGATGGTTGTCTGCTTTTAATGTAAATAAATAAATGGAAGTTTAAGAATTTGCCATATTTTATTCATCAGTGAACTAAGAAGAAATGGAAAATCGTCCACTATCCAAAAAGACTTGAGTAGGATTACTAGATCACAGATTTAGAGACAAAAGGTACCATTAAAGTCATATTTGGTTGTCTACAAAACACAATATTGTTGATCAGGTATCAGGGTTCAGCCTAGAAGAAACATCTCCCAGTACTATACAACTCCCTTTATTTTAATTCCACTTTCGTCAGGAAACCTTCTGATTTCCAGTTCCTAAAGAAATGATACCAGAGAGCAGTTCTACTGGATTGTTCAAGAGATTATACAGGCCACTGCAAAGATTTTTGGAATAACAGGAGTTGGGATTTGGAAGCAGCCTTAGCTACAATCTTATCATTTTACTCATAAGGAAACCACAGCTTAACAAAGTTAAATGTCTTGCCAAAGATAATAAAGGCAAGAACTAGGACTCAAACTGAAATCTTCAGACTCCACGTTCATCAACACAAAACACATAAAGTCCCTACCAGGTGAAAGGTGCTATAGTAGGCACCAAGTGTACAAAGATAAAAATGAAAAATTTCCTTCCTTTAGGCAACATACATTACAGCCTGTTGTTCCCATCAGAGATTAATATATGGCCACTATGATTTATAATTTTTTATTCTGTCTTTGGTGATTGAACTCCTGGGATCTGATCATTTCTAAGATCTTACTTAACTAAGATCATGAAATTGCCTTGCTTTGAATCACATCCTGATCCTTGGTGATGGCAAGAAAACACTGGCTGAGAGAAATAGATGGACTTTCCGAGTGCCAGACATTATGCTAAGGGATACAAAGCAAGGTAAAAAAAAAAAAAAAGTCTGCTCACTAGGTGTATGCCCACTGAGGAAGTCCAAAGATCTTTTGGTAATTTGGAAAGGTCATCATCCTCACTTTCTCCTCCAGAGCCCTCTTGGTCTAGTGGTCAGATATTCATTAGGATGACTCGGGATGGCCCAGGATACAATGGGAGACCTGGCCCTTTTAGGCTTTTTCAGGTTATCATTCTGAGTGAGGTAACACACCCATTCACTAAATAGGCCTCTTTAAAAAGTGCGTCATATCCATGTGACTAAATATGTATGTATGTGTGTATACATCTAAATATAACCACATATTTCCTTTCATGTGTATATGTTATTTTTTTGAAATAGAATGTAATCCCCCCATCTCCGTTGACAGAGACAGTCTTGTTTTTTTATCTTTGTACTCAGAGCTGTATAAACCACCTTGGTGTATTACATGTTTGCTGAATTTAATTCAGTTGAAAGCTCCTTAAGGGGAGGGACTTTGCCCTGTTTCACTTTTGTAGCCCTAACATAATACAATGGTTATAGTAGGCACTTAAAAGTTGTAGTCACAGAAAATAAAATTAAGTCAATCTTAATGATTTTAATCTAGGCAAGACCACCCTATGATAAGGACAATTATTGCTTCCTTTGTTCATAAAGAAACATTTTATTTCTGACACATATTTCAGACAGCTATAGCTGGCTGAAAAAATCTAGAAGAGAGAAAGAAGATTTTCTCCCTTCTGTGCTGCCTTCGAAAACTGGACATGATTTCAATTTTTTTTTACATAAAACATAACAAATGTAATGATGCTTTATTTAGTAACAATAAAATGGATAGTCAAAAGGATTTTCCTATCCCTTTGGCAACTGGGAAACTGAATTTCTTATTCCATTTGACAATATAAGCAACAGCTTCATGACAGTAATAACTAGGACACACATCAGAGTGTTTGACCTAACTATGCATGACCTAATGTATTTCAAATTTCATCAAACTCATCCTTTGTGATTTCCAGCATTCCATTTAAAAAAACAGCAGTAGACAGTCTAACAAATTCTGGTAAAGATGACCACTTAGTGGATGTGAATTTCTAAGTATCAACAACATTTCTTTGTAAGGTGATTTATTTCTTTGTCCTCAATGGAAATTTGAAAAGAAATGGAGTGTGCATATGTGTTTTGTTTTATTTTAGTTTACTTTTGTTTGTTCGAATTTTTGCGGGGGAGGAGGAGAAAGGAAGATTTAAAATAAAATTGACTACGGAATTCTCATTTAGAAAACAGCCTGAACGAAGTCAAATCTGCAACACTTCTGCAGTTTACAGTCTTGGAGAGTTGCCTGGGTTAGGTTAGTGAGAGGTTAAATTATTTGCTCAGAAAAACAAACTCAAGTGGTATCTGTCAAAGGCAGAACTTAAACCCAGGACTCCAAAACTCCAAAACCAGAAATTCTCACTTGGCTTCAATACAGAAAGATCTATATTTTTATTATTCCAAAATGCACTGGATTACAAAATAATAACACAGCATATGTGATAATGATAAATTACCTACTTAAGCAATGAATTCATATTATCTCTTTATATGTTAAGATGGTATCTTGGAATCCACTTTCTTTTTAATTATTTGTTGCAATCAGTCCCATTGATTTGGGGAAAATGATTTAAAAACATTAAAGAATTAGACAAAACAGGAGGGAAATTATAATGCCATTGGTTAAATCTGGATTTATCAAAGAAATTACATTAAGATAGTTCCTTATTTACATTATTATAATTTTCTACCTCATAATTTAAAAAAAAACAGGCAATAGTTTCTTTTATATAATTTCATTTAACTTCCATTTGATTTTCTCTATATTTAAAACTTTATGTATATTATTGACATTAATCCAATCTATCTCCTAACTTTCTTTTATTATAAGAGCCATTTTCTACACAATTTAAACACAATTTTCTTGATTTGTCCCACATGCTAATTTACTAGCTTAATTAAGACTGTACTAGAAATATAGCTTTGATGTCTTCGGATTCATTGAAATACAAGGAAACAATGAGTAAAGCTAAATCAGAAATATTGTTTTCTATCTTATCTCTTGGAAGGAAAATTCATCAATGTTTATAAAATTCTGATAAATACTTTTTAAGAAAAAAAATATAGTTCCTTACTATAACATCCTATTGGGTAATTACAATAGTTTTGTCATACTTTAATAAACATATATTTTTCAAATTTGAAACACTAAGTCAAGGAAAAATTC
Source organism: Petaurus breviceps papuanus (assembly GCF_028583685.1). NCBI lineage: Eukaryota > Metazoa > Chordata > Mammalia > Diprotodontia > Petauridae > Petaurus > Petaurus breviceps. The sequence continues at coordinate 4,434,282 of NW_027185877.1, forward strand.
TCTCCTGCTTCTCTATGCTCTTTATTACAAAGGTAACCATTTCACCTAGCAGCTATTTTTTTTTACATAGAAGAAAAGTAAAAACAAAACAAGTGAAACAATAATCACTACACATTGGAATATGTGACCAAAAAAAAAAAAAGAAACACTTTTATCACACTGTGGATTGCTTTGATTTCTGACATTCTCTTTTTTTACATATATTTGATACAATGAACATTTGTCACCTTCCCAAAATGAACTGAAGGGTTATAATAGTTAGGAAGGCAGAGTGGTGTTAGGAAAAGTCATTAGGAAACAGAAGAGATGGATTTTAGTCATGGTTTCACCACTAACTAGCTATGACCTTGGGCAAATCCTGAGTTTCTTGGAAGCTCAGTTTTCTCATTTATGCAATGGTTATTTTAAGATCCCATTTCCTTATCTGTAGAGTCAGAGAACTGTCATAATTTCTAAGATTCTTTCCAGCTCTGATACTACTGAACTGTTATTTAAATTTATTTTCTCATGCCTCAAACAATATCTATGTAGTATTTGACATTTAAAATAAGACCTACAGCTGGAATTTTACTATAACTTCTTGGTGGAGATCTATTGGTTCATAGGTGTACATTTACCAGGAGTTCCTCATGGTTCTGTCTCTTCCTGTTAAGAAAGAACATAGGCAGAGGGCCGAGATGTCATGCAGGTGAGACAGAGAAGGAAGACTAGGTGCTACTTCTGTTACAGAGAGTAGGGAAAGCAAGCACAATTGATGCTTCATTAGATTTTAAGCTCCTTAAGGGCAGAGACTGTCTTTGTATACCCAGCATTTACCATGGGTGGTAGTTTTAGCTTCTGATAGATGGAAAAGGAGAAAGGAGGATTTAATTCCCCGGTTTTGGCTTTTGTGGCCTGCTAGTAGAAATCTCTTACTTTAAATGAATATTTAAATTTCTTTGCTACTTGAAATTAGTATTAAAATGTGCAGCTATTTAAAATGATTTTGTCTTAGTCTATGTATGTATAGTTTGGGATTTAGAGAAGAAAAATTAATTTCAAAAGGAAAGGAGATATTTCTCAGCATGAACAGGGTAGGAATGGAGTGTAGATTCAAGAATCTCTTTAATGTTAGTAACCACCAAGTGATTTGTATCCATTAGATTGTTTATGAACCCAGAAAAAAAATTTAATAAGGAAATGGGCCAATAAAAGTGAAAAGGAAAATGTTTATTCAATGTGTTTATTCAATTAATGTGTTTATTCAATTAATCATCCTGTCTAGTTACTTTATCATGATTTTTATTATGATCATCATAATTACTATAGGTATTATTTGGAATTTGGTTAGTATCTATGATTTCACTCTTATAAGGAACTACTGGAGAGGAAACTTCCAGTACTGGTGAATTAGCAACTATTTTGAAAACCACAGTACTAGAGAATTGTGCAGATTATTTAGCATCAAAAAGTTGGCCACAATCGTGTACGAGAAATTGAACTAAGCTCTTCCGCATCCAGAGACTTACTCTCTATTCACTCTATTCAAGCTCTTCTTTGGTATTTAGCTTAAGCTATTATTTGGGTCTTTTAACTTGCTTTATTTTGTTTTTCTGAATGGCAAAGATGTTCAACTTGGATCAAACTTCAGAATAAAACTTGCCATGAAATATTTTTAAACAATTTTGTAAAATAACTAATACTAATGGTATGAAAGAACATAAGGCTGATTTAGAAGCAAAAAACAAAATAACCAAACTGCCCCCCCTCATCCACCTTGACTTTTATCCCTAATTTACAATACTACGAGCAATTTTGTTAACCGGATATTACTTTTTGATGTCGATAAGTCCATTAGATCTATGGAGAATATTAAATGCAATCACTTACTTTTAAAAAGATTTCACAAATTTTTTTTAAAATCCTCTTTACATAAGTGTGTGTTTTGGATATTTTTTTTTGCTTCATCATGTTTTTATTCTTAACACGTGAGTTTTCTTGCAAATTTGGTTTTATTTGCAAAAGTTTTATCAAATTTGAGAGAATCATGGAGCCATATTATTAATCTGGTAGCATAACATCAGAATCACTAGAATTAAAATTTATTTGTACAGAGCTTGTGCCATAATTCTCTTTATTTTTTCTTTTTTTTTTTTTAAAGCAATTGGGGTTAAGTAACTTGCTCAAGGTTACACGTCCAGTTATTTCTGGGTGTGGTGCTAAGCATCAGAGCCCAGATTACATCCCAAGTCATCACGACTCTGGGGCTGATGCTCTTACTTGCTGTGCTACCTGGCCGCCCCAATCCCTTTATCTTTTCTCCATGTAGCTGGGATTTTATATGCAAACTACACATATGATTATTTGCTACATGGTCAGAGTCACAGAATCACAGTTCTAGAACTTAAAGGAATCTCAGAAGCCAGTTAGGCTACACTCTTTATTTTGCATATGAGAGAACTGAGGAGCAGGAAAGGTAAGAGACTTGTCCAAGGTCACTCAGGTAGTATTCATCATAGGCATGATTTGAATTTTGATTTTCTTACTTCTGCATAGTGTTCTTCCCACCATATATTACTGAACTTCTGTAATCTCTTTAATGTTACTCATTTAGTGTAATGGTAAGGAAATTTGAATATCCCTTTGTATTGGAAAGCTGACAGGTACTTAGCACCTAGTTTCAAATTAAGCCTCCGTTAAAGAAACAGAAGGTATGAAGCCCTGTTGCTGATGTGACAGGAAGGGGCTGAAGAGGGAGGAGCTATGTAAGGAAGAGCATAAGCCAGGAAAGTCAGACCTTCTTGGGAAGAGCACCTGAAGGCTGGGCTGCTTCTGCTGGACTGGAACTTCCATGGAAAAAGTGATTTTGATTTTGAGAATGAAGCTGCTGAAGACTTCTGAGGGCCAGCTGGAGCTGCTGAAAACTGAGGAAGCATGACTGTGGTGCTGCTATTTTGTACAAATGTTGTTGTGGCTTCGTTAATGTAAACAAATGTTATTGTGGCTTTGTTAAGCCTTGTTTTCCCAGGAACAGAAACTGTGAAGGATTTGAGATGGACGAGACACTGTGAGCTCCAATGTGGAGCAGGAACTGCACAGAGAGCTGGACAAAAAGCTAGGAGCTGTCTGCCTTTGAACTCAGGTGGCAGTTGGTTAGATTTGGGTGGGAGCTGGGACTAAGCAAGAGGAGACACAGAAGGTGAAAGCCTTCCCGGAGCCAAGATCAAAAGACCTATCTGTGGGTACTGAGTTGTGATGAAATTGTGGTTTACTTATGACTGAGGGGTGGATGGCCTGTGTATTTCCCACTACCCCTTAAGAAGGTACTGCGTATTGACTGATGACTGAGTAGTGATTGATGATTGAATAGTAACTGACTGATTTGTAGCTTAGAGTGCCCCATGAGTAGAGGACTTTGACCTTTTGTACTTTATGATTGAATAATTGAGTTACTAAGTAATTGAATAAATGATCGATACTTTGTTCAAAACTATGTGACCACTTTGGTGAAAACTATGTGCCCATTTTAGTGATAAGTTGTTGAGTTATTATGTCATTGTGAATGCTATATTTTGATTATCTGAGATAAGCTGTAACATTGTAAATGCTGTACCTTGATTTTCTTCATTTGCTCTGATTTGTTAATGAATAAATAGATTGTACCCTATATTATGTAATCAGAACCTTGAAAGCTGTTCACAGCAGCCATCCTCTAGAAAGCTGTTTGTGCTTGGCTTTACAATTAGCCACAGGATTTGTATGAAGATATCTAAGTAATTATAAAAATAAAACCATATACAGGAAATGATTTTTCATATTCACTCTTCTGAGAAAGCCTAACAATGAATGAAACACGTGTACTTCGTATCTTACTGGGCACATTAATAACTGACTTATTACCAATAAGAAGCAATTTTTCAATCACGTGCTGAGTTTGACTAACCTGATGACTCTTCATATTAGCTGAATGTATACCTTGTCTATAACCAAGCAACACAGCAAAGCAGGACAGAGATTTTGAGTGTGTGCTCATCTGCCTTTATAGTTCCTGGGTATTTTTTTTTTAATTCAAGTAGGTTCTGAACTGTGGAAACCCTGGCATTTGACAGAATGCAGTGTGAAAAACACTGGCTGAAATTATTTACTTCTATTTTCAGGAGCCATAGATAGTTCTATCACCATTTTTCAGAAATTGTCTTTTTTAGAATCTACCTAAAGATACTTTGAAAAGACATTGAAAGAACCTCAGTACTTTTCAACGAATATCAATTCTTGGTTCATTAAAATCAGAGAAGCCAGCAACATGTCCTTATTTGATACTTGTATGCTCTACAAAATTCTCTAACATTATGGTTTTCCTTTTGCTGTTCATTGAGAGAGACTGTAGTAACTTTGTACAATGGATTAGTACAATGGAGTGGCAGAAACTCAGCAGCCATTTTCAAATTCTCCTTTCCCTGCATCATAATCAGAATCTCATTTGTTAAAAATCTCCTTTATTGAACCTGGATAGGTATATCACTATGAATGCTTCTCTGTAGATTATTCATAAACCAAAAGAAATATACCAAATGAACATTACCATCAGACAGAGTAGTAAATAATCTTCCATTTAGAATCTTAATCCAGGCAAAAAGTCTCATGACATTCTAAAGTTAGAGATAGTACAATTTGCTTCAGCTCTCATTCCTCTGGAGGGAAATGTAGTCATGAGCAAAAAAAAGTAGTAAACCCAAATGAAAAAAGGAATAGAAAAATTCAACAAGACCTGTGATACTTAAGAGCAGGCCAATGGTCTAATGTTGCATTCTATGATAATGGTACTGAGTGACATTTTATTGGAAAGTCTAGTTATCCTCTATGCTAGGGGGTTAACCTTTTTTTGATAATCTGGTAAAACCTATGGATCCCCTACTCAGATTAAAGCTTTTAAATACATAAAATAAATGAGATTACAAAGGATACCAACTATATTGAAATGTAGTTTTCTTTAAAAAACACACACACAAATAAGTTCATGGATTTCAGATAAAGATCTCCTACCTTATGGGAATCATCATTCTTTTCAACTTCATCTTCCCAGATCAAAAACCTAATTTCTTGGGACAGGGCTCATAAAGGTAACTTTGCCCTTGTTAAAATTAAAGTTAATGTCAATAAGTCAACAATCATTTATCAGAGATTTACTATATGCCAGGTATGTTGCAAAGAGCTTTTGATAGAATGAAATGAAGGGGGAAAAAAGGCTCTTGCCCTCAAGGATCTTATATTCTAATGAAGATAACTTCTAAATAACTGGGACATATAAAATTTATAGAAGGTAGTAGCATGAGAAGCAAAGGGTGAGGAGTGAATAGAAGAAAGGCTTCCTGCAGAAGGTAGAAATGGAACATCTAAATCTTTAAGGAAGTCACAGAAATTAAAAGGTGGAGATGAGGAGGAAGAGAATTCCAGACATTAGCTAAAACAAAACAAAACATGGAAATGGGGGAAGAAGAGTTCTGTGAAAAGGATGGCAGGAAGGCCAGTGTAGCTGGATGTTGGCATCTGTAAAGGAGGTAAAAAGTGTAAGAAGACTAGAAAAGTAGGAAAAAGGATAGGTTCTTAACAAAATCTTGTTTACTTGATTTCTGAAGAGGTACAAACACAAAATGTGATAATCCAAAGACTGAAACAACTCAACTGTTCATAGTTGTGCTAGAAATTAATGTCTTAGAATGAAAGCTCTATTGAGTTTGGCTATAAGAATGCATAAGTTGCTTGAAAATTAATCTAGTGGAGACAGTATAAACGGAGCAATGGCCACGATTCAGGTTTACCCACAAGATATCACGGTGACAATCACTACCTATTTGATTATGGGCAGATCACTTAACCTCCTAGAGATTGTTTTTTTATCTGTAAAATGGGATGATAATGCTTACATTTCTAGCTGCTGATTATCTTATCAATTGGAAACATATTTAAATAATTTTATAGAACATAGAATCCTATGTAAATATGAAATATAAATGAGAACATGTTTGCAAATCAGAAAAGCATTAAAAAATCTTTTCTAGAGTATTGGAGAGTATTCATTATCCACTCATTCATTACTAGAGATACCAGTATGACAAAAGGTAAACTTTAAGGAGCAGAGACTATATCTTATCTAAATTTGGTGTTCTATTCAGAATCTCGTATAATGCTCTGCTGAGAATAGGGTTTTTTTTTCCAATATTTAAGGCTAAGCTACCATTATTACTGTTGTTATAACTGAATTATTACTGGATATAATTATGCTTACAAATAGACCTAGTTCTATAAAACATTTTCAAACCTAATTGATTCCTAACTTTAAAATAACACCATGTAAATCTCAATACAGACAGCATAGGTAGCAATTGCACTTTTCACAAATCCACAAAAATAAAGAATCATTGTAATACCACTTGAATTAAAATTCTCTGAAATGGAAGATTTGAGAATTTGTGATTCTAATTCATTTCTCCTATCTTTTTGTTACTGTTTCACAATTTCATCACCAATCAATCACATAAATATTCCTTCAAGCACACACACTGCTGAGTCAATCATTTGTCACTCAACAGAGTTCCATAAAATTAAAACAAATTATACCTATACACAAACTAATTCATATCCCGAAGTCTGATAAAGATAGGCACTTTTGAAAGCTGTACTAATTTCTTGCAAGAGGGAATACATGCACAAAAATTATAGTTTTCTATCTAGTAAGGTTTTTGAGGCCCCTTTCCATTATTTTTCCATGCTTTTCTAGTTATACAAATTTATGTGCATGTGTAAAAAATGCAAATGTTTGACAATTTTGAAATACAGGATTTTTCTTCTTTGAATGGTTCCTGTTTTTACCATTTTGGAATTCTCTTCTATAGAAATTTTTTGAGATTCTTAATATTATTATTAGAATTAGTATTGGTGGGTGGCTAGGTGTCACAGTGAATAGAGTGCCAGCCCTGGAGTCTGGAGGACCTGAGTTCAAATCTGGCATCAGACACTTAACACAAAAAACTAGCCACGTGACCTTGAGCAAGTCACTTAACCCCAATTTCCATACTGTCTCCCCCTCCAAAAAGCAAAAAAAAAAAAAAAAAAAAAAAAAAAAA